>NW_026733132.1:0-345253 GCF_028476545.2 Physella acuta
TGTGTGGCCTGTGGCTATTATTAGGCAGTGTTGAAATCTGTGATAGTGTTTTTTCCTACATTTTGTAAGTTGGGTTTTGATATTTTATACATTAAATATTTTATCTAGTTTAACCTTGTGTTCTGCCACAACTGTGTTCGCTTATTAAAGGTTGTATGCAGATTGGATGAGTGTTAATTACAATAGTATCACTAGTTTTCCCTAGACATCGAATTCGAGCCCTAGTGTGTCGTTGTGTTAGTGTTCATCCATTTAGGCCGTAAGGCATTTGCATATAACCCCGAAAAAAGAATCCGGGGACGTTCACCTTCTATCTGGCTGATAGATAGGTAAGCGTTACAATACATACATACATACATACATACATACATACATACATACATACATACATACATACATACATACATACATACATACATACATATCATGCATGCATGCATGCATGCATGCATGCATGCATGCATGCATGCATGCATGCATGCATGCATGCATACATACATACATACATACATACATACATACATACATACATACATACATACATACATACATACATACATACATACATACATACATACATACATACATACATACATACATACATACATACATACATACATACATACATACATACATACATACATACATACATACATACATACATACATACATACATACATACATACATACATACATACATACATACATACATACATACATACATACATACATACATACATACATACATACATACATACATACATACATACATACATACATACATACATACATACATACATACATACATACATACATACATACATACATACATACATACATACATACATACATACATACATACATACATACATACATACATACATACATACATACATACATACATACATACATACATACATACATACATACATACATACATACATACATACATACATACATATACATACATACATACATACATACATACATACATACATACATACAACATACATACATACATACATACATACATACATACATACATACATACATACATACATACATACATACATACATACATACATACATACATACATACATACATACATACATACATACATACATACATACATACATACATACATACATACATACATACATACATACATACATACATACATACATACATACATACATACATACATACATACATACATACATACATACATACATACATACATACATACATACATACATACATACATACATACATACATACATACATACATACATACATACATACATACATACATACATACATACATACATACATACATACATACATACATACATACATACATACATACATACATACATACATACATACATACATACATACATACATACATACATACATACATACATACATACATACATACATACATACATACATACATACATACATACATACATACATACATACATACATACATACATACATACATACATACATACATACATACATACATACATACATACATACATACATACATACATACATACATACATACATACATACATACATACATACATACATACATACATACATACATACATACATACATACATACATACATACATACATACATACATACATACATACATACATACATACATACATACATACATACATACATACATACATACATACATACATACATACATACATACATACATACATACATACATACATACATACATACATACATACATACATACATACATACATACATACATACATACATACATACATACATACATACATACATACATACATACATACATACATACATACATACATACATACATACATACATACATACATACATACATACATACATACATACATACATACATACATACATACATACATACATACATACATACATACATACATACATACATACATACATACATACATACATACATACATACATACATACATACATACATACATACATACATACATACATACATACATACATACATACATACATACATACATACATACATACATACATACATACATACATACATACATACATACATACATACATACATACATACATACATACATACATACATACATACATACATACATACATACATACATACATACATACATACATACATACATACATACATACATACATACATACATACATACATACATACATACATACATACATACATACATACATACATACATACATACATACATACATACATACATACATACATACATACATACATACATACATACATACATACATACATACATACATACATACATACATACATACATACATACATACATACATACATACATACATACATACATACATACATACATACATACATACATACATACATACATACATACATACATACATACATACATACATACATACATACATACATACATACATACATACATACATACATACATACATACATACATACATACATACATACATACATACATACATACATACATACATACATACATACATACATACATACATACATACATACATACATACATACATACATACATACATACATACATACATACATACATACATACATACATACATACATACATACATACATACATACATACATACATACATACATACATACATACATACATACATACATACATACATACATACATACATACATACATACATACATACATACATACATACATACATACATACATACATACATACATACATACATACATACATACATACATACATACATACAACATACATACATACATACATACATACATACATACATACATACATACATACATACATACATACATACATACATACATACATACATACATACATACATACATACATACATACATACATACATACATACATACATACATACATACATACATACATACATACATACATACATACATACATACATACATACATACATACATACATACATACATACATACATACATACATACATACATACATACATACATACATACATACATACATACATACATACATACATACATACATACATACATACATACATACATACATACATACATACATACATACATACATACATACATACATACATACATACATACATACATACATACATACATACATACATACATACATACATACATACATACATACATACATACATACATACATACATACATACATACATACATACATACATACATACATACATACATACATACATACATACATACATACATACATACATACATACATACATACATACATACATACATACATACATACATACATACATACATACATACATACATACATACATACATACATACATACATACATACATACATACATACATACATACATACATACATACATACATACATACATACATACATACATACATACATACATACATACATACATACATACATACATACATACATACATACATACATACATACATACATACATACATACATACATACATACATACATACATACATACATACATACATACATACATACATACATACATACATACATACAACATACATACATACATACATACATACATACATACATACATACATACATACATACATACATACATACATACATACATACATACATACATACATACATACATACATACATACATACATACATACATACATACATACATACATACATACATACATACATACATACATACATACATACATACATACATACATACATACATACATACATACATACATACATACATACATACATACATACATACATACATACATACATACATACATACATACATACATACATACATACATACATACATACATACATACATACATACATACATACATACATACATACATACATACATACATACATACATACATACATACATACATACATACATACATACATACATACATACATACATACATACATACATACATACATACATACATACATACATACATACATACATACATACATACATACATACATACATACATACATACATACATACATACATACATACATACATACATACATACATACATACATACATACATACATACATACATACATACATACATACATACATACATACATACATACATACATACATACATACATACATACATACATACATACATACATACATACATACATACATACATACATACATACATACATACATACATACATACATACATACATACATACATACATACATACATACATACATACATACATACATACATACATACATACATACATACATACATACATACATACATACATACATACATACATACATACATACATACATACATACATACATACATACATACATACATACATACATACATACATACATACATACATACATACATACATACATACATACATACATACATACATACATACATACATACATACATACATACATACATACATACATACATACATACATACATACATACATACATACATACATACATACATACATACATACATACATACATACATACATACATACATACATACATACATACATACATACATACATACATACATACATACATACATACATACATACATACATACATACATACATACATACATACATACACATACATACATACATACATACATACATACATACATACATACATATACATACATACATACATACATACATACATACATACATACATACATACATACATACATACATACAACATACATACATACATACATACATACATACATACATACATACATACATACATACATACATACATACATACATACATACATACATACATACATACATACATACATACATACATACATACATACATACATACATACATACATACATACATACATACATACATACATACATACATACATACATACATACATACATACATACATACATACATACATACATACATACATACATACATACATACATACATACATACATACATACATACATACATACATACATACATACATACATACATACATACATACATACATACATACATACATACATACATACATACATACATACATACATACATACATACATACATACATACATACATACATACATACATACATACATACATACATACATACATACATACATACATACATACATACATACATACATACATACATACATACATACATACATACATACATACATACATACATACATACATACATACATACATACATACATACATACATACATACATACATACATACATACATACATACATACATACATACATACATACATACATACATACATACATACATACATACATACATACATACATACATACATACATACATACATACATACATACATACATACATACATACATACATACATACATACATACATACATACATACATACATACATACATACATACATACATACATACATACATACATACATACATACATACATACATACATACATACATACATACATACATACATACATACATACATACATACATACATACATACATACATACATACATACATACATACATACATACATACATACATACATACATACATACATACATACATACATACATACATACATACATACATACATACATACATACATACATACATACATACATACATACATACATACATACATACATACATACATACATACATACATACATACATACATACATACATACATACATACATACATACATACATACATACATACATACATACATACATACATACATACATACATACATACATACATACATACATACATACATACATACATACATACATACATACATACATACATACATACATACATACATACATACATACATACATACATACATACATACATACATACATACATACATACAACATACATACATACATACATACATACATACATACATACATACATACATACATACATACATACATACATACATACATACATACATACATACATACATACATACATACATACATACATACATACATACATACATACATACATACATACATACATACATACATACATACATACATACATACATACATACATACATACATACATACATACATACATACATACATACATACATACATACATACATACATACATACATACATACATACATACATACTACATACATACATACATACATACATACATACATACATACATACATACATACATACATACATACATACATACATACTTACATACATACATACATACATACATACATACATACATACATACATACATACATACATACATACATACATACATACATACATACATACATACATACATACATACATACATACATACATACATACATACATACATACATACATACATACATACATACATACATACATACATACATACATACATACATACATACATACATACATACATACATACATACATACATACATACATACATACATACATACATACATACATACATACATACATACATACATACATACATACATACATACATACATACATACATACATACATACATACATACATACATACATACATACATACATACATACATACATATACATACATACATACATACATACATACATACATACATACATACATACATACATACATACATACATACATACATACATACATACATACATACATACATACATACATACATACATACATACTACATACATACTACATACATACATACATACATACATACATACATACATACATACATACATACATACATACATACATACATACATACATACATACATACATACATACATACATACATACATACATACATACATACATACATACATACATATTCCAACGTTTAATTGTGCCCGTCCATCCCCTAGGCCCCCACATACACCAACCTGTCCAACTCAAGCTACTCCAGCAACTGGACGCCCAGTGTGTCCAGCCAACTGACCACACTCAACACCTACCATCCGGCCACCTACCAGTACGAGATGTCCAGAAACTCCTTGCTCTCCAACACAGGTCAGTGATTAGATGGTCATCCTTGGCCATACAAGTCTAACATTTAACGCTTTGAACTCTGACGGTAGACAGTTAAACTTTGTTCTATCAAATTAATCTGCCCTTCCCTCACCTCCAGGAACCTATGACAAATGTCAGTCTGATGACAGTTTGGCCAGTCTGAGACTCAAATCACGTGACCACTCGAACATGCTCGGTCTCCTGCAGGCTGACCAGCTAAGGCAGCATAACGCTTTCCAGGTCATGTAGCCTTCAGTTTATGCTACCTCCACGTCATATGTAGCCTTCATGTGATGTAGCTTTCATGTGATGTAGCCTTCATGTGATGTAGCCTTCATGTGATGTAGCCTTCATGTGATGTAGCCTTCAGTTTATGCTACCTCCACGTCATATGTAGCCTTCATGTGATGTAGCCTTCATGTGATGTAGCCTTCATGTGATGTAGCCTTCATGTGATGTAGCCTTCATGTGATGTAGCCTTCATGTGATGTAGCCTCCAGTTGATGCTACCTCCACGTCATATGTAGCCTTCATGTGATGTAGCCTTCATGTGATGTAGCCTTCATGTGATGTAGCCTTCATGTGATGTAGCCTTCATGTGATGTAGCCTTCATGTGATGTAGCCTCCAGTTGATGCTACCTCCACGTCATATGTAGCCTTCATGTGATGTAGCCTTCATGTGATGTAGCCTTCATGTGATGTAGCCTTCATGTGATGTAGCCTTCATGTGATGTAGCCTTCAGTTTATGCTACCTCCACGTCATATGTAGCCTTCATGTGATGTAGCCTTCATGTGATGTAGCCTTCATGTGATGTAGCCTTCATGTGATGTAGCCTTCATGTGATGTAGCCTTCATGTGATGTAGCCTTCATGTGATGTAGCCTTCATGTGATGTAGCCTTCATGTGATGTAGCCTTCATGTGATGTAGCCTTCATGTGATGTAGCCTTCATGTGATGTAGCCTTCATGTGATGTAGCCTTCATGTGATGTAGCCTTCATGTGATGTAGCCTCCAGTTGATGCTACCTCCACGTCATATGTAGCCTTCATGTGATGTAGCCTTCATGTGATGTAGCCTTCATGTGATGTAGCCTTCATGTGATGTAGCCTTCATGTGATGTAGCCTTCATGTGATGTAGCCTTCATGTGATGTAGCCTTCAGTTTATGCTACCTCCACGTCATATGTAGCCTTCATGTGATGTAGCCTTCATGTGATGTAGCCTTCATGTGATGTAGCCTTCATGTGATGTAGCCTTCATGTGATGTAGCCTCCAGTTGATGCTACCTCCACGTCATATGTAGCCTTCATGTGATGTAGCCTTCATGTGATGTAGCCTTCATGTGATGTAGCCTTCATGTGATGTAGCCTTCATGTGATGTAGCCTCCAGTTGATGCTACCTCCACGTCATATGTAGCCTTCATGTGATTTAGCCTTTGTGTGATGTAGACTCCAGGTTATGCAGCATCCACGTGATATGTAGCCTTCAAGGAAATGTAGCCTTAAGGCTGTGTAGCCTTCATGTGATGTAGCCTTCAGCACGTAGAGCCACCCACAGATTATGTTTCGTTGAGGCCTAGTCGTTGACATTACCGAATTCCAAGGTCATCATTGATTTATATAAACTATTCCAAGGTCATCTGAGATGCATGATGCAACTCCAGCCAAGGCCATCGCCGGTGTCCATAACACAAAGTCAAAGCTGCTGCCATAAAAACTTTCTGGAACATCGTCACTCCACAAACATTTGTCTGCCACGAGTTGCCCGTAGAGTTATCTGCTGGACACGATTCAACCACTCACAAATTGTACAAATTTAATTGAAGTATTTATGTCTGAATAGTATGTACTGTCGGAAATAATTTAAAATATGCACACAATATGATTATGAAGTTCTGATTTTTTTTTTTTCAATTTTTTTTTAAAATAAAAGGCTTTTCTCGTTAACAGCTTGGTAAGAAGGTACGCAAACAAGGGGCAGAACTCATAGATAATTATTAAAAAATGCTAGTTTAGGGTTATCCCGCTTTGAGCATTTATAGCAGATGCATAAATACAAACTTTTAAAAGCACTTAAAATTTTAAACATTAAAATTACTTCTCTTAGGGCTAGTATAAATTTAAAAGAAAAAACGTTGGTCGTTCTACTTACTTTTTTAATACGTTTTGAAAAATTTTATGATACGTTTTTTATTTTTATAATAATAACTAGCGTACCCGTCCCCCGCGCGTTGCCGCGGGGATAGAAGAAAGTTTGACGAAATATGTTAGAAGGATTTCACCAACGCGTTACCAATCATATGTTCTTAGACGCGTGACCGTCTTTTCTAAAAGTGAGTTATTTAAATGTAAACAATGCCTGCGCTTGGATCATAAATATCGGGACACGGGTTTACCTACACTACCGCATGAAAACATTGAGTGTACATTAATCACTCATCGAAATAATGAGGTAGAACACACTTCGGTGACCGCCCATGTGTCAGAGACGTAGAGGGGCGCTCTCATGGCCCCCACCCCCCGATTACACATAAATGGTGTCAAACCAAAATCGACTTTTATTTTTATATAACGTATGTTGAGAAAAATCAACATACCACCATTCCGTGGCGCCGCCCTTGCGAAATAAAAAAAAAAATATTTTTACAGAAACCTTCCCTGGAGTGTCCCTATCAACTCCCCCAAAGTCTCATGGCTATCGGATAACCGTGCCACACCAAAATCGACTTTTATTTTTATATACCGTATATAGAGAAAAATCGCACCCTCCCGTGGCGCCGCCCTTGCAAAAGTAAATATGATTTTTTTTACAGAACCCTTCCCTAGAGTTTTATAATGAACTCCTCAAAGTTTCATGCCTATCGGATGAACGGTGTCACTGCAATTCACTTTTATTTTTTTATATACCGTATATAGAGAAAAATCGGATCCTCCCGTGCCGCCGCCCTTGCGAAATTAAAAACTTTTTTTTTACAGAACCCTTCCTTAGAGTGGTATAATGAACTCCCCAAAATCTCATGGCTATCGGATGAACGATGCCAAACCAAAATCGACTTTTATTTTATATACGTATATAGAAACCTCCCCAGGAATATTCTCAACAACTTCCCAAAGTTTGATGGCGATCGTGTGAACGATGTCACTGTAATTCACTTTTATTATTTTTATATACCGTATATAGAGAAAAATCGCACCCTCCCGTGGCGCCGCCCTTGCTAAATTAATTTTTTTTTTTTTGCAGAACCCTTCATTAGAGTGTTCTAATGAACTCACCAAAGTTTCATGCTTATTGGATCAACGGTGTCAGACCAAAATCTAGTTTTATTTTATATACCGTACATAGAGAAAAATCGCACCCTCCCGTGGCGCCGCCCTTGCGAAATTAAAAATGATTTTTTTTTACAGAACCCTTCCCTAGAGATTTATAATGAACTTCCCAAAGTTTCATGCCTATCGGATGAACGGTGTCACTGCAATTCACTTTTATTATTTTTATATACCGTATATAGAGAAAAATCGGACCCTCCCGTGGCGCCGCCCTTGCGAAATTAAAAATTATTTTTTTACATAACCCTTCCCTAGAGTGGTATAATGAACTCCCCAAAGTCTCATGGCTATCGGATAAACGATTCCAAACCAAAATCGACTTTTATTTTTATATACCGTATATAGAAAAAAAAACAAATCGCGCCCTGTTGGGGCGCCACCCCTGCGAATTTGAATTTTTTTTTTTCGCAGAAACCTCCCCAGGAATATTCTCAACAACTTCCCAAAGTTTCACGGCGATGTGATGAGAGGTGTAGTAATGCATAAAGGACAGACGGACAGACAGACACACAAACATACATTGCTTTATATATATATAGATAATTTTAAAAAAAATTAAAGGTGTACTAAGTTGTTACATTTTGTACTGTTTAGTAATTAGAGATTGTAATGACTTGAGATTACTATATTTATTATTTCAAACCTATGTTTTGAGCCGAAGTTTACGGTGATGATATTCTCTTTAAAGATCACCCACACTTATCTAACTTCTGTATTGAAAGATTAGCAAACATTCTACGTAAACATCAGCTAAATTGATAGCTACTATAGTAGCAATCATTCTACGTGAACATCAGCTAAAGCGATCGCTACTATAGTAGCAATCATTCTACGTGAACATCAGCTAAAGCGATCGCTACTATAGTAGCAATCATTCTACGTGAACATCAGCTAAAGCGATCGCTACTATAGTAGCAATCATTCTACGTGAACATCAGTTAAAGCGATCGCTACTATAGTAGCAATCATTCTACGTGAACATCAGCTAAAGCGATCGCTACTATAGTAGCAATCATTCTACGTGAACATCAGCTAAAGCGATCGCTACTATAGTAGCAATCATTCTACGTGAACATCAGCTAAAGCGATCGCTACTATAGTAGCAATCATTCTACGTGAACATCAGCTAAAGCGATCGCTACTATAGTAGCAATCATTCTACGTGAACATCAGTTAAAGCGATCGCTACTATAGTAGCAATCATTCTACGTGAACATCAGTTAAAGCGATCGCTACTATAGTAGCAATCATTCTACGTGAACATCAGTTAAAGCGATCGCTACTATAGTAGCAATCATTCTACGTGAACATCCGCTAAACCGATCGCTACAATTTTGTTATCTATTTTTCTCATTAAAAATAAATAGCAGCATGAGACTAATAATTATTGAATTATTGTATATAGTATAAAAAGTAAATTAAGATTATCGATTTTAATTGTACAAGATTTGATCACAAACTACCAACAGTCATCAATTTACGTGGACTTAGTTAATGTTTTTAAAACGCAAACATTCGTACCTTTTTATTTGAATTTTTTAATCAAATGCATTTAACATTTTTAAACCCATATATTTAAAATGTGCATATAATGTGTGCGCTTGTTGTTTTTTTGATTGCATCTAATATCAAATAAACATTGCTTGGAAAAACAATACAATAATTCGTTTAAATGAATGGATTCTGGTTAGGTTAAAATAAATTCAATAATTATCACCACAACAATGTACGATGTGTAAAATCCTGGTCGGATTTTTAAAAAGACGATGAGGTAAAATAATGTCTTTAATATATGTATTGATGTAATGAATTGATGTGTGTGAATTAAAATGTACATTTAGAAAATTAAAGTTATCAGTAAGTCATTTTGTATTGTCTTGGGGCTATTAGCTTCATAGGAGTCGTCCACAAATGACGTCACACTCGTAGGGGGAAGGGGGAGGGTCCGTAATTTTGTGACGGTGTGTGATGAGGGGGAGGGGGGGTCTGGCTTTTTGTGACGACGTGTGACGGAGGGGAGGGGGTAAAAATTGTCCCAAAAAAAGCGTGACGTCATTTATGGATGACCCCTTAGCCAACTTAAGATCAAACCTCTACATGTGTTTACTGTCCTGGAGCTAGTCACTGAAGTGTTAACATGTAAGTGGGCCCCACCATTACTCTATCACTTGGACCATTGTGTGAGTTACTAGTATGAAGTTGAGCAATTTGTCCTAATTGTTTTATCAGAGCACCTCTTTAGTTACCAAATTGAATTCCTCGATTGTAAAATGAATAATACATGACTCGAAAAAAAAAACAATATATCACAAATGACACAAATGTGGGATAAATTAAGAAATATAAACACTTTAAATTAATAACACAGGACACACATTTTAATGAAAGAAAGCAATACAAACCAATGGCAGTAACATGACACACTGTCAGTAAAATGAGACACTGTCAGTAACACGACACACTGTCAGTAAAATGAGACACTGACAGTAATGCGACACTGACAGTAACAGTTGTTAAAGATTTAGCATTTATTTTACCCCCTTTATCATCAACAATTAATAACAAATTCTTTATAGTTGTTTTAACTATGAACTGTGTTATGTAGCAATTCTTTTCTAGTAGTGAGTGTTAATACATAGGTGAGTAAATACGGTTAATTAATGTTCAGATTAATTACTAGCCCCCCCCCTAAGAAAAACGTATTCCCTCACCACCCCCTCACACACACCACACCTCCACTACCGGGACGTGACTCCCACAATGAGTGGGTCGACCACACGGCCAGGGGTAATCCCTTGGCTAAACAGGGAAGTCTAAAAAATCTTTTATTTGTCCGTTTTGTGGCCAGATTTGAACCAAACAAAAGCCCAAACTGTACGAGAGCGTGTTTCCGTCATCTGGTCTGACTTAAGTCAAATGTACTTTCTGGTTAGAAAAAAAAACTTCCCTCAGACAGGACAGATGAAACAGAAACTGTTTCTCGGATAAACCTCTTTAGGACACGCTGTTGTTTGTGCTGTGTCCAGTGTAGGTTTCAACCGTCTACAAACTTTACACATACAATACACGAGTCACGTGATAACATCTTGGGTGTGACCACCTACTATAACCAGTCGCATATAACTTTTCTTGTCGTAAGAAGATTTCTGTGTGCTCCATGGTTGGATGAACCTCTCCATTCGTACAATTATTTCTGTGAGATTAAACTTTGGACGAACTTTTATTCTGTATCTTCAAAGCTAGGACTTACTTTTTAAACATTTACCGTAAAGATCTAAAAATCTGACTTATTTTACGAACTAAAAGATCTAGTGACGAACTACAAAAGTATTTGTAGTATATCAGTGTTTACATATTTAATTTAAAACTGTTCAGCGGATCTGGTGGACAAGTTCTCTGTGAGACAAGACGTCACACACCACTCTCATGGCAGGAGATAAAGTCCGTCGAAAGCTGTATCTGGCGGCAGTAAAGCGATTTTTTAGGAAGACATTTTGTTGCTGCTGTAGCAAATAAGGGAAGTAACTGAGATAATCCATGTGTAGGGAGATAATTTGGATATTTATCTGGAATCATAGGCTACCAGATCTAAGTAAAAGTTGTCAATGCAGAAACTAGATCTAGGTGGAAGATGGCTCAACGCATACGTTTATATAGATAATGGTTTAATACTAACAAGTGGATCTAGGAAATGGACTAAGACAACAGAGTGAATATGTATGTATGTTCATAAGAATGCCAGAAAGTTCAGTGAACCCAACCAGCCGTGACCTGTGTTACACACGTGACAGGAAGTACCAAACATGAACCACGTGACGCCCTCAAGACTTCAATACTCAACACAAACCGCCACACAATCTTTGCTGAGCCTCCACACAATCTTTGATGAGCCTCCACACAATCTTTGCTGATCCTACCTCCACACAATCTTTGCTGACCCTCCACACAATCTTTGCTGAGCCTCCACACAATCTTTGCTGATCCAACCTCCACACAATCTTTGCTGACCCTCCACACAATCTTTGCTGATCCAACCTCCACACAATCTTTGCTGATCCAACCTCCACACAATCTTTGCTGACCCTCCACACAATCTTTGCTGACCCTCCACACAATCTTTGCTGATCCAACCTCCACACAATCTTTGCTGACCCTCCACACAATCTTTGCTGACCCTCCACACAATCTTTGCTGATCCAACCTCCACACAATCTTTGCTGATCCAACCTCCACACAATCTTTGCTGACCCTCCACACAATCTTTGCTGACCCTCCACACAATCTTTGCTGATCCAACCTCCACACAATCTTTGCTGACCCTCCACACAATCTTTGCTGACCCTCCACACAATCTTTACTGACCCTCCACACAATCTTTACTGATCCTCCACACAATCTTTACTGACCCTCCACACAATCTTTACTGATCCTCCACACAATCTTTACTGACCCTCCACACAATCTTTGCTGACCCAACCTCCACACAATCTCAACTGACCCAGCGTCCACACAATCTCAACTGACCCAGCGTCCACACAATCTCAACTGACCCAGCGTCCACACAATCTTAAGTGACCCTCCACACAATCTTAACTGACCCAGCGTCCACACAATCTTAACTGACCCAGCGTCCACACAATCTCAACTGACCCAGCGTCCACACAATCTTAAGTGACCCTCCACACAATCCTAACTGACCCAGCGTCCACACAATCTTAACTGACCCAGCGTCCACACAATCTCAACTGACCCAGCGTCAACACAATCTTAACTGACCCAACTTCCACACAATCTTAACTGACCCTCCTCACAATCTTTGCTGACCCAACCTCCACACAATCTGACCTCAATCTCTGGTATTCCAACGTACCAAGATGGCCTTGTATGACGTAGTTCCCATTCTGCTCATCCACCTTCTCCTGGACCAGGCCTCCACCATCATGTTGATCCGGCCCCTGATCAACCCCAACATCACCATCTACGTGCCCGAGCACAGCTTTTGGCCCTGGGTGCCCCTGGCCGCGCCCAAAAACTCCAGCCAGGGGAGCGACCACATCCAGCTGCCGGCCCACAACTTCTGGCCCTGGATCCCCGTGGAGGAGCCGGAGTTTAAAAAGGTGAAGGTCGCGAGCTGGGTGGGGTGGGGGAAGTGAATGGGAATGTTATTGTTTTCCTAATATTGGTAACTATGAAAGAGCGTGAGGTTTGTATGTATCTTGATATGCACATAGATCTATGAATAACACACGCCTTCTGTTGAAACTTCAGCAAAACGGATCAAAAGAATTTTTCGAACTCCCAACACACAACTTCTGGCCGTTCATCCCACTATACGAGGCCAACAAGACAGAACCACCCAAGATACCCAAGAAACCTTGGCCACCCAGCGTCAACAGTAAGTCGTTTTTAGCTAGATTTATAGAATACAGTAAGTCACGTTTTAGCTAGATTTTTAGAATACAGTAAGTCACGTTTTTAGCTAAATTTATAGAATACAGTAAGTCACGTTTTTAGCTAGATTTATAGAATACAGTAAGTCACGTTTTAACTAGATTTTTAGAATACAGTAAGTCACGTTTTTAGCTAGATTTATAGAATACAGTAAGTCACGTTTTTAGCTAGATTTTTAGAATACAGTAAGTCAAGTTTTTAACTAGATTTATATATTAGAAAGATAAGTACTTTAAACTATTTTAGCCGTAAAATATAATTGCAAAAATAACAAAGTTTGTCTGTCTTACACCATTGGTTAAAGTTTAGCCTAGCCTACACCATTGGTTAAAGTTTAGCCTAGCCTACACCATTGGGTAAAGTTTAGCCACACCTACACCATTGGGTAAAGCTGTGTTTGTTCCACAGGGTACAACTACGGTGAAGTTTTGTACAAGTCCATTTTGTTTTTCGAAGTCCAGCGTTCTGGCTGGTTGCCAGATAACAGGAAGGTCAAGTGGCGAGGTCATTCAGCCCTGGAGGATCAGGGGGACAACGGAGAAGACCTTTCTGGTGGATGGTATGATTGTAAGTTTGATTGTGTGGTTGTATGCAGGGCAGGGGCGGAACTACAGTGCCGCCAGACCCCGCAATGCGGGGGGGGGGGGGCCCAGACCGATTGGGGACCCAAAAATCCTGGCAAAATTATTTAAAAAATTTTTTTTTTAAATTAGATGGAGGTAGAGTTATCTTTCTTCTACAGTTACAAACAAACACGATAGTCGGCAAATGTCTTTGAGAAAAATGCACAGACTATATCTCGAGAGACCGCCAGACATATAGACAACTTCAAAGACGTAGCCTACCGTTCTTTTTTAGTGGCGTCGATTAGGAGAACAAAAAAGCATTGTTATATTGTTTACATTATTAAAAAACATATCTATGATTGTGTGTTTAAACTACTGGCCTGAATTCTACAAAAAATATAATTATTTATTTCGATCTCATACATTTATAATTGCGTTAATTTTTACTTTAACAACTGTATCAATAAACTTGTAAAAGTTTAAGTTATCTCCCTTCAGCGAAGCATCTGAAATTTGACTGTGCCGGTACTTTGAAATCGGGCTGGGGAAATGTTGCGGCGAGGCGACTATCCTGGTCTTCTAGACCAGGGGTCTCCAAACTTTTTAGACCGAGGGCCACATTAACTATCGAATTTCAGTTTGGGGGCCAGTTTCTTCCAGGCATGTCTTTGATTTCTCTGGGCAAAGGTCCTCAACCATCACCAACAAACGATTTTTCCTTAGACAAAAAGATCTCCGCGGGCCGGATGAGAGGACTTCGCGGGCCGCATCCGGCCCGCGGGCCATAGTTTGGAGACCCCTGTTCTAGACGATCGGAAAAAGTCGGCACTATTGATGTAGATGTTTATCGGCGCTTTCTTGTCCTCTTCCCTTCCCAACTCTCTTCCCCCCCCCCCCTCTACCCCTCACCACACCCTTACTCTTATGTAATGCATAGATTAACGAACCGTCTATGAACTGTAAACTGACCACTTCTGCACATTTTGTTAAAGACACTAGTCAGTAGTTGTTCATTTACCTGATGAACAGGGGCGGAACTACAGTCCCGCCAGACCCCGCAATGCGCGGGGGGGGGGGGGGGGGGGCAGGCCGTTTAGGGGCCCACGGCTGACCAAAATTAATATTTTTTTTAAATTTTGAATTTAATTTTTGCCTTAATATTTGGTTTGTAAAAGAAAAACACTGTAGCTGCGGTACGATTATCTTTATTTTACAGTCACTATACCACGCTCTTCCGCAAAAGATAAAATCCATTACACAAACTACAGTGTAAAATATAGGCAACTCTTCAAATTTTGAATGACTTCTTTGACTCTTTGCCCCCCCCCCTCCCTTTGATAGCTAAATAGAGGACACGTAACTGTTTGACCGATCCTCCAAAGTGTACTGTGGCGGATGGGGCAGGGGATGGGGACCAAAAAGGGGGTTAAAAAATTGTCGACAATTTTTTTTACATATTTAAAACAGTTGCCGGCAAAATTCTTTAAAAAAAAACAACAAAGTCCATAGCACGAAAAGCCGCTACATATGAAGTGGGCTTTCATGATGCGCGGTTCTTATTTGCGGCATTGGTAAGGGACCCGAAATCCATTGTTCATTTTTCAATGTTAATATGTGTTTGTGATAGTGGTTGAATTTGTATCCTGTACTATCTTGTATCCTACAAATAATAAAAAAATAATATAATACTAGAAACTTCAGTTTTATATACGTTTACTTGTTTTTGCTTTTACAAGAAATATCATAGTAAACTTTTAAGGCCTATACTTCAAATTATCTCCCCTGAGTAAGTTTTACAATGGGCGATGCTGACGTACATAGATCAAGGCGTTTGTTGTCCCTTTCAAGTTTTTTCCCGAGCCGACCCCTATCCCATCCCTCCTTCTCAACCTCACAAGTATCGAGGAGATAAATGTATCGTTTATGAACTACTTCCTAACCGTACGATTCACCACTTCAGCACATTTTGTCAGACACTAGACAGCACTAGATCTAGTCAACAGATATTAATTTACTTTCATAGTATTAGGCACATCTAATTCACAAAGCAGGGCAGGTAAGATTATTTTTATATAATTATTTAGAAATTAATTAGAGCGTTTAGAATTAATTGAACATTATTAATAGTCATTGAGGTGGGGGTGTGTGAGGGTCTGGCTTTTTGTTAGTCCCCCCCTCCCCTAAATCAGAAGGTTATCCAACGCGTGACCTGGCCACATACAGTTGTACATGTGAAAAACATTTTTCTCTCTATTATTATTATGCATTACTGCATCATTCACCCAATCGCCATGAAAACTTGGGAAGCTGTTGAGTACAGCCCCGCAAAGGTTTCTGTCATAGGCCTAACATTTGTACATATTTGTGTGGGGACTCCCAACGGAAATATGTGATTTAGCGCCCCGTGATCCTGCATAAGCGGATGAGGTTACTACTTGAATACAACCGGCGGCAGTGTCATCCAGGCTTTTTTTCTAGTTCCGCCACTGATACACATGACATGTTGTTGTGATTAGATTTAATTGAATTTTTTTTTTCAAAACCCGATCAGGCCAGAAATGAGTATCCTATGTTCGTATTGTGTGTTTATATATATATATATATATATATATATATATATATATATATATATATATATATATATATATATATATATATATATATATATATATATATATATATATATATATATATATATATATATATATATATATATATATATATATATATATATATATATATATATATATATATATATATATATATATATATATATATATATATATATATATATATATATATATATGGGGGGCCCAAAAAAAATTTTTGCGGGGTGGCCCATTTTTTCTAGTTCCGCCACTGGTTGTATGATTGTAAGTTTGAGTGTGTGGTTGTATGATTGTAAGTTTGAGTGTGTGCTTGTATGATTGTGTGGTTGTATGATTGTAAGATTGAGTGTGTGGTTGTATGATTGTAAGATTGAGTGTGTGGCTGTATGATTGTAAGTTTGAGTGTGTGCTTGTATGATTGTGTGCTTGTATGATTGTAAGATTGAGTGTGTGGCTGTATGATTGTAAGTTTGAGTGTGTGCTTGTATGATTGTAAGTTTGAGGGTGTGGTTGTATGATTGTGTGGCTGTAGGTTTGTAAGTTTGATTGTGTGCTTGTTTGATTGTGTGGTTGTTTTATTGTAAGTTTCAGTGTGTGGTTGTAAATGCCATTAAGGTGTTTTCAAAAATGCCACCAAAATGTTTTCTAAAATCTCACCAACGTTTTTCTAAACCCCCCCCCCCCCCCCACTGTGTCCTCAGCTGGCGACTACATCAAGTTCGGGCTCCCCATGGCCTCAGCCTCCAGCATGCTGCTGTGGGGTCTGGTCGAGTACCCTGACGCCTACAGGTCGTCTGGTATCCTGGAGGACATGCGGGACTGTGTCAGGTGGCCGCTGGACTACTTCATCAAGGCTCACCCAGAGAAGTACGTCTTTTATGGACAGGTGAGTCACACAGGCAGGGGAGTCATACAGGCAGGGGAGTCATACAGTCAGATGAGTCATATAGACAGGTGAGTCACACAGTCAGGTTAGTCATACAGACAGCGGAGTCATACAGTCAGGTGAGTCATACAGTCAGGTGAGTCATACAGTCAGAGGAGTCATACAGAGAAGTACGTCTTTTATGGACAGGTGAGTCACACAGTCAGGTTAGTCATACAGACAGCGGAGTCATGCAGTCAGGTGAGTCATACAGTCAGGTGAGTCCCACAGTCAGGTGTTACATTCAAATTTCAACCTGACGACATCAAATTGTGCTTCTACTACACTAAACACCTGCTTGTCGTTGCCACACAAGGTGGGTGACCCCTACATCGACCACACCTACTGGGGCAGACCCGAGGACATGGACATGGACAGACCCGCCTTCAAACTGACCCCTGACCTACCAGGTAGTGACGTCATTGCTGAAACAGCTGCATCAATGGCAGCAGGTTATCTCGTCTTTGTTGATGTAGGTATGTGGTGGTATGTGGTGGTGTGTGTGGTGTGTGTGGTGGTATGTGTGGTGGTGTGCGTGGTAGTGTGTGAGGTGGTGTGTGGTGGTTTGTGTGGTGTGTTTGGTTGTATGTGGTAGTGTGTGTTGGTGTGTGGTGGTGTGTGGTGGTACACGTGGTGGATTATTTTTAAATAATGTAGGTATGTAGATAAGCTGGTGGATGATTGTAAAATGATGTAAGTGTGTGCTGGATGATGAGGTGCTGAGTTTATGATGTAGGCTTATGATGGTGTCATATTATAAAACTGCATAAGTGTGTGGTAGAGAATATTCTTTAAAACATTCTTTAATCAACCCGAGAGAATGTCGAATCAACCAAATGATTGTCTGACGTCCTTGTAATCCACAGACCCTCCTTATGCCAAACGTCTGCTACAGCACGCCCAAGAACTGTTTGAGTTCGCTGAAAACTACCGAGGTCCATACTCCAACAGCATCGAGAGTGCCGCGGAGTTTTATGCGTAGGTTTTCACATGTGGATCCTGTATACAGCTGTGTGACATCTTGCTTTGTATGGTGACATGACATCATATGGTGACATGTCATCATATGGTGACATGACATCATATGGTGACATGACATTATATGGTGACATGTCATCATATGGTGACATGACATCAGCCTGATTCTTACCTCAGAATTAGCCCCCTCCATTCAACTAATTTTAATTATGTAAATTGTAATTATTTAAGTCTGTTATAGCGTTAAGCTAGAATACTCACCCCCAGGTCCTCTAACGACGAGGACGAGCTGGCGTGGGCCGCAGCCTGGCTCTACCGGGCCACAGACAACAGACACTACCTCAGGCGGGCCGAGCACTGGTACGGCAGGGCCCCCGACTGCTGGGCTCAAAGCTGGGCGGACAAAAGTTGTGGACTTCCGGTTAGTACATCACATGACGTGCAGTAGCAAGCATGCATCACATGCTATGTAGGAGGCGGGGGTCTTGATGTGTCTGTATATATATATATATATATATATATATATATATATATATATATATATATATATATATATATATATATATATATATATATATATATATATATATATATATATATATATATATATATCAACCAACTAGTTTATGTTATATCTAACTGCTAACCTTATTAGCGTTTGAATAACATGTTAACCTGGTCAGAGTGACCTACTAACCTGATTAACCTGCTACCACCTTGACCTACTAACCTGGTTAGAATGACCTGATTAACCTGCTACCACCTTGACCTACTAACCTGGTTAGAATGACCCGATTAACCTGCTACCACCTTGACCTACTAACCTGGTTAGAATGACCTGATTAACCTGCTACCACCTTGATCTACTAACCTGGTTAGAATGACCTGATTAACCTGTTACCACCTTGACCTACTAACCTGGTTAGAATGACCTGATTAACCTGCTACCACCTTGACCTACTAACCTGGTTAGAATGACCTGATTAACCTGCTACCACCTTGACCTACTAACCTGGTTAGAATGACCTACTAACCTGTTTAGAATGACCTGTTAACCTGGTTAGACTGACCTACTAACCTGGTTAGAATGTCCTGTTAACCTGGTCAGAGTGACCTACTAACCTGATTAACCTGCTACCACCTTGACCTACTAACCTGGTTAGCATGACCTGATTAACCTGCAACCACCTTGACCTACCCCACATGTAGGTCCTGCTGTACAAGCTGACCAAAGACAGGAAGTACAAGCACGACATCGAGAAGATTTTCTACGACTGGCTGCCTGGTGGCTCCATCCACTACACGCCTAAAGGGTTGGCCTATAAGGATGACTGGGGCACGCTGCGGTACACAGGTCAGTCACTGGACTGGATGGGGGGGTCAGTCACTTGACTGGACGGAGGTAGGGGTCAGTCACTTGATTGAACGGGGGCTGGGAGGGTTCAGTCACTAGACTGGACATGGGGGTCAGTCACTTGAATAGACGGGAGTGGGGGGTCAGTCAACGGGGGCGGGGGGGGGGGGGCAGTCACTTGACTGGACGGGGGTCAGTCACTTGACTGGAAGAGGTGGGGGTTAGTTCATGAAATTACTAGGTACACATTTAATAAATATCTTAATAATTGTATCAAAAGTTAATGGACTATTTTATTTTTGGAAATTACCCCCCTCCCCCCCCCCCCCAAAAAAAAATTACCTGTGTCAGAGTGTAAGTAGACCCAAAGATTGTTTAAATAAAAGAAAAAGTCGACCAGAGACTGAATGTATTGCTACAACCATTTGAAACTCTTCTTGTGTGCAGAGGACAATCAGCACAAGCAGACAGAGTTAACTCAAGCTACCTGTAGCATGTCAAACATTTGGAGTCACCGGGCTTGAGTCACCTGCCTCTTGAGTCACCTGCCTCTCGATTTTCATCTCTTTTGAGTCACCATTCTCGCGTCACTAGCTCAGCAAAACTTGTCAGCATAGCCCATTTATATTTCACAATTAGGTGTGACCCAGGTCTTTTTGTGGTTTCTGGTTGCAACATCCTCACACATCAACACATCACACTTATCAGTAACATCTCTCTTCCCAGCTAACATGGCCTTCATATCCCTGGTGGCCGCCGACCTGAACGTGGAGAGCAAGTCCTACCGCCAGTGGGCCAAACGTCAGATACACTACATGCTGGGGGATGGGGGGAGGAGCTACGTCATAGGTTACGGCCATGACCCTCCTACAAGGCCACACCACGCTTCCAGGTAAATTCTCATACGTCAACTATACACCTTGACATAAGCAGTTTTATAAGCCCCACAATATCTGACGCCCCACAATGAGATACGCTCCAAAATAAATGACGCCCACAATATCTGACACCCTATAATATCTGACGCCCCATGATATCTGACGCCCCACAATATTTGATGCCCCACAATGAGAAGCTCTCCAAAATAAATGACGCCCCATAATATGCGACGCCCCACAATATCTGGCGCCCCACAATATCTGACGCCCCAGTACTTTTGTTGCAGCTCCTGCCGCCCCCCGCCCTACGACTGCAGCTGGTCAGACTACACCAAGACGGGCCCCAACGCCCACACGTTGTACGGGGCCCTGGTGGGGGGCCCGGGACGGAATGACGAGTACGAGGATGAGCGAGACGACTACATCCACAACGAGGTGGGCTGTGACTATAATGGCGGCTTCCAGTCAGCTGTTGCAGGTTGGTCAACATCTGTTGTCTTCTTGTTTCTTCTTGTTTCATCCCGAACATGTGCTGTCTGTTTCAGCTCTGTCGTGTGTTGTCTGTTTCAGCTCTGTCGTGTGTTTTCTAGCTGTTTATTACCTTATTGCGTTTCTAGCTGTTCCATCGCCTTGTCGTGTTTTCTGGTTGTCATTGGGTTGTATTTTTCTCTCTCGTATACAGGGTATGAGAAAATATTGTAATCGTGCAAAAAAAAATTAAGTCGAGATTTTGACAAATCTCGATATTTTACACCTTACTGGATGGGGGAAATTTTGCAAGCTCGTCTCTCTGTCTGTGTGTGTGTGTGTGTGTGTGTGTGTGGATACGTAACCACGATATACTGATTACCGTTTGGTAAATAGGTACATACTATGTATATCAAATTTATGATTTTCTATCAACTTTTAAGCAATTTCTGGTAACCGGAACTGATGTCTTATTTCTGGTTTCTAAATTACCGATAATTTGAGTATCGTTTCGGTTAGAAGGACGAAATGTTGTACATAGGTATTAGATCTCATTCTCTTAATTCTGTCGAATTTTGAATGATTTCACGTGACTTTATGCTCTTTCCAATTTCTCTAAAAAAGATCACTTACTTATACTGTATGGATTTCTTTCAAACTTTTCACTCGATGAGTATAACACTGTGACGTAATAGTGACTTAGATTTGTGAATTAGATGTTTGGTTAACTTTTTAAAATTTTAAAATTTAATTAATGTTTCCATTATAAAGTTGGCCTACTAACTTTCTGCGCTATTATACGCACATTATTTGTGTTCATTTGGTGCGTAATTTCTTCTTAAGTGCTTAAAAAATGAATAAAAATAACATGTCTATAGCCCGAGTGCAATGTAAGTGCCACCCTTCTTCCTGCTATATATACGAGAAACTTGAGTGGAGATCAGTCCCTCTTTATTTTATTTCACTATAGTGTTTTACCCTACTACAAGCATTCTATTTTTCCTCTATGAGTAAAAATGTTTGGATGTATCAATTTATCTAACAAGAACTTGTATCTGCCCACAGCACTGAAACATGTTGAGCTCCAGCTATCTTGAGGTGTGTCGCGCAACAAATGTTCTAAAACATTTCAAATAAAATCTTGAGGTGTATCGCACAACAAATGTTCTAAAACATTTCAAATAAAAACTTGAAGTGTGTCGCACAACAAATGTTCTAAAACATTTCAACTAAAAACTTGAGGTGTGTCGCACAACAAATGTTCTAAAACATTTCAAATAAAAACTCGAGGTCTCTCAAACAACAAATGTTCTAAAACATTTCAACTAAAAACTTGAAGCTTCAGAACGAAAGTTGTCAAACAAGAGAAACTACAAAAAAGAAACAATTGGAATCAGATGTTCTGACGTGATGGAGAAGACAAATTTAAGGAAGCAATGGATATAAATGTTTTGAGACACTAAAGCTCAATGTTCTGAAACAATTGAGCTAAATGTTCTGAAACAATAGAGCTAAATGCGCTGAAACGCTTGAACTACACTTGTATTAAAACATTTGCAAAGACAAATGTCTGAAACAAACAAGTCTAGAAACTTTATTTCGAAAGAAAAGATAGCAAACATTTGACAAATTTGAAATCACTGCAACAATGTGAAAGATTTCACGCCAATTTCTCCAACAGTGGCTGATTCTAAAAGTGGCATTCACAGTGGTGTGTGTGTGGTGACCCCAAAAGTGGCATTCAGTGGGGTTAACATTTGCATATAAAACATTTTAACTTTTAAATTGATTCAAGTACTGTCGTCTTCATAAGTTATTGGAGCCAGTTTGTTATTGAATTAAATGCCTTCACCAACTGAAATGTTAATCGTAACATTCCCACAAGAGTGAAACAATAACCATAACATTCTAATTGAATTATCAACTCGGAGTTCTAGAGCAGGACCACAATTCAATGTATATCTGATTGTGTCAGTATTTATTGTTTACTTTCGTCTCCATGGTGATTGATGCTCCCCCTTTTTGTGTATACGTGAACATTTGCATTTCGGTGTAAGTTTGTTATAAATATGTCAGAGTTGTATGATGAAACTAAGACATTTTGGTGTAAGTTTGTTGTAAACATGTTACAGTTGTATGATAGAACTTGGACATTTTGGTGTAAGTTTGTTGTAAACATGTTAGAGTTGTATGTGGGAACTTGGACATTTTGGTGTAAGTTTGTTGTAAACATGTTAGAGTTGTATGTGGAAACTTGGACATTTTGGTGTAAGTTTGTTGTAAACATGTTAGAGTTGTATGTGGAAACTTGGACATTTTGGTGTAAGTTTGTTGTAAACATGTTACAGTTGTATGATAGAACTTGGACATTTTGGTGTAAGTTTGTTGTAAACATGTTAGAGTTGTATGTGGGAACTTGGACATTTTGGTGTAAGTTTGTTGTAAACATGTTAGAGTTGTATGTGGAAACTTGGACATTTTGGTGTAAGTGTTATCTAAACATGTTAGAGTTGTATGTAGGAACTTTGACATTTTGGTGTAAGTGTTATGTAAACATGTTAGAGTTGTATGTGTGAACTTAGACATTTTGGTGTAAGTTTGTTGTAAACATGTAAGAGTTGTATGTGGGAACTTGGACATTTTGATGTAAGTTTGTTGTAAACATTTTGGTTAATATTATTATATGTCCTTATGGAAAACAGAAATATGAATGATGTTTCTTACCACAAGTAAAATATCTTTTATTTTGTGGGCAGTTTTTAAAAACACAACACTAATGGATGTTTAATTTTCTTAAAATTGCGTTTTATTTTTAAATTGTTGTGTTTGTGTAATTAAGTCAAAGTGAAAATGCCACTTCTAAAAATAAATATGTTAGAATTGAAGCACATCAAAAGAAGTTTGTTATTATCATAGCATGTAATGAACTCATCTTACATAGGTGTTTGTGCTTGTATGTGTGTGTGCATGCCGTGTGTGTGCGTTTAATTAGTCACTAGAGTCAAAATTTGGGGGCGGAGGATGGTGACCGCACCAGGTGACACCATTCGGAAAGGTGACACCAAAGTTTATCCAACTGATGCAGTCACCAGCATTAACCTTCATGAGTGCTGGGGGGGGGGGGGGTGCACACCTCTGACGTCACATGGACGCCTTCATATTTACATTGTGTGGGAAGGGGAGGGTTTTTGATTTTTTTTTAAATTAAAACATTTCGCTTAGTCAACCCCCCCCCCCCCCCACCAACCCACCCACCCCCCTACGCCTCTAACAGAGCTGCTCACCTCTAGCCTGCATGACCTTGACCTTCAATCGTCTCAACAGGCCACAGCATGTAGAAATTAACCACTCAGTCAAACCATACATCCAGCTACGTTTTTTTCATTTCGTTCAACACAGTCAAGGGAGATTAGCACAATCCTCATACAATTGTTTGTACTTGTTACCCCCCTTAGATCAGCTTTCGCGACCGAACAGCGTAGCCTATTTGTTTAATAAAAGGTAGAAGCTTATATTTAGTGCGTTCTTTGGTCGACATAGATCTGTCTCATTCACTGAAATTTTACTTGTTTTTTCTTCTATTGTTTAACTTGATTGAGTTTAGACGTTTATCTATATAACTCAAAGAAAAAAATGTAGATTTAAAAAAATACTCGACTTGTGGACTTCGAAAATGTATAAACAGAATTTTACCATTTCTTGAATGCAAAAATATAGATTATTAGCTTTCTTTTTAGGAATATTATTATTATTTAAATCTATGGATTAAAAAAAGAAACTTAGAAATTTCTAAACTTTACTGTCGGTTTGTTCTTGAAAATGTAAATATAACAAACTAGTAAGTTGGGTGCTTCTAAAAATAGCCCTGACTTAATCACCCATTCATTCAGGCTAATCACAATAATCTATGACTAACGGTATGTCCACGTCACGTTATCTATATCAGCCTGTTGTGTTGCCGCTAGGTGCCAACATACACACACACACAGCCACACACACACACAGCCACACACACACACACACACACACACACAGACACACACACATGTACGAGCGGCGCATGAATACATTGACGTTATCGATCTAAGATCGGAGTCTCGGCATGTTCAACACGGGAGGTCAGAGGGCACACAATTGTCACGTGACACATATTTACAGGTCCTGCGGGTAAGGCGAGAGGACCCAATATAATGTCCCATTGACCCAGAATAATGTCCCCTAACCCACCATAATGTCCCCTGACCCACCGTAATGTCCCCCGACCCACCATAATGTCCCCTAACCCACCATAATGTCCCCTAACCCACCATAATGTCCCCTAACCCACCGTAATGTCCCCTAACCCACCATAATGTCCCCTAACCCACCATAATGTCCCCTAACCCACTATAATGTCCCCTAACCCACCGTAATGTCCCCTAACCCACCGTAATGTCCCCTAACCCACCATAATGTCCCCTAACCCACCGTAATGTCCCATGACCACCGTAATGTCCCCTAACCCACCATAATGTCCCCTAACCCACCATAATGTCCCCTAACCCACCATAATGTCCCCTAACCCACCGTAATGTCCCATGACCACCATAATGTCCCCTAACCCACCATAATGTCCCCTAACCCACCATAATGTCCCCTAACCCACCGTAATGTCCCCTAACCCACCGTAATGTCCCCTAACCCACCGTAATGTCCCCTAACCCACCGTAATGTCCCCCGACCCACCATAATGTCCCCTAACCCACCATAATGTCCCCTAACCCACCATAATGTCCCCTAACCCACCATAATGTCCCCTAACCCACCATAATGTCCCCTAACCCACCATAATGTCCCCTAACCCACCATAATGTCCCCTAACCCACCATAATGTCCCCTAACCCACCATAATGTCCCCTAACCCACCATAATGTCCCCTAACCCACCATAATGTCCCCTAACCCACCGTAATGTCCCCTAACCCACCGTAATGTCCCATGACCACCATAATGTCCCCTAACCCACCATAATGTCCCCTAACCCACCGAAATGTCCCATGACCACCATAATGTCCGAAGACGTACCAAGAAATTCCATTTCGTTCGGGGGAAGGCGGTAGACTTTCTCCGGGGGCTTATCCCCCCCCCCCCCCGAGAAGAGATCCCTGGAAGAAGCACTGCCAAATAAACAAATTTTCAATGTGTAACTCATCACATAGTAAAAGATTCTAGATAAATGTACGATTCTACCATTGATTTGGGTGACTATTTGCTATATTTTAAAAAACCTCTTCCAATCCGCACGGTTCTCACAATAATTATTTCCAATCAAACTTTTTAAAATCGCACTAGAGGTTTGTAAAGAATTCGGCCTTTTGCCAGTCAGCTAAACAAAGCAAGGACCTGAAGAGATTATTTAGCCAGTTTGAGCAGGCTAAAGCAATCGATCAAGGCGATATATATTTCATGATCGCCTGTAAGAGGGAAGGGCAGTGTTCTATGCATGAGAAAATACAGCTCAGAACAATACGTCTTGTCTCTGTCTTAGTGTAAACGTCTTGTATCTGTCTGACTTAGTGTAAACGTCTTGTAACTGTCTGTCTTAGTGTAAACGTTTTGTATATGTCTGACTTAGTGTAAATGTCTTGTATCTGTCTGACTTAGTGTAAACGTCTTGTATCTGTCTGACTTAGTGTAAATGTCTTGTATCTGTCTGACTTAGTGTAAATGTCTTGTATCTGTCTGACTTAGTGTAAACGTCTTGTATCTGTCTGACTTAGTGTAAACGTCTTGTATCTGTCTGACTTAGTGTAAACGTCTTGTATCTGTCTGACTTAGTGTAAACGTCTTAAATCTGTCTTAGTGTAAACGTCTTGTATCTGACTTAGTGTAAACGTATTATATCTGTCTGACTTAGTGTAAACGTCTTGTATATGTCTGACTTAGTGTAAACGTCTTGTATATGTCTGACTTAGTGTAAACGTCTTGTATATGTCTGACTTAGTGTAAACGTCTTGTATATGTCTGACTTAGTGTAAACGTCTTGTATATGTCTGACTTAGTGTAACCGTCTTGTATCTGACTTAGTGTAAATGTCTTGTATCTGTCTGACTTAGTGTAAACGTTTTGTATCTGTCTGACTTAGTGTAAACGTCTTGTTTCTGTCTCGCTTAATTACAAGCTAAAAATATATACTTAATATTTTTAAATTATTAAAAGTTTCAAACGTCGTAACAATAATTTCCAGATTAAATATTTGTTTGTTTGTTTGTTTGTTTACAACGGTGTCTTATAAAACTTAACTTTAATCAAAACATAAGTTTTATATTTGTCTAAAGGCCTTAACCATACAACCAAAATATACGTTTTATTTGTCTTAAGGCCTAGACTAACCTTAACCAATACAACCAAAATATACGTTTTATTTGTCTAAAGGCCTAGACTAACCTTAACCAATACAACCAAAATATACGTTTTATTTGTCTAAAGGCCTAGACTAACCTTAACCAATACAAGCAAACCATAAGTGTTATATATAAATAAAGTTCTAATCTAGCCGGACCACATTCCAACAACAAAATAAAACGACTATATTTGAATACAACTCTAATGGCCGGCTAATCAATATTCAATTCCTTTACTTAACCCCTGGGACTTGGCAGAACTACAACTGTGGCTTTATGAAAGGGCCGGGGGGGGGGGGGGGCTGTTGGACAGACGCAGTTGGTTGCTAAGGGAGGCGCCATAACAGAGTTGTCTGTGTGTTGCTTACGTCCCCTGCCCGACCATTGAACACCAAATCGTTGGGATCCAACATGGCTGCCAGGTCATGTGACAACACGTCAGTTTTACAGTTTGGGTATAGGGGCTGGGGTCGGCACTCACCGTTTGGGCACAGGTGGGGAATGGGAAGGATCAAATATTTAAGGAAAAAGAAGACCCCTTGTATAACAGACCCCATGTAAAACAGACCCCATGTAAAACAGACCCCCATGTAAAACAGACCCCATGTAAAACAGACCCCATGTAAAACAGACCCCCCATGTAAAACAGACCCCATGTAAAACAGACCCCCATGTAACACAGACCCCATGTAAAACAGACCCCATGTAAAACAGACCCCATGTAAAACAGACCCCATGTAAAACAGACCCCCATGTAAAACAGACCCCATGTAAAACAGACCCCATGTAAAACAGACCCCCATGTAAAACAGACCCCATGTAAAACAGACCCCATGTAAAACAGACCCCCATGTAAAACAGACCCCATGTAAAACAGACCCCATGTAACACAGACCCCATTTAAAACAGACCCCATGTAAAACAGACCCCAGGTAAAACAGACCCCATTTAAAACAGACCCCATGTAAAACAGACCCCATGTAAAACAGACCCCATGTAAAACAGACCCCATTTAAAACAGACCCCATGTAAAACAGACCCCATGTAACACAGACCCCATGTAAAACAGACCCCATGTAAAACAGACCCCATGTAAAACAGACCCCATGTAAAACAGACCCCATGTAAAACAGACCCCATTTAAAACAGACCCCATGTAAAACAGACCCCATTTAAAACAGACCAACTAGTGTTGACAGTGTGTCTTGGATAAGTTGCAGTCGATCGCTTCCTCCTTCTCCCCAACCCTCCCCCTGTTTATGAATTGTTCTGTACTCGCTGTCGATCAATCAATCAATCACTCAATCGATTTCTCTAACCACAAGTTAATGTTTAAATTTTAATCGTGTTCCTGTTGGCTAAACCTTAGCTGAGTGTGCCAGGAGTGGGGGGGGGGGGGGGGGGCGCTGTAAATGGGAGGTGGCGACCAATGGTCAACTCAGCTACTACTCCCATGACACGACACACGAGTGGTACCTGCCCTTTATTAGCGCTCGTCTCGAATTGTTCACACCATTCGTCACCACCAGACGACTAGTGACGTCAACCACCAAGTTAAACCACTTTTGTCAATAAATCTTTTCATTAGGAAAGCAGTTTTGATAACTCATGAAATATCAGATTCGTTTAAAAATATTTTTTTGCGTTATTCAGCGTAGATGTAGCCGTGTAGCCTAGACCTACTTATTGAAGGTTCGATAAAATAGCCTTCTTATTTAAATAATGAGACAATATTGCGTCTACGGAAATACCCATCAACATACATACAATGATAGGTTGCATAGTTGGCCTCCTCCAACTCATTTAGTCAAGTCGAGTCACTAGCCGATATATATATATATATATATATATATATATATATATATATATATATATATATATATATATATATATGTGTGTGTGTGTGTGTGTGTGTGTGTGTGTACAGAGCCTATATATGTGTTTTTGTATATAAATCTATGCGTGTATAGTCTAATGGTGGTGGGGAGACACTGTGACACCTGTGTTTAAACACCTAGCGACAGCCCTGACTAAACACAGGTATTATACTTAGCGTTGAATGAATTGAATCGAGCCTACATAGTGGCGTCAGTGGTCCCACGTGACTACCGGCGTAACTAAGACACACAAACAGTGACACCTCTCCCTCTACCTGCCTAGCTTGTTTCACCCCCCCCTCACCCCCTTTTATGTTCGTCTGGTTCCTGCTGCCCAAATGTAGGTCTGTATGTATAGATTGACAAAAGTAACAGTGCAGATTGAATAGCCATACCCACATACTCACAGACCTGGTATCGTCTATAACGATACATCTACCTCATACTCACATTATCCCTAATCCTGTCTTTAAATTGAGTCTAAACCTGTTCCTAAACCTAGGATAAACCTCCCTGTCTAAGCCTTTCACATACTTTCACCCCAGCCCCCAAACATAACCTCATAGATTCAAATATCGATAACTGCGATACAAACCCAGTGGACTATAGGGTACGGCTAATCGATAGGGCTGCCGATACTTTCCAGTCGGCAACCGTAGTCACCACAGCGCTTTGCATTGTGGGCGTGACGTTTATTTTTTATAAAACCACTGGCTCGCCGCAGTAGGGTTAGTTTCCAAGCAGATCCAAGTTTTGTATTAACCAGCCATCCCACTAGACACAACACATCAAGATGCGTGAGATCGTACATCTTCAGGCTGGACAGTGCGGTAACCAGATCGGTGCCAAGGTAAGCACAACACTTTTTACATCTTGCTATGCTAATAATACATACAATATATATCTTATGAGCTACACTATTAGTCACGAGGAATTAATCTAGAAAATAGGTCTAATAGGCCTAGTGTAATGAGGGCCTGCGGAGGTTGCTTTTTAAAGCACATTAATCTTATAATTATTTGCTTGAATTAATTCTTAAAGTGTGTCGTGTAATGATCAGCCATATTGTGTATCGCCGACAACACACCTAAGCACGATCGATTGTTCTAGATAGAAGCGGGGGGGGGGGGGGGGAATTGATTTCTTTCTCTCTCCTCTAGACAAGCGCTGTTTTCTTGCATAAGTCATGTGACATGTGTGACGTCACGAAGTGTTTTAATTTATAATACATGAGGGTTTAAAATGACAAATACATTTTTTTTAAAATTTAACTTTTTAAAAAAAAACAAGCTTTTAAATTCACTAAAAAATAAGAACATTGAATAAATATGCTTTCTTTAAAGAAATGTTTGATCTTTAAAACTGTGTGATAGATTTCGTGAGCGACCAAAGCTTTTATTAAAACAAAGTTTGTTTTATTTTCTTATTGTCAATGCAGTATTGTATACGGTTTTTAATTGTTGTTTTATTTTATGAAGTCGACACCACATACGACTAAAATATTTGCTTTAAAACCCGACCTGTAACTTAAGATATCTGAAAGACAATCATCTGCCCCTTCTCTTGTCGGCTAGCTGATCGAATGAATCGATAGTTTTAGATCTCCCCTTTAATTATTGAATTTAGAAATATTTTTATTAAATTTAAATGATTAACCTTATGTCTAATTAAATTACAAATTATATATTCTTGCATTGTTATCGGAGACGAATATAACTAGCAAGCTTGAACAAAATTGCTGCATTAAAAGTCGATTAAACTAAGATACAAGATTTTCCACACATCCATAAACAAACAAGCCCACAAATAAACAAACAAACCACAGACCAACAAAAGAAACAGACGCTGTAAACTACAAAGAAGCTTATTAAAACACCAGCATTGAACCACTACCCACTCGTCAGCCTTTATTTAAGTTAATTTCAATGCAAAAACAGCCCAATGGCTAGGTCTTCTCACATTTCATAAACAAACACTAGGCCTACTCATACTTTATAAACAGCTTTACATCAGCGTTGTACTTTTCTCATCCCATTTCTAACCTGGCTATTTTCTACCTGCACAGTTCTGGGAGGTCATCTCAGACGAGCATGGCATTGACCCCACCGGCACATACCACGGTGACAGTGACCTTCAGCTAGAGAGAATCAACGTCTACTTTAATGAGGCCACAGGAGGCAAATACGTCCCCAGGGCCATCCTGGTCGACCTTGAACCCGGCACCATGGACAGTGTCCGCTCTGGCCCATTCGGACAGATCTTCCGCCCTGACAACTTTGTTTTCGGACAGTCAGGTGCTGGCAACAACTGGGCCAAAGGTCACTACACAGAGGGCGCTGAGCTGGTTGACTCCGTCCTGGATGTTGTAAGGAAGGAAGCTGAGAGCTGTGATTGTCTGCAGGGTGAGTACAGCATTCACATACACACACGTACACACACACACACACACACACACACACAAGGAAGCTGAGAGCTGTGATTGTCTGCAGGGTGAGTACAGCATTCATACACACACACACACACAGACACACACACACATACACACAAGGAAGCTAAGAGCTGTGATTGTCTGCAGGGTGAGTACAGCATTCATACACACACACACATACACATTGGTCACATCACACATTGGTCAGTTACATGCATACCACTCACATCATACATAGGTCAATTACAAATCGTACACTCACACACTCAATGTTGAATTACAATTCAAACACATGGTATGCTTGCAATGTTTTCAACTGACTTTTGTCTTTGACCAGGATTCCAACTCACCCACTCTCTTGGAGGCGGCACTGGCTCAGGTATGGGAACACTCCTCATCAGCAAGATCCGTGAAGAGTACCCAGACAGAATCATGAACACTTTCTCTGTTGTCCCATCCCCCAAAGTAAGTGATGCTTGCATTGTTGACACCTGATTTATTTTGTTCAGTTTCTGGGTTTAGCTTTTAACATTTCACAACCAACATAATTCTCATATTGATACAAATGATGTTATGCTAAAGGTGTCATGTTTATACTTAAAGGTGTCAAGCTAATGGAGTTGTTTATCCCTTGCAGGTATCAGACACAGTCGTTGAGCCATACAACGCCACCCTCTCAGTGCACCAACTGGTAGAGAACACTGATGAGACCTACTGCATTGACAATGAAGCCTTGTATGACATCTGCTTCAGAACCCTGAAACTCACCACCCCCACCTATGGTGACCTCAACCATCTGGTCAGTGCCACCATGTCTGGTGTCACCACCTGCCTCAGGTTCCCTGGTCAGTTGAACGCTGACCTCAGGAAACTGGCAGTCAACATGGTCCCCTTCCCTCGTCTCCACTTCTTCATGCCAGGCTTCGCTCCCCTCACATCTCGTGGTAGCCAACAGTACAGGTAGGTCAACAACCTCTGAGTCACTGACACACGACTTTTGACATGTGTCACTGACACATGACCTCTGACGTGTCACTTGACAGTAATGCTTAGCTTTGACATTTGAGCAAAGAATTACTTTATCACTAGTTGAAACAAATGTTTAAAAAAGCCTTTCCCACATTTAAGAGAAACACATTTTGAAATGTACTGCTGTCATGAACCAAACGTCTTTAAAATTTCAGAGCCCTGACAGTGCCAGAGCTGACCCAGCAGATGTTTGATGCCAAGAACATGATGGCTGCTTGTGACCCCAGACACGGCCGCTACTTGACCGTTGCCGCCATATTCCGTGGCCGCATGTCCATGAAGGAGGTTGATGAGCAGATGTTGAATGTCCAGAACAAGAACTCATCCTACTTTGTTGAATGGATCCCCAACAACGTCAAGACTGCAGTTTGTGACATCCCACCACGTGGTCTTAAGGTCAGTACTAGTTACACTGTTATTTTAAACCTATAGGGCTGTGGGTTTAAACTCACTGATTGTATTGTTGGACCTATTATACATATATAAACCTACATATATTCATACCTGCTTGGTGTACATACAAACCTATCGGTATAGCTGTGTTGTAAAATAATGTATTACAATACACGTTTACCTTAGTCACATGTGTAAAGTGTATTTGAACTTGTTTCCTCTAGATGAGCTCAACCTTCATTGGCAACAGCACCGCCATCCAAGAGCTCTTCAAACGTGTCTCTGAGCAGTTCACCGCCATGTTCCGTCGTAAGGCTTTCCTCCACTGGTACACTGGTGAGGGCATGGACGAGATGGAGTTCACTGAGGCCGAGTCCAACATGAACGACCTGGTCTCAGAGTACCAACAGTACCAGGACGCCACCGCTGAGGAGGAGGGAGAATTTGAGGAGGAGGAGGGTGAAGAGGAGGCATAAACCAACCCACCGGACCCTGCCAGACCCCACATTCCACCTGACCTTTTGATACAAAACATGCAGTGAAACAAACAACTGTACATTGTTTTATTTATAACATTTTAGCTCAAGCTTATGCAGCGTTTAGGCCACTCGAGCCGCCGTAAAGACACAGGGCCCTCACAACCGTCACAAAATGGGCCAAAATTTCGAATGACCCTCCATATCTTTGCAAGACTTACCTCAATGTTCCATGACAAACATCATTGTCCGATATAAAAAGAACATTGTGCCAGCTGATCGATCAGGTCGATATAAAGTAATCGATCATGCCGATATAAAGTAATCGATCATGCTGATATTTATATATTTAATGGACGCCTGCAAGGAAGTTTGGTTGAATTCTTCAAATAACACTTGTTGATTGGATGAAGAAAAGTTCTGTCTTGTGTCCGTCTGATTGTCTGTTTTAATAATGAGCTAAGATTTATCAATATAACATTTTTGTTATGGTTTATAAAGTATTCAAACATGGTAATAAGTGTTTGTTGGTGTGTTTTATAATTATGATAAGAAATTATGGATGTTTAGTTTAACAATAGAAGGTCAAGATTTGCTTACACAAATGCAACCAAATCATAAGTTTCTTATCTGACTAAAGCCCTATCTTACTTTCACCAAAGTACCTAAATAATTAGTTTCACCACTCGATTATGGTTTAATGTAACCTCTAAAATGCAACAATAATTTTTTTTTTAAATTTAAGGCTATTTTGTTCGTATAGCTGGGAACCATTATATTTGCTTACTTTTCGAAATATGAAAGTTATAATAGAATCAAATTAAATACCCTGTCCTATTAAAAATATTACCGGTAACATTGTAGCTACGCTTATGACAACTTGTTATGGATTCAAATAAATAACAAACTGTACGCTTCTTTAAAAACACAATTTTTCGTAGGCTATATTTTTCTTTACGCTAGCCTACATCTTGTAGACTATCTATATCATTGTTTACGATTTTTAATAAATTAACAATAGCGGAAGTAACTTTTCTATTCATTTATTTTTTACCGATTTAATAAAAATATTCACATTTAGTTTGTAAAAAAAAAAGCCATCTGGCAAGTTTGAAAACGATAAATGGGTGACCTACTAACAAGCCCTATAAGGATTGAGGGGAGGGGTATTTCCTTTTAGCCGAGCCAACACGGTTGCTAAGCACGTTGCCATAACAGAGTTGTCTGCGTGGCTGCTTACGTCCCTTGTCAGACCATTGAACATATGAGATCATTGGAATCAAATATGGACGCCTTATCATGTGACTACACAAGACACAAGTTTGAGCCCACACTAACCTCCCTTGGCCGCCGCAGTGGGCGCTCACTGTTACTCAGCATAATGGAAGAGCGGGGCAGAATATTCTATCGACACGCAAGACAGCCATATGTGTAGTAATTAGCACACAATACAGCTATATGTGTAGTAATTAGCACACAATACAGCTATATGTGTAGTAATGGGCACACAGCACTGCTATATGTGTAGTAATGGGCACACAACACAGCTATATGTGTAGTAATGGGCACACAACACAGCTATATGTGTAGTAATGGGCACACAACACAGCTATATGTGTAGTAATGGGCACACAACACAGCTATATGTGTAGTAATTAGCACACAATACAGCTATATGTGTAGTAATGGGCACACAACACAGCTATATGTGTAGTAATGGGCACACAGCACAGCTATATGTGTAGTAATGGGCACACAACACAGCTATATGTGTAGTAATGGGCACACAACACAGCTATATGTGTAGTAATTGGCACACAATACAGCTATATGTGTAGAAATGGGCACACAACACAGCTATATGTGTAGTAATTGGCACACAACACAGCTATATGTGTAGTAATGGGCACACAACACAGCTATATGTGTAGTAATTCTGTCTTTGGTCAAATAGAACAGCCAGTTATTGAAAGAAATATTTAAGTGGCTTGGATAAACTGTTTGTGCTAGCTGACTCCATACGTCATACTTCGCTAGCTGACTCCCCACTTCATACTTTGCTAGCTGACTCCACACTTCATACTTTGCTAGCGCTAGCTTACACCACGCTTCATACTTTTCTAGCTGACTCCACACTTCATACTTTGCTAGCTGACTCCACACTTCATACTTTTCTAGCTGACTCCACACTTCATACTTTGCTAGCGCTAGCTTACACCACGCTTCATACTTTTCTAGCTGAATCCACACTCCGTCCCATCTTAAGGTGTCAACTGACCACCCCTCATATGTTGCTATCCGACTCCATCACATCATCAGGTGCTAGCTGACTCAACCACCCCACTCCTTCATTACACATATTGTTTCCTACTAGCATAGAGACAAGCGCTGGACGGTCATAGAGACAAGCGCTGGACGGTCATAGAGACAAGCGCTGGACGGCCATAGAGACAAGCGCTGGACGGTCATATAGACAAGCTCAAGACGGTCATAGAGACAAGAACTGGACGGTCATATAGACAAGCGCTGGACGGTCATAGAGACAAGCGCTGGACGGTCATAGAGACAAGCGCTGGACGGTCATAGAGACAAGCTCAAGACGGTCATAGAGACAAGAACTGGACGGTCATATAGACAAGCGCTGGACGGTCATAGAGACAAGCGCTGGACGGTCATAGAGACAAGCTCAAGACTGTCATAGAGACAAGAACTGGACGGTCATATAGACAAGCGCTGGACGGTCATAGAGACAAGCGTTGGACGGCCACAGCGAGAAACCAATGAGTGGAGAAACATGTCCAGTCACCTGAAGGTGTTCCAGACCGCTCTAGCTACACTGTTTAAACCAATGGCGTGTTGGGACAAGCACACCCAAAAATTACACACATTCTCGGGTGTCGATCAAAATTAATTAATTAAGTCTAAGAAATTGAGTACAAATTGGACCAGAGCTAATGTATACAAAAAACAAATGACAAACTATACCTCATTTTAAAATAGTTTGTTCCATGCCAAATATTTTTTTTGTTCGGTGTTTACAACAAATACTTTTAAAAGCATTTCATTAGCCTAATTTATACAGTTGTTACTTATAAAGAAACTTGTATGGACATGGGTCAGCCATTTCTTAACTGATGACATAACACTAACGGAACTATGGTGTATGTACATGCTGGACGTATTAAGTCAAGTCCACACAGCGATATCGAGGCGCCAATAGCACAACAAGTCTATACAACAATTCTATATAACAAGTGGGGGTATCCAAGGCAGGCCCAAACAGTAACAATAACTCCCTCATGTACCAGCTTAGCTTATTCCCTCCCTTGAGACTTGTTCACATTTTCCCGCCCAAATGTAGGTCAGCAAAGACTGATATTAGTAAAGGCACTTGTTGGCTAGAAATACACATTCACACACACACACACATATACACACACACATATATATATATATATATATATATATATATATATATATATATATATATATATATATATATATATATATATATATATATATATATATATTAATTTATTTATTTATATACATACATATGTATACATATTTTTAAATAGAAATATATATAGGCCTATATATATATATATATATATATATATATATATATATATATATATATATATATATATATATATATATATATATATATACATATATATATATATATATATATATATATATATATATATATATATATATATATATGTGGTTGTGTGTGTGTGTGTGTTGTCGCCATTTATCCACCTCTGGTCCTATTTATATGCATATCGGCGATTAACCTTAATCATTTCCCGAAATCACCTAAACCCTACATTAAACCTAACGCACGTTAATCGATCAAGTTTAGAATTGTTGTCAAGTCTTAAACCAGCCCACTCAGCTCCTGTCGTGTAAGCAAAACTTTAAACAGTTGATTGTACGAGGGATATTTTATTTAAACCACTCGAAAACCCAACCCTCCGCACGCCCTTCCCTCCCTCTCCCCCCCCCCCCCTTTTCATAGCAACGCAAATACCAACATCTTTAAAAACTTAATCAAACTTTTTTAATGTGTATAAACAAAACAGTAAATAGTAAGTTTCTAAAAAAAACATTCGTCAAAATATTTGAAGGAAAACAAAAATAAAATTCTACACACAAAGGCGAAAGGTTCATGAGCGACACGTCACTTCAATCGATATGGTTAACCTACCGAAACAACAGTCTTAACAACAGCAGACGATCACACCAATACCGGCCCAGGGGTCGTTACTGTTGACAGAGTTGCCAGGGGTAACCGTCGTCAGCACAGCGCTGTGCATTGTGGGTAGAGCATATTTAACCCCCGGCTCGCCTTAGTGCGGTTAGTTTGGGTGATCCCTCCCTCTAAGCAAATCCAAGTTTTGTATTAGCCAGCCATCCCACTAGACACAACACATCAAGATGCGTGAGATCGTACATCTTCAGGCTGGACAGTGCGGTAACCAGATCGGTGCCAAGGTAAGCACAACACTTTACATCTAGCTATGCTAATTAATTAAAATTATGATAGGTTGCTAAACATAGCTTTAGATCAAGCATAAATTATGTAGGCCTATACCCCATACACTATTAGCCTTTCATATAGATCTATCACATATTTATTTAATATATCTTTAGGTTTAGGTTAAGTACCGGCTGTGGCTTATAATTCATTTTAAATTGAAGACAAGTGTCAAGTATTATTAATTAATTAGTGGTCCATGATTACTACCTCATTATCACGAGATCTGCTATTTAGCAGTATAACCTACTTGATTATACTACGGTCCAAATTATTTGAGTCATCAAACGACGACGCGACTCGTAGATTGTTGTTGCTAATATTAAATTACCCAGAGGGAAATATTGTCAGTTTAAATCTGCTAGGTAATGGGACACTCGGTGTGGAAAATGTGAAAAATTCCGTCAACACCTAATCGATATTTACATTCGATCTTGACTGAGTCATCAGTCTTATGTGTGTAGGTGTCGTGTGTCTGACACATGCCTGTGCCATGGCCTGTTTAAATAAAACGTCACAAATGTATCTCTGCCCCCTTTAACTACAACTGATTCACACGACAGTGATTGGCGTGTAGTGCCCCAGCCGTCCTGTGGCAGGGTGTGTAGTGCCGCCGGTCCCGTGTGTCGCGCACACAGCACACCCGGGCATGGGTCTACTGTTCTAGATAGAAGGAGGAGGGTATTGATTTTTTCCTCTCTCCTTTAGAGAAGCGCCTCTAAACCAAGGATTGATACGTTAGCCTTTTTTTAACAATGAGCAATTCATAAACACAAAACACTAGACCTACCCATATTTTATAGACACAACTGCAAGGCATACTCGGCATACTCATACATTAGAAATAGTACAGACATAAATTTCCAAATAATTAACTTATTTATTTTTTATAATAAACACCCAAAAAATTTAGAATGAACAGCCAAACACTAGGCCTAATCATACTTTATAAACAAACACTAGGTCTACTCATACTTTATAAACAGCTTTACATCAGCAGCGTACTTTTCTCATCCCATTTCTAACCTGGCTATTTTCTACCTGCACAGTTCTGGGAGGTCATCTCAGACGAGCATGGCATTGACCCCACCGGCACATACCACGGTGACAGTGACCTTCAGCTAGAGAGAATCAACGTCTACTACAATGAGGCCACAGGAGGCAAATACGTCCCCAGGGCTATCCTGGTCGACCTTGAACCCGGCACCATGGACAGTGTCCGCTCTGGTCCCTTCGGACAGATCTTCCGCCCTGACAACTTTGTTTTCGGACAGTCAGGTGCTGGCAACAACTGGGCCAAAGGTCACTACACAGAGGGCGCTGAGCTGGTTGACTCCGTCCTGGATGTTGTAAGGAAGGAAGCTGAGAGCTGTGATTGTCTGCAGGGTGAGTACATCATTCATACACACACACACAGACACACACATACACACACATACACACACATACATACACACACATACACACACACACACAACAAAGCTGAGAGCTGTGATTGTCTGCAGGGTGAGTACAGCATTCATACACACAGACACACACACAGACACACACACACACACACACAAGGAAGCTGAGAGCTGTGATTGTCTGCAGGGTGAGTACAGCATTCATACACAGACACACACACACACACACACACACATACACACACATACACACACATACACACACATACACACACACACACAAGGAAGCTGAGAGCTGTGATTGTCTGCAGGGTGAGTACAGCATTCATACACACACACACGCACACACACACACACGTACACATTGGTCACATCATACATTGGTCAGTTACATACATTTTTTCAACTGACTTTTGTCTTTGACCAGGATTCCAACTCACCCACTCTCTTGGAGGTGGCACTGGCTCAGGTATGGGAACACTCCTCATCAGCAAGATCCGTGAAGAGTACCCAGACAGAATCATGAACACTTTCTCTGTTGTCCCATCCCCCAAAGTAAGTGGCAACTGATTTATTTTGTTCAGTTTCTGGGTTTAGCTTTTAACATTTCACAACCAACATAATTCTCATATTGATACAAATGATGTTTTGCAACAAGCTAAAGGTGTCATGTTTATACTTAGAGGTGTCAAGCTAATGGTGTTATTTATCCCTTGCAGGTATCAGACACAGTCGTTGAGCCATACAACGCCACCCTCTCAGTACACCAACTGGTAGAGAACACTGATGAGACCTACTGCATTGACAATGAAGCCTTGTATGACATCTGCTTCAGAACCCTGAAACTCACCACCCCCACCTATGGTGACCTCAACCATCTGGTCAGTGCCACCATGTCTGGTGTCACCACCTGCCTCAGGTTCCCTGGTCAGTTGAACGCTGACCTCAGGAAACTGGCAGTCAACATGGTCCCCTTCCCTCGTCTCCACTTCTTCATGCCAGGCTTCGCTCCCCTCACATCTCGTGGTAGCCAACAGTACAGGTAGGTCAACAACCTCTGAGTCATTGACACACAACTTTAGACATGAGTCATTGATACACGACTTTAGACATGTGTCACTGACACATGACTTGTGACAAGTATCTGACACTTAATGAATTGTATGTGTCTTTAACTCTTAGTTTTAAAAACTTCTAAAAGAATTGTTTTACAAAAACAGAGGATCAGATGAAAAATTATTTAAACATGAAAGATGATTTTACAAAAACTTTTCCCCAGAGCCCTGACAGTGCCAGAGCTGACCCAGCAGATGTTTGATGCCAAGAACATGATGGCTGCCTGTGACCCCAGACACGGACGTTACCTGACAGTTGCTGCCATGTTCCGTGGCCGCATGTCCATGAAGGAGGTTGATGAGCAGATGTTGAATGTCCAGAACAAGAACTCATCCTACTTTGTTGAATGGATCCCCAACAATGTCAAGACTGCAGTTTGTGACATCCCACCACGTGGTCTTAAGGTTAGTACTAGTTAAACTCTTATTTTAAACCTATAGGGCTGTGGGTTTAAACTCACTGATTGTATTGTTAGACCTATTGTACTTAAATAAACCTACTTATATTCAAAACGGCTTGTGCACATTAAAACCTATGGGTGTATTGTATAACCTATGTAGTCAAATAATGTATTACAACACAATTTTACATAAGTCACATGTGTAAAGTGTATTTGAACTTGTTTCCTCTAGATGAGCTCAACCTTCATTGGCAACAGCACCGCCATCCAAGAGCTCTTCAAACGTGTCTCAGAGCAGTTCACCGCCATGTTCCGTCGTAAGGCTTTCCTCCACTGGTACACTGGTGAGGGCATGGACGAGATGGAGTTCACTGAGGCCGAGTCCAACATGAACGACCTGGTCTCAGAGTACCAACAGTACCAGGATGCCACCGCTGAGGAGGAGGGAGAATTCGAGGAGGAGGAGGGTGAAGAGGAGGCATAAACCAACCCACGTGACCCTGCCAGACCCCACATTCCACCTGACCTTTTGATACAAAACATGCAGTGATGCACTCGACTGTACATTTATTTATTCGAGCCATCAACAGCTTTCAGAAAAACTGAATTAAAAAATTTAAAATCTTGTAAACCTTTTTTTCATTTGTTAACTGTCAGTAGAAGTTGGATTCTATGTCAGCAAGAAAGCTTCAACATTTGGACTTAAAATTTTAATGTTTGGACAAAAAATATTTTTAAACTTTAAAAAATGAAAAGTATATCTATAGTAAACAAAAATAAAACAAACGAAGTGCATTATTGCAATAAAGTTTTACTGGATAGAAAAATTTTAAAACGTTTCCTGTTTTGTTATGGGTTCGTGTGATTTAGTTGTGTCCCTTTACATATTCGACTAACCTTATCTTATTTTTTTTTTCTTTGTTATGCCCCTTTACACACTGGACGTCTTACTACAAGTGCTTTTGATTTAGTTATGTCCCTTTATGTACTCCAGAAACGTCAAACAGCCCGTGTGAAATCAAATGCCTTCTAACATACACGTCTATGGTAGCCCACATTCTCTAGAACTCAGCTTTACACATCATCTTGTTATTAACAGGCAATTTTTTTTTTTACATTTTTTTACAGTTAAACTTTAAAAATATTTGTGCAGTGATAACTATAATACACCGTTCATAGTAAAAATAAAATCAGGCCAAACCATAGAAGTTGTAATCCAACTGAAATACTGTGTAGGCTTAGTGGTGCACGATATCAACATGAATATTTTATCAATCTTAATCGGATTCAAACTTTCAGTTAAATATATAATAGTGTGTAGTTAAATGTATCATCTAATGTTGATTTGTTGATATGCAGTGTACTGTTATGAAACTAGTTTTAATGCTATCAGTTAGACAATCTCAGATGTTTCGAAGTTATTTGAATAGCTTTATTAGATCAATATCTGGACAGTTTTACTACATCTATTTAGCCCAGTCTTCCTTGGTATGCAATAAAAAATTGATATTCTTAGACTGGAAAATACAATACATGTTCTCAAATAATTATTTAATAATTGGGCTAAAATTCCCTAGCTAAACGAAACTTTGTTAATGAATGCTCCTCATTTACTCCTGTCGACCCCCTACCCTGGGGCCATCTCCCCCTCCCCTGTATTTTACCTTTGTCCGAATGGAGAAAAATATTACCCCCACATGTCTATTATAAATTGCCCCTCGATCCTAACATTATGCAAGTAATACATGGTTTAAATCTTCAGTGAGGTCACGGTTAGGTTCAGGGTTGGAAAATTTTTGAGAGGAATATGGTTGTGTCTGTTCTACTGATATTCTATAGGACGACTTACAAAAAGACGAATTATGATTATTCTCACACAATGTCAGTTTATTTCTTGGTAACTATAAATAGGGGGGTAAACAACATGGAGGGTAACTGACTGGGGTTAATTGATGGGTGGGGGGGAGGGTGGCTAGTCAGGTATTAGGAAACAGCAGAAGTACAGATACTAGTGTGGTCTGATATTGTGGAAAAAAAAAACGCATCACTTAAGCCTAGTTCTCACGTGATCGCCTAGAAGTATGCAGGGGGATTCATAAAAAGAGGTATTTACAATCAGTGTTTCTTTCAGATTTTTTTTCTCGGGGGGGAGGGGGTGGCACTTGAAATTTTCTGGTTGGGGCGCGAAGATGGGGATGAACACAAAGTATATATTCTCAATATAAATTCTATTTTGTTCGGGGGGGGGGGAGAGAGCAGGGCTGGTGCTAACTTAAAGGCGAACTAGGCGGTCGCTTAGGGCGCTATCCATAGGGGGGCGCAAAAATGTTTAATCGCCATTTTAAAAAGTATCTATTTCGGCGCCCAGGACTAAATGGGCCCTATGGGTATTCGCGTTGGTGAAAATGCCCCATCCTACCTCATTTCAATAGAATGTGATCACATTGGAATTAGTAGAAACTTTAGCGACGAAGAAGGCACGAAAAAAAATTAAGTTTAGATTTTGAAGTCTACCTTTAACGCTTATGCAATGGATTAAAATGTAATATGCACTCTTAATTTATTGTTTGCTTATACATATGTTTTTGTTATTATTTTGTGTGAAAGGGGGCGTTTTAATAAGTTTTTTCTAGGACGCTAAATAACCGTAAAAAATGGTACTGTGGATTAGCTGGGAGAGAGGGGAAGAAATAATAATCTCTTTTTTTTACAATACATAATTTTGGCCATGTAAGTATATTTATTGACAGTTGCAAGTTTGCAGTTTCTATCAGTTGTTGTTTTACAAGTTGGAAGTGTGTCTGTGTGTGTGTGTGTGTGATTGTGTGTGTGTGTCTGTATGTGTGTGTCTGACAGTGTCTCTGTGTGTCTGCCTATATGTGTGTGAAAATATTTCACTTATAAAGTCCTCCCTGAAATTCTGATACCATGGCGCCCAGGATGTTTGTTTGTTTGTGTATGTGTGTGTGAGTTTCTGCCTATGAAAATGACTACGCCACTGAAGATATCTTGCCTAGGATGTAAGATATGTCAGGGCACTAAAACGGTTTAATGTTTTTACTGTTTGTTTATAGATCTAGATCTAGTTACATGCCATTTAGCTATCAAAATGTAATCGTTTTATTGGCTGTAAACTATGCTAATTTTCCTCGTACTCTACTCTGCCCAATGTTTAAAATTTAATATGGAATATATATATATATATATATATATATATATATATATATATATATATATATATATATTAACATGTACGGAATATTGGCCCGCTAACCCAAAAGTCTCGAGCTCGGATACGGGTTCAAGTCAGTAGAGTGTCCATAAGTCAACTCAGTCCTAATCGGTACCTAACTCACGTTAGGGAAAACAAATGCGGCTGGGCATAATGCTGACCACACTATCCCTTCATATGCCGAGGTATCTGAAACAGATAAACTCTAGGCCTACTTCATCTGCCACATGTGCCTTGCCCACGAACTGGAAAAAAATGATGAAGACGAAGATGATGTATAGAATACTAGCAAGATATAAAAAGAACTTAAAAACGAACATGTGTCCGCCTTGTGCAAGCCACAAGTTCTTCTAACAAGGTTATTGCGTGAAATAATGTTTTTATCATCAAGGAAAAGTCATAAAAGAGGATAAGCTGTCATTGAGCAAGCTACACTTGAAAGTTTTGTTTACATAACCATAAATTATGGCCGCCATCTCAGGATGGGGACAGAGGAATCACTCGCTCTACAGATTTTAATACGTCATCCCGGGGGGTCATTAAAATATGTTTTCTTTTTTTTAGTTGCCATTTCATCTTCCATCGTGTCTTCCAGCGCCCACAAGGAATTTTAAGTATGGAAGCTCTTAGTTAGTAGACATTATGGCTGTATGACCTCAAACGACGTCCTCTGTGTTGTCTATAGAAAAATTAACTACGCCCTCTATCGGTATGACCCCAAGCTAAGTCCTCTATTGAGTCTATATCTACCTGTATGACCCCAGACTACGTCCTCTACCTTATGACCCCAGACTACGCCCTCTACCTTATGACCCCAGACTACGCCCTCTACCTTATGACCCCAGACTACGCCCTCTACTTGTATGACCCCAGACTACGCCCTCTACCTTATGACCCCAGACTACGCCCTCTACCTTATGACCCCAGATTACGCCCTCTACTTGTATGACCCCAGATTACGCCCTCTATTGTCTTTATGACAACGCCTTCTACCTGTATAACCCCAAACTTCGCCCTCTACCTATATGACCCCAAACTTCGCCCTCTATTATTTAATATGTATAACAGTAAACTAAGTCCTTATTTTTCGGCCCAAAACAAAAATAAATCTTCGGGGTCCAGTTAAGTAGAATATAGTATGTCAAGGTCAGGCACTAAAAACGTGTCAAGTTTTGAGGGTTTGCCGTGTGCGTCAAGATGAGAGGGTTTGACGAGAAAATTGAAGCAGCGAATTACACTACTACATCACAAGAGTCGATATATTTCATTGTTATGTATCTGAGCTATTGGCTACAATTTCGCCTGACGACTAGCATTAATAAAACTGTACGATTTTAAGACGATTTAAATCAAGGCAAGCTACTCTGGCATAAGATAGATAACTCTACTTACGGATTTTTTTTTAAATTATTAAAGTAAAATCACAAAGTTTTAAATTGTAGAGGTATTTTAAAAATTATTTGTTAAACAATCAGATAATGTTAACCCGGTTAAAAATGTTTGCCTCTCTCCATAACGCCCCACCCCCAGTACCGTCAATACCTCAATACCTTGCTCTAGTATTAAAACATATTGAGTTAAAACCTATTGAGTTAACACCTGTCGAGTTAAAACCCGTTGAGTTTAATAAAAACCTGTTGTATTAAAACCTATAGTGTAACTCCAATGTAGCTTCAATTAACATGTTCAGTTGCTTCAAAGCGGAAATTTCAAATATCAAAGAACGTAAACAATGCAACAGTAAACCATTTTAGGGGAATTTCTCTCAACACTGCGTCGAACAAGAGCACCAAACTGTGTCATTAAAACAACTATTCAGTAGCGTCCCCTGATGTGCAAAATTAGAAAATCTTTCGTTTCAGTCTAGGATTAGTATTAGGTGGGTGCTGAGTAATCGGCAGTGTTATCATTGTGTTTGTGGTTATGGGATGTATCGGGCAGTGATTGTCAGTGTTATCGTTGTGTTTGTTGTTATGATGGGATGTATCGGGCAGTGATTGTCAGTGTTATCGTTGTGTTTGTTGTTATGATGGGATGTATCGGGCAGTGATTGTCAGTGTTATCGTTGTGTTTGTTGTTATGATGGGATGTATCGGGCAGTGATTGTCAGTGTTATCGTTGTGTTTGTTGTTATGATGGGATGTATCGGGCAGTGATTGTCAGTGTTATCGTTGTGTTTGTTGTTATGATGGGATGTATCGGGCAGTGATTGTCAGTGTTATCGTTGTGTTTGTTGTTATGATGGGATGTATCGGGCAGTGATTGTCAGTGTTATCGTTGTGTTTGTTGTTATGATGGGATGTATCGGGCAGTGATTGTCAGTGTTATCATTGTGTTTGTGGTTATGGGATGTAAAGGGCTGTGATTGTCAGTGTTATCATTGTGTTTGTGGTTATGATGGGATGTATCGGGCAGTGATTGTCAGTGTTATCATTGTGTTTGTGGTTATGATGGGATGTATCGGGCAGTGATTGTCAGTGTTATCGTTGTGTTTGTTGTTATGATGGGATGTATCGGGCAGTGATTGTCAGTGTTATCATTGTGTTTGTGGTTATGATGGGATGTATCGGGCAGTGATTGTCAGTGTTATCGTTGTGTTTGTGGTTATGATGGGATGTATAGGGCAGTGATTGTCAGTATTATCGTTGTGTTTGTGGTTATGATGGGATGTATAGGGCAGTGATTGTCAGTGTTATCGTTGTGTTTGTGGTTATGATGGGATGTATCGGGCAGTGATTGTCAGTGTTATCGTTGTGTTTGTGGTTATGATGGGATGTATAGGGCAGTGATTGTCAGTGTTATCGTTGTGTTTGTGGTTATGATGGGATGTATAGGGCAGTGATTGTCAGTGTTATCGTTGTGTTTGTGGTTATGATGGGATGTATAGGGCAGTGATTGTCAGTGTTATCGTTGTGTTTGTGGTTATGATGGGATGTATAGGGCAGTGATTGTCAGTGTTATCGTTGTGTTTGTGGTAATGGGATGTATCGGGCAGTGATTGTCAGTGTTATCATTGGTTTGTGGTTATGATGGGATGTATCGGGCAGTGATTGTCAGTGTTATCATTGTGTTTGTGTTTATGATGGGGTGTATTGGGCAGTGATTGTTCCAAGCCAATTTGTTCTAGGTCTCGTCCCGCTCTCAGAAATAGTACTATCTGTAACGAACGGTCGAGAAGAGATCAGAATATGAACAGTAAAGTAACCATTGTTGAGTACTAAATATGTTTAAATAAAATAAGGTCTAAGCTTCGGATTTTTTTTTAAATTTGTTACTTATATATGGTTGTGTGTAATATACATCATTATGTGTATGTGTGTGTGCGTGTGTGTATGTATGTACGGGTTTGTATTTATGTGTGCGCGTGTGCATGTGTGTGTGCTTGTGTGTGTATGTGTTTGTGTGTGTGTGTGTATCTATGTACGGGTTTGTATTTCTGTGTGTGAACGTGTGTATGTATGTGCGTGTGTGCGTGTGTGTGTGTGCGTGGGTGTATCTGTTTGTGTATGTGTGTGTGTGTGCGTGTGTATGCGTGTATGTATGTGTGTGTATGTGTGTGTGCGCGTGTGTGTGTGTGCGTGTATGTGTGTGTATGTGTGTGTGCATGTATGTGTGTGTATGTGTTCAAGAAAGTGTGGGGCAGACAGAACGGTGGCAGCAGACGACAATGTGATGGTACCTGACACCATCCAGCGAGGAGGCCGAGAGAACAACAAGCGCTGGCTACATGTTGCGCACAAATCTGTGAGGACCAACCTGAGCCGGCCATTCACCTGTCAGACGACGTCACATAAATTACCAGCCGTGTAGACTTCCTTTGGGAAAGTGACTTCTGTAGCCTCAGTTTACCTGGTCAACTTGGAGCGGCCTAAAAACTCTTCTACACTTGTGTTCACGGAACAAATAGATTTTGTTTGTTGGATGCTCCTCTCTTCAAGTAAGATAGACGTTGGTAGTCTCGTGTTGTTTTCATATTATATATACATATATATATATATATATATATATATATATATATATATATATATATATATATATCAGTACTAGCTCTAACACTTTAATTACAGTCACATTTAACGTTCGTATTTTCAGTAAAATTATCTCCCTTTATCGTTGAATGAATCGAGAGTTTAAATTTGAAGTTTTTAAAGCTTAAAACCTCGTCTGTCTAACTGTGTGCCGTGAGATTGAGGGCTTGTGTACCAACAGATCTGTCCCAATACTTGAAAGTAACGAAAGGGAGCTAATTAGGTTAGCAGGAAACAATTATTTTTAACAGGCGTTGGACGTAAAATACCTTTGCTAACTTTATAGTTGAACAGGTAAATGCGGATACATGTATGAAAGGCCCGCCTGTCTCCCCCACTGTTTCCTATACAGGTCTAGGAAAATGTTCCATTTTTAGATTCAAGGTTGATTAATGACAGGTCATATTCTACAGATTTTATTCTTTCTCTGGGCTTGACTCAATGTAGGGCACTGTGTAAGGGGCGTATTGTGAGCCTATGTTTATATGGGCTGTTCGATTATTTCCGTGGGCTTGTTTCAAAACCCGTCTTCGTGTAACATTCTATCAAGTTTTCTTTAATTTAAATAATTATAAAACTTATTTTAAACTAGATCTGCTGATCTACTTAATGAAGCTTTAACACGGCCTCGAGTGGGGATCATTTCTGTGATTCAAAAAAAAAATTGGAACGGTACTCAAATTATAAAAGTACCATTTCCGGATATCGGAAGTCACTCAAACAAAAGTTATCATATATATATATATATATATATATATATATATTGAGGTATATAGGGGTATATATATATATATATATATATATATATATATATATATATTGAGGTATATAGGGGTATATATATATATATATATATATATATATATATATATATATATATATATATATATATATATATATATATATATATATATTGAGGTATATAGGGGTATATATATATATATATATATATATATATATATATATATATATATATATATATATATATATATATATATATATATGTGTGTGTGTGTGTGTGTGTGTGTGTGTGTGTGAAATGTTATCAACTTTACTGAAACGGTACTCAAGTTATGATGTTAACACACGCGCACTCACACACAAACACGCGTAGCACCTACACAGAGAGACGGGCTTACAGAGAAAATAGAAAAACTAGTTTTTGAGACTCAGAATTAGCACGATTACAAAAATGCCTCTGTATGCCTACTCCATATACCAGACAATAACAATAAGATTTTCTCAGAGGAATGCATTTTACTATTTAAATTTAAAAGTATGTTTCATTTTTAGCGCAATTTCCATACTGGGGGATTTCGATTATTAACTCGTCATTTCTGGATGGATGGATGGATGTGTGTCCGCAGCTTTAAGTCGTTTCTCCTCCTCAACGAAGCAGTATCAAGGACTAGTTCCAAAGCAAATATGTTAAGCAAGTTCCGAGGATGAACATAGGCCAAAAAAATTTCCGGAATTCCTTCCTGGATTTCCCTGAAAAGCCAAAAAACCTCGAAAAAATGCAGTTTTTGGCCCATATCTCGGCAACCAGACCACTTAGCGACTTGAAACATTTACCAATCGATTCCTGCCATAATTTAGAACAATATTGCCGAAGAAAGTTTTCAAAAATATCCTTTCGTTTGGTCACAACAAAATTTTTAAAATTACATAAACACCTACAAACCGATCGTTCTCCTAGCTTGAACGCACCCAGCATTATACGTCTTTGTGATCACTACCTATTTTTAGATAACATAAGGAAATTGCGCTTAAATTGTCACTAGACTTTTTATTAACTTGTTTTATTATGGTAAGTTTTATATACTTTTTTACTTGCATCGAAACACAGCAAATATTCCCATGTTCTAAATTAAAATTGTAAAAGGATACGAATTAAACACTAAAATCCGTTTTTTAAATATCTTTTATTAGGCACTGTCAAACTAGTCCTATATAGTGAATAATATAGGCTGTATTCTATGTTCAAAAATATAGACCCTTGCACTTTCTTTTTTAATATACATATATATATATGTATATATATATATATATATATATATATATATATATATATATATATATATATATATATATAATACGCTGAAGACTCTTAAATATTGTGCGAAGAATGAAATATTACAATGGGGGCAATTGTTTAGGACTACTAAAGTTCTTTGGCCTATTTTAGCCTCTGCGTGAAAGCAAGTTCTAATTACCAACATCTATGCACAAGTAATCCTTCAAGTTTCTGTATTTGTCCGGGACAAATTGTCATTACACATCGATAGAGGGAGCGGAACTACCGTGTCCTTATCCCCCCCCCCCCCCCCCCCCCAATGTGTGTTTCTTCATGCTGTAAGCAAGTTATTCACTTACGTTTATAAAACTCGAAGTGGGCCGCTCAGATTAAAGTTTTCATTAGAAGAAATGAGCGTCAGAAAGTACAATGGCGTCTACGCTGAGTGCTGAAGGTGCTTCTTGGTACGAACTAATTTATGTCTTGGCAAACTAGTTTGGTTTCTTTGTTTTACGTCGTCAGTCCAGAAAGATTTTAGATATTGCATGTTATACTGCAGGAATATAAGCTTTGTCCTACATAATTGGTTACATAATCATTGGCAGTCACAACAAACCAGACAATAAGTTAATCATTACCTGTTGATTTTTTTTTTTTTTTTGCTATTGCTTTTTTGTATGTTTGTTTGCTGGTTTGTTTGTTTTGTGTGTGTGTGTGTGGGAGAGAGAGAGAGAGAGGAGAGAGAGAGTATGTGTGTGTGTGTGTTAGCTTAATAACATCGCATTCGGCCTTTAACGTTAGGATGTAAAAGAAGAAATGTAAATATTATTTAAGTGCCGTCTTGTTGAGGCTTAGCGTTGAAGGGGGAGGGGAATTATATAAAGAAAATAAAAGTTTTGAAATTAGCATTACTTTTTTGCGTAATGGAATAATTAGCTTATTAGATGAAAGCTGTGTAGATTCTGGGGTTATGCTATGCTATAGCGAAAAAGGTTATTGTGAGATTGTAATATCCCCTTGAAAGCACGGTACAAGCAGCTTTCTTTCAAACTAAGCCTAGCTCAAACAAGTCACTAAAACTCAGTCTGTTGTTTTTTTTTTGTTTGTTTTTTTACATTTAATAAGTAAATAGTTTAAATTAGTAAATAGGTATTCATTGATGTTATATGTTGATGGATATTTATTCTTACATTTTGCTACATTCCCACAATTTTATTAAAAAAATTAAAATTTTAAACCTAAAAATTAAATAGAAACTAAAATTTATGTTCAACATTCCAAAAGCCCTGTCATAACACAAGACTGTGATTAGGTAGACAACACAGAAGCACGCTATAGAATGTTGAATTATTACTTTGTAGCGTGGTCTACCACCGATGGTATTATTATCTGATACATGAAGACAATGTGAAGCTACGAGCACAAAGGTGGGTCTAGCTGCCACTGAGCGCTACATGTCTCAAACATTTCACTGTAAAAATATTTGACCAACATTTCTGGAATTTCCTTTTTTTTAACAAGCCTTAGTTACATAGAACAATTTAATACATCAATATCAAAAGCATTTCATGATAATATAGTATGTGAGAAACTATATAAATATGAGAATATAGCCCCCATCATATAGGCCTACTACATGTACATGTGAATAACTTTTGAGAGTGATAAGTGCCGTTCTATGTACAGCGATCTCAGTATAGTAACAGTTACAGTAAGCTAGGGAGCCCATCCTTACATACTGACTCTCAATGGAACTAGGACTGTTAATGGAGCAGGTAGAGTTTGTGGTGGCAGTAGAGTTTATGTAATAGGCAGAAGAGTTTATTTAGTAGGCGGAAGAGTTTGTGTAGTAGGCGGAAGAGTTTGTGTAGTTGGCGGAAGAGTTTGTGTAGTAGGCGGAAGAGTTAGTGTAGTGGGCGGAAGAGTTTGTGTAGTAGGCGGAAGAGTTTGTGTAGTAGGCGGAAGAGTTTATGTAGTAGGTGGAAGAGTTTGTGTAGTAGGCGGAAGTTTGTGTAGTAGGCGGAAGAGTTTGTGTAGTAGGCGGAAGAGTTTATGTAGTAGGCGGAAGAGTTTGTGTAGTAGGCGGAAGAGTTTGTGTAGTAGACGGAAGAGTTTGTGTAGTAGGCGGAAGAGTTTGTGTAGTAGGCGGAAGAGTTTATGTAGTAGGTGGAAGAGTTTGTGTAGTAGGCGGAAGTTTGTGTAGTAGGCGGAAGAGTTTGTGTAGTAGGCGGAAGAGTTTGTGTAGTAGGCGGAAGAGTTTATGTAGTAGGCGGAAGAGTTTATGTAGTAGGCGGAAGAGTTTATGTAGTAGGCGGAAGAGTTTGTGTAGTAGGCGGAAGAGTTTATGTAGTAGGCAGAAGAGTTTGTGTAGTAGGCGGAAGAGTTTATGTAATAGGCAGATTTTTTTTTTCTGAACAGTGAGATTTTTTGTGAAATAAACATAAACTGTTTTTATTGCAGACACATTTTTGTAGTACACAGAAAGATCTAGACAGAAAGTGGTGTCTAGTACCTAGAATGGTCTTGCTAAACAAAAAGATGTGTGTAATAGACCGATGAGTTGGTGCAGTTTTTGTAGTTTGTGTGGAGCGCCTAGCACAACACGTCACGTAGAGTCCAGTGTTGACCAGCAGGCAGATAACTAGACAGTTGTATGTGGGGGGGGGGGGGGGCAGGATATAGTGGCGTTCTAGAGATTTTCAGGGGGTTGCTACTCCACAACCCCCATTTCTACAATTAACATATACCAATATATCTGTAATCATGTGTGAGAGAAGAACACTAGTTGTTGCCCTTACTTGAACCCAGGACAAAGTAGTAGTTATCGTACTTGTTATAGTTATTCATTTTAATGTAAATGTTCTAATATAACCTTTCGTAGTTTATTATGTGTATGGTTGTGAGAGGTTTATGAGGGGGATGTGGGAGGTGGCTTATGAGAAAGCTACATAACGTTACAGATTTATGTGGTGGGATAGTGGTTTTCTATGAAATTATGTGTTCGTTCACTTCATTTTTCTATAAAATTTGTCAAATTTTAAAAAAAGGTTTTGTAAACAACCATTATTTAGTTTAATAAAACTGTATGAATCAGTAGCGGAGCGAGGGGGGGGGGGGGGCGGAGGGGGACATATGTCCCCGGGCGCCGACCATAGGGGGCGCCAAAATGGGTTGGAAAAATAAATTGAAAGGTTGAGGGGGGGGGGGTGCAAATCGAAAGTGTGAGGGGGGGTGCAAATCGAAATCTCGAGGGAGGGGGGGTGCAAATCGAAATCTTGAGGGGAGGGGTGCAAATCGAAAAGTTTGTCCCCGGGCGCCGGGATGGGTCGCTACGCCTCTGGTATGAATAAACTGAAGACGATTAGTTCGGGATCTAGCCACACTCGTTTGTGTGGATCTAGCGACACTCTTTGTGTGGATCTAGCGACACTCTTTGTGTGGATCTAGCGACACTCTTGTTTGGGTGGATCTAGCGACACTCTTTGTGTGGATCTAGCGACACTCTTTGTGTGGATCTAGCGACACTCTTTGTGTGGATCTAGCGACACTCTTTGGGTGGATCTAGCGACACTCTTGTTTGGGTGGATCTAGCAACACTCTTTGGGTGGATCTAGCGACACTCTTTGTGTGGATCTAGCGACACTCTTTGTGTGGATCTAGCGACACTCTTTGTGTGGATCTAGCGACACTCTTTGTGTGGATCTAGCGACACTCTTTGTGTGGATCTAGCGACACTCTTTGGGTGGATCTAGCGACACTCTTTGGGTGGATCTAGCGACACTCTTTGGGTGGATCTAGCAACACTCTTTGTGTGGATCTAGCGACACTCTTTGTGTGGATCTAGCGACACTCTTTGGGTGGATCTAGCGACACTCTTTGGGTGGATCTAGCGACACTCTTTGGATGGATCTAGCGACACTCTTTGGGTGGATCTAGCAACACTCTTTGGGTGGATCTAGCGACACTCTTTGGGTGGATCTAGCGACACTCTTTGGGTGGATCTAGCGACACTCTTTGTGTGGATCTAGCGACACTCTTTGTGTGGATCTAGCAACACTCTTTGGATGGATCTAGCGACACTCTTTGGGTGGATCTAGCGACACTCTTTGTGTGGATCTAGCGACACTCTTTGTGTGGATCTAGCGACACTCTTTGTGTGGATCTAGCGACACTCTTTGGGTGGATCTAGCGACACTCTTTGTGTGGATCTAGCGACACTCTTTGGGTGGATCTAGCGACACTCTTTGTGTGGATCTAGCGACACTCTTTGTGTGGATCTAGCGACACTCTTTGTGTGGATCTAGCGACACTCTTGTTTGTGTGGATCTAGCGACACTCTTTGGGTGGATCTAGCGACACTCTTTGGGTGGATCTAGCGACACTCTTTGTGTGGATCTAGCGACACTCTTTGGGTGGATCTAGCGACACTCTTTGTGTGGATCTAGCGACACTCTTGTTTGTGTGGATCTAGCGACACTCTTGTTTGGGTGGATCTAGCGACACTCTTTGGGTGGATCTAGCAACACTCTTTGTGTGGATCTAGCGACACTCTTTGGGTGGATCTAGCGACACTCTTTGTGTGGATCTAGCGACACTCTTTGTGTGGATCTAGCGACACTCTTTGTGTGGATCTAGCGACACTCTTTGTGTGGATCTAGCGACACTCTTTGTGTGGATCTAGCGACACTCTTTGGGTGGATCTAGCGACACTCTTGTTTGGGTGGATCTAGCAACACTCTTTGGGTGGATCTAGCAACACTCTTTGTGTGGATCTAGCGACACTCTTTGTGTGGATCTAGCGACACTCTTTGGGTGGATCTAGCGACACTCTTTGGGTGGATCTAGCGACACTCTTTGGATGGATCTAGCGACACTCTTTGGGTGGATCTAGCAACACTCTTTGGGTGGATCTAGCGACACTCTTTGGGTGGATCTAGCGACACTCTTTGGGTGGATCTAGCGACACTCTTTGTGTGGATCTAGCAACACTCTTGTTTTGGTGGATCTAGCGACACTCTTTGTGTGGATCTAGCGACACTCTTTGGGTGGATATAGCGACACTCTTTGTGTGGATCTAGCGACACTCTTTGTGTGGATCTAGCAACACTCTTTGGATGGATCTAGCGACACTCTTTGGGTGGATCTAGCGACACTCTTTGTGTGGATCTAGCGACACTCTTTGTGTGGATCTAGCGACACTCTTTGTGTGGATCTAGCGACACTCTTTGGGTGGATCTAGCGACACTCTTTGTGTGGATCTAGCGACACTCTTTGGGTGGATCTAGCGACACTCTTTGTGTGGATCTAGCGACACTCTTTGTGTGGATCTAGCGACACTCTTTGTGTGGATCTAGCGACACTCTTGTTTGTGTGGATCTAGCGACACTCTTTGGGTGGATCTAGCGACACTCTTGTTTGGGTGGATCTAGCGACACTCTTTGGGTGGATCTAGCAACACTCTTTGTGTGGATCTAGCGACACTCTTTGGGTGGATCTAGCGACACTCTTTGTGTGGATCTAGCGACACTCTTTGTGTGGATCTAGCGACACTCTTTGTGTGGATCTAGCGACACTCTTTGGGTGGATCTAGCGACACTCTTTGAGTGGATCTAGCAGCACTCTTTGGGTGGATCTAGCCACACTCTTCGGGTGGATCTAGCGACACTCTTTGTGTGGATCTAGCGACACTCTTTGGGTGGATCTAGCGACACTCTTGTTAGCCTACAACTTTGGCCGTGACATGGAACTTATCAACTTATAAGCACACAAACACATTATATTTCGTATCAAACAATCATGCACTGCTAAGGATTAGCGTTGAATTAAGGTCGACTTTGGAAAACCGGTTGGGAAGCGCTTCGACATTGTGATGCTAGACATGTTAGCTACCGCTTTTTCTCATTTGTGGGATTATAATAGTTTGCCTATTTTTTTTTATTTATATTTATGCAATGGCAGTCTACTAATTATTGCTTTTATTAGATGTGTGCCTTCAGCGAAAACAATCATTATAAACAGACGTAAGTCTTCTTGACACTGATAAATTAACTGTAGATCTAGTTTCTGTTGTCATCCTCTAAAAAATTAAGCCTTAAACTCGTGCTTTTTTATGCGTTTGATAGTCGGTCTATTTGAAATCAGCTAAGTATGCTATGATGAGCCCTAAGCGCCTTTAAAAAAAACAGCTAGAAGGGAAGGCTAGAAGCTATATTTGGAACCATAATTTAAATATACGTGACAAGGCGTTGCCACAAGTATACGACGTAAATCAAAACCTCGTTTAGAAAAGAATGATTTTTACACCGCGAAGACAACCGAATACATATTGGCTCAATCAGTACGTAGATCTATGTTAACTTAAATGTTATATTTTTTAAAAACAATAAACTAACAACAATCATGGAAATAAAAAAATGTTATAATTCATTGTTCTATTACAGGTCTAACGGGATAATCGATTTCATGGAGTTTTAATCGTGTGGTAATAACCAGGAACAGTAACTCTAACATCGAAAGAAAGAAATGGCGAAAGAAACAAGTACTAGCTTTGGTTACGAACAAACTTTGGTAAAAATAAACAATTGAACTTTGACAGTAGCAGTTTAACTTAAATAATAGATTATCTAGATCTAGGTCTATACTTAATACTAATAATTAATACTAGATCTATTACTATTAGTAATTACTATTACTCACTGAATACTGGTACTGTACACTAGTGTACACTGTACACTGTAAGTTAGGTAGTAGCATTGGATTAGAATTAGTGAGTTTTATACCTTATAAACCTGTTAGTTACATAGTGTTAAAGGTAAACATGACATAGATACTTCATTTGTATTTCTAGCTTAATTAGAAGCTGAGAAATCAATTTTTTTGTTAATTAATGAGGCGAGCAACACAAATATTGTAAATGGGAGATAACACATAAAGCAAAAAAACAAAAACAGCAAAATGATCTTAAAAAAATTGTATTTGGAAATATTATATCACAATTTATCACAAATAAAAGTTACAATAATATCAGCCCTGAAACAACACAGAAAATTTATTTACAGCTATAATAATTTGCTATTATTTTGCGCATAATTAAAAATTTAATACAAAATATTTCAAAATAGGGCCTAATTCTTTTAAAATTTAAATACTATCCAGTACATTCTATTGAGCTGATTAAAACAATTCAATAGCTGGGTGTTCCAACAAAAAATAATAAAATGAATAACTCACCACTAACATTAATCAAAACTGAGGTCACCTACTGCAAGATCCACAATTAGAGAATGTACATGAATCTCAGTCTTCTTATTCATAAACCTTCTGGAGTAATTGCAGTCCTTACCAGCCAAGTGCTGTCCCTCTAGGACTTTCTGCTCTGCTTCTGACTTCCTTCCCAGCCACTGAAGGTTTGAGTTCAGCTATGCCTCACCCTGAAATCCAGAAAACCCAGTGGTGTTAAGAGCTCCGCATCAGGAAGTCCATATATCCCAGCATCCTCACAGCATGGATCTTGTGGGCAGGAGCTGAGTCCATTTTAACATTTCCTCAGAAGGGTCAGAATAGCTACCAGTCAAGTAAGGGGATATCTGCCATTCCATAACATCCTGCGTAGACTGTATCAGCACAGACAGGACATATTGCAGGAGCCTTTTGTCCACCAACAGATACTGGTGAACCATATCAGCTGCTATCTTCTGTCCAAAAACCTCATCAGTCCGCTAGCAGCTATTGGGGTCGAGCTTCATCACTTGATCATTTCTGGGGCTGTCTGGAACAGCACGCTCTGCAAAATTCACAAGATATGTGAAGAAATTTGTAACTGAATTCTGTTAAAGAAAAAATTAATTTAAATAAATAATTGACATGTTTTTGAACATTTTATGATTCTATTACAAGGGAAAAATGTTCTTCTGCATAGTTATTCACTTTTCTGCTTCAATCTTCAACTATTTATTAAAGTACTGAGGTTTTGAAATAAGTATATATTTCACTATATATTATCTATTACGGAAACAAGATGGCAGCCAAAAAAGCTGCCATACTGAGTTAAGAAAAATATTAATTTAGATAAATTGCTGACTTCTTTTTTAACATTTTATGATTCTATTACAAGGGGAAAAGGTTCTTCTGTATAGTTATTCACTTTTCAGCTTCAATCTTCAACTATTTATTAAAGCACTGAGGTTTTGAAAGGAGTGTATATTTTACTATATATTATCTATTACGGAAACAAGATGGCAGCCAAAAAAGCTGCCTTACTGAGTTAGGGAAAAAATTAATTTAGGTAAATTGCTGACTTCTTTTTGAACATTTTATGATTCTATTACAAATGAAAAAGGTTCTTCTGTATAGTTATTCACTTTTCAGCTTCAATCTTTAATATAATAATAATAATTATAATAGGTTCAAACTTACCTATTTTTCACTTGAAGTTTTCTTGGTAAAAAAAAACACAGAAAAACGAAAATTTTACTTCATTACAGAGCTGATCTTCTTCTGTTCAAAAAACGTGGTAGAAATGAGAGGAAACAGTAGAGTACTAATTTATTGTCAAAAAACCAGAGAGTACCCCCAATTTTTTTTTTAAAAACACAAAATTTTTTCATGGTGAGATTTTGGGGGTAGGTTGTCTTCCCCTGTCAGAAAAAAATACCCCCTACTGTAAGTGTACTCATATTATTATTAGATTTTGGGTAATCTATCGTTTAGGTACGTAAAATCGCCCGCAGCTAGTAATGTACGAAAAAGTTACCTCATTGTCAAGGCTTTAATAGAAGTATATTGTGATATATGTGGGTCAAATATTATAGAAAAATGAATAATAATAAACCTAAATCAATGTAAGGCAAGAAATTAACTTTAAACAGTAGTGTTTGCGAGCAGGATTTGCTATATAAAAAGCGGCCATCTGTAAGTTAGAGTGGCTTCCCCTGAATCTCGCGCTATAAGTTTATAAAAAAAAGCTTCAACAAGATGGCTGCTATAGTAAATGAGCAATGTTGCATCTGTTGGAAACATCGCTAGTTTTCATTTATTAGGCCTACTGAAAAGTTTTAATTCAATTGTTTAAAAACAGGTACATAAATGAAACAGGGAAACAGTTCTGTATTTTTCAAACATAAATCCTCCTCAAAACGTGAAATAATTATTAAAATTCAAGGAGTAACCTGTTTTTCACATTACTAGTCGCGGTCGATTTTACGTCCCTAAAACGATAGATTACTAGATTTTTGGTAATCTATCGTTTTAGGTACGTAAAATCACCCGCGGCTAGATCTAGTAATGTACGAAAAAGTTAAAAAGATACCTCATTGTCAAGGCTTTAATAGAAGTATATTGTGATATATTTATGTCAAATATTATAGATAAATGAATAATAAACCTAAATCAATGGCTAAATAATAGTAAATATATCAATATAGGCAAGAAATTAACTTTAAACAGCAGTGTTTGCGAGCAGGATTTGCTATATAAAAAGTGGCCATCTGTAAGTTGGGAGTGGCTTCCCCTGAATCTTGCACTATAAGTTAACAAAAAAAACCATAAACAAGATGGCTGATATAGTAAATGAGCATAGTTTCATTCGTTGGAAACATCGCTAGTCTTCATTTATTACTGAAAAGTTTTAATTCAATTGTTTAAAAACAGGTACAAAAATGAAACAAGGAAACATTTTTGTATTTTTCAAAACATAAATCCTCCTCAAAATGTGAAATAATTAACATTACTAGTCGTTGGCGATTGTACGTACCTAAAACGATAGATTACCTAGATTTTAGATCTAGAATCTAACTACTAGTACTAGTGACATCTCTCGTCATCTAGATCTAGTGTTTTAAGTGCTTTTTAAAGAGTTTTATAGACCTAATAAAAGTAATAAAATGTAGATCTATAATTCTATAGGCTTACAGACAATAATTAGGCCTAATTAATAATTATTAATTAATAATAATTATAATTAGTCATTATAATTAATATTAATCATTAGCCTAGGCCTAAATATTATAATTAAACATATTAACTACAAGTACGCCTAACTAGATCTAGATAACTAGATCTAGTAGCCTTGTCCAAACCATAACTTGCCATATCAAATTTATCTTTAGCGACTTTAGGCCTATTTTAGTTAGAATTATATAGATTAAGACTTAGAGGCCTCTAGTAGATTCTAGTCTTATTTTTTCAATCATTTCAGTATGTGAATATAATATAAGCCGCCAGTTTCATTTCGCACTTCGATCCTTCCATCATCGGTATGGACACTGCCGGTTCAGATTACGCCACGGGTGCCGGTTCAGATTACGCCACGGGTCTGATGGAGAAGAGAAATTTGGGCGGGCATCCGTGACAGCGTCGGCTCATATTTTTTTCCACCGTAGTTTAATTTTCATGAATAACTATATCCACACGAAAAGAAAATCTGCTGCTCACTGAACAAAAAAATCTATTTGTTTTGTCAACTTTTTGTTTTCGTATCTCTTGAAGAAATTAAATGTCTTGTGATTATAATATTATTTTCTTATGTGATGAAAGTACTGAATATAACAAAACTAAACAAACTATCGACTAAAAACTACTAAGAGTACCACATTCAGATCCGACTGAAATACCCATTTCTAATAATACTAATATTATAAATATAGGATTTATAAAATCAAGATAGCTAATTAAAATTTTCAATTGGTTTTTTAAAATAGAATTTTTAAAACAAACTTCATAATAATTAAACTCGCTCACAGAAAATAATTGTCCACCTGAATGATAAATTTCTTTTTTTTTTTAGCTGTATGGTAAATATACCCAAGAACTAAGCTCATTTGCTAAGTTTCAAGCTACACTCCCAAAACTACAGCCAGAAGAGTTGGAAGATGAAGAAAAATTGAAAAAGCCACATAAGTTGGATTTTATATGGAGATATTTAAGTAAGAAATAATGCATCTTTTTTTTAAGGCCTACCTTATTTAATGACTAAGTGTTTGTCATAGGAAACATTGCATATTGTTATAATGGGGCAAAGTAAGTACGATTCTTTTGAAACCTTTTTTTTTTTGCATTGCAGAAAGAGCTGCTGAAATTCGAGATGCCATTTTTCTTAAAATTGGAGAAGATTGGATTTTTTTACTGCTTCTAGGAGTTCTAAATGCCTTACTTAGTTTTGTAATGGACTTTGTCATAGAAAAGTGTCAAGAGGGTAAAGCTACTTTTTTTTTAAAGTTTTAAGTTGTAAAAAATTATGCACGATATTGCTCAGCTTATTTTATTTCTCCAGCTAAGTTCTGGCTGTATGATGAGCTCCAGTTTTCAGTAGGATTACAGTATTTAGCCTGGGTCTCATATTCTCTGCTGTTTATCCTGTTTGCTGTTGGATTTACTCACCTTGTATCTCCTCAAGCAATTGGTAAAATTTTACACCTGACTTTCCAAACCTCAGTTTTCTACTTCCACTGTAGTCACATCTTGTTACACGATTATGTTAGACTTTGTAAATGTAGCTAGCACCTCACTCATCAACTGTGTCACTGTTGTATGCTTAATAGACATAAAATTGTCTTCTAGCAGACAATTTCTGTAGTTCAAGATTAAATAGAATCACCATCAAATGATAATAAATAAATATCAATAGCCCTAGAGACTAGAGTGCATGTTAGGTTACATAAGGATAACAGTTAAAACACCTGTTTCAAATGTTAAAAAAATAATTATTATAATTTCTAAAAAAAAAACTATATAGGTTCTGGAATACCAGAAATGAAGACAATCTTAAGAGGAGTTGTTCTTAAAGAATACCTGACATTTAGAACATTGATAGCTAAAGTTGTTGGCCTTTGTTCATCTTTGGGTAGTACATTACCATTCGGAAAGGAGGTAAAATAACTCTTGTATTAAAACTAAACAGTATGATGTATAAAAAATGGGTGGTTCTTTCAATATGAGTTTTTGCTTATGTATCTTTTCGCTTATTGAACCACATTTGTAACAAATATCTGTCGTTGAAACTTCATTTTTTTTTACCTTTCAGTTGTTGTTTTTTTCAGTTTGACCTAGATTTGTTATCTTGCTATTGTGTAAATAGTGTTTATTGTGCATAACTTGACATAACCAGTTGTTGAAAAGTCTATTGTTGTCTATTTTACCTTTTGCTTTTGTTTAACTGTAAAACTTTAACATTAGATTAGTGGTTTCAACAATTTTGTAAATAATGTAGCTTTTAGTTAAAAGGCTTGGATTAACTGTTTAAAAATATCTGTTCATAAAACTGGTTGTTTTCTTCCCTCAGGAATTTTTTAAAATGAATGTATGTGTCTTCAGCTTCTAACGGTCAACATCTGCAATTAGTTTAAGCATTCACTCTTTCTTTAAATAAATTTAAAAGTTACTAAAATCTTTTCCTCCCTTTTAAACATTTCCTTTTTCATTTAGGGTCCATTTGTACACATTGCCAGTATAATGGCCACACTGCTAAGTAAAGCCATTGGGTCTTTTAGAGGCATATATGAGGTAAGATCTGTTTAATAGTACAGTCATGTTTATATTTTTTTTTATAATTAAGACAGCTTTGACCGTTATTTATGAAGAAGTAAACATTGAATAAGATGTATTGCTCCCCAGAATGAATCCAGGCGCTCAGAAATGTTGGCAGCTGCTTGTGCTGTTGGTGTTGCTGGAACATTTGCCTCACCTATAGGGGGTAAGTTTACCTTATTGCCAGTTGGTTTCTCTTAAGTCTTGCATTTGCCTCACTTAGAGCGGGTAAGTTTACTTTATTGCCAGTTAGTTTCTCTTAAGTCTTTCAAAGAAAGAAGTTTTTTTAAAGAAATAAATTGACTGTAATTTAATAATTTATTTAAAAATTGAAATTTTTTGTTTGTTTTCAAAGTGTTCATAATAGAAACATGTGTAAAACTCAGCTATGCTCTGAATCAAATAGTTTCATTCAGGCTGTTATAATCATGATTTACCAACCCTAGAGTATGTTGTGGGTGAAATCCACCCATATGGATCTACACTAAACCAAAACAAAAATTTATAAACACTGCTTAGGTTGTCTTTTATGGTTTTACTAGAGAGCTAGCACACAAACAACTTACTCATAGTAAGCATAAGAGTCATCCGTAAACAACATTACTCAAATGAGGAAGGGGTTTTATTGACTGCCTCAATTGGTAATGCACGGTTACAATGTTTTAATATTGTCTATAAAAATATTTTGAATGATACATTTAATAAATTTTGTTTTGAAATACAGGTGTTTTATTTAGCATAGAGGTAACTGCAACCTATTTTGCTGTTAGAAATTATTGGCGAGGATTTTTCTCTGCTGTCTGTGGTGCCTTAATGTTTAGACTAATGGCTTACTGGTTTAAAAATGAAGGTAAGATTGGATATATTATTGTGCCTACTTTGTTTAGATGTATACCTATCTTTTGTGAATAGTATTTCTGTGTACTGCAAGGGTACGAGAGTGTGTGTTGTCATCATCATAAAGGAATGCATACAACACTAATGGATTCATAGCAGACGAACAATCTTTACCTCATTTCAAAATATTTCTTTCCATGCCTAATTTTTTTTGTGTTCGGTATTTAAAACAAATAATTCTAAAATTATTTCATTAGCCTAATTTATAAAATTGTTACTGATAAAGAAACATACTGGATGTAGGTCAGATATAACTGATGACATAACACTAATGGAACAATGGTGTATGTACTTGCTGTTTAAGTGGTGAAAGCTTTCGTCTGTGTCTTTGTAAATAGTGAAATAAACCAAGGAATTAACAATTGCGACCCTGTTGAGTGATTTATATTGAATGTTGGATCATCATTTTGAGTGGTTTCATGTTGTCCTTCAGTGTCGACCCACGCTAACCTCGCACTATAACATGGTGGTGCAGCTTAAAAGAACTCAGTAGCCAGTCGACAGACAAATACCTCCACATTCTAACACAACATCACAGAAGACTGATCTCAACTATTTCCCCTAACAACCAAATCCTGCTCTCCAACGTCACATCTTTACATGCCTCGTCACACTTTCAGAATCTTTTATTAATAGAAATTAATCCACAACACACAGACTCTCATACCCATGCAGTACACTGAAATACCATTTACAACACTAACCTTTGTTTCCTGAATTATTTACTAAACAATAAGATCATTGTTTATTTAGTTGTTTGAGTATCCTATCACTTGTGTTACAGAAACATTAACTGCATTGTTCAAGACCTCTCTTAGGTCAGAGTTTCCCTTTGATGCATTTGAATTATTTGCCTTTGCTTCCATTGGGTAAGCCAATTGTTGCATGAGATTATTTTATTCAATATATAACAGTATTTTTTTATTGGACATGTACTAAATTCTGTATTTTGGTATATTTTTATTCTTTTAGTGTTGCATGTGGTTTTGGAGGTGCCTTGTTTATTCTAGCCCACCGAAGTGTTATCTTGTTTACAAGAAGACATAAAAAACTCTCACGTTTTTTACAAAAAAAGTAAGGACATTGACGTTGTATGTTTATTCCTAGGATTCTTTATTGCCCAATCAGCTGGATATTTTTATCTATTCAATTTTAATACACCTGATTCTTTTTAAATAACTTTTTTTTAACCAACAAACTAAAAATATTACTTGATTTTTCTAAGCGTTATGTTACCCCTTTTTCCTAAATTTGCTTTTTTTTTATAAGATAAATATGGCTTATGTAATGAATATGCAAGAACTGTTCAGGATATTTTTGTTTTGTGTGAATTCAATATGTTTTGTTTACATGTTAGAATTTTTAATGTTTACCAATAAGCCTAAGAATTCACATCACTGTATTTTCCAGTGTCCCTGACAACTTTTTAACCAAGGAATATCTTCTTAAAAGTCAAGAGTCATCTTACACAACCAGTTTTCATCAATATTAAACTCATTTATTCTAAACTCAAAATTTTAGTAGAAAATGTTGGGGAGTCATCTTATATACCTCAACGTCTAATAGGGCCTATGCCAGAAAATACAGTATTTATGAATAAATCAAGCTTAAATGTTATTATTCATTTTACTAAAAACAAATGCTAGAATTTGCTATTGTTTTTTTAACATAAGCCATTTGTTTCAGCCGTTTTATTTACCCAAGTGTTATAACATTTGTTATAGCATCTCTTACTTTCCCTCCTGGTCTAGGGCAGTTCTTTGCTGGAAAGGTTTGTTTACATTTTGTACATTTTTTATTTCAACTTTCAAAAATTGTACATTTTTTATTTCAACTTTCGAAAATTAGTTCATTTTTTCCCCCAAGAAAATGTGTAATTAATATTTCGATTTTTAAAATTTCTTTTACTATTTTTTTAATGAAGTTCTTTGCATTCCTTTTTAAGTTAAAAATGGAATTTCACTTTTTGAAACTTAGCTAACAGGGAAAATGGCAATTAAAGATCTGTTCAGTAACATCACATGGGCCACTGATCAGGCAGAAAATATGGATGATGAAGAGGTTCTTAGCCACTGGAAAAATCCCTTAACCAACATCTATGTGACTTTAGTTCTCCACATCATTATGAATGTAAGGCTTTTAAAATTCTCACCTAAACTTTATCTCATGTAGTTTAGTAATGTTGATCACAATTTTAATCTATAAAAACTCTTTTTTTTTTAATCAGTTTTCAATGACTGTCATGTCCAACACATTACCAATACCTGCTGGGGTGTTCGTTCCAGTTTTTACTATAGGTACAATAAAGTTGATATTTACATTTTAAAAACCTTAAATAGAACTCTGTGATTGTTCACATTTTTCCCATTATTACAAATATAGTTTAAATTTTGAAATCTTGTCTTATGTTTGAGCTGTCAATAATAACACATAGAAACTAGAGCTCTATCTTCCTTCACCCCAGGGGCAGCATTTGGCCGTCTGGTTGGTGAGAGCATGGCAGCCTGGTTCCCTGATGGCATCAAGTCTGGTGAGGTCATTAGAAAAATTGTTCCTGGTGGTTATGCTGTTGTTGGTAAGTCATTGCTATCTTTTATTATATATTGTAACTTATTTGACCTGCTCTGAAAAAAATAGAAAATTTGATCGTTATTACAAAAAATGATGTTTTTTTTTGTAGGTGCAGCTAGTCTATCAGGAAGTGTGACCCGTACAATATCAACAGCAGTTATTGTATTTGAAGTTACAGGGCAGATAAGTCATGTTCTGCCTGCAGTTGTAAGTGAACAGTAGTTTCCCTTGTTTAATTATACGTAGGCCTTTTTAAAGTTTTAAACATGTAAGCAAACAAATTTTTTTAAACATTGAAATGCTTTCTTCACATATTTCAGATATCTGTATTGATAGCTAATGCTATAGCCAACTTATTCCAGCCTTCTTTTTATGACAGCATAATTAAACTTAAAAAGTTGCCCTACTTGCCCGACATTATCTCTGCTAAATCAAAGTAAGTGTAGATCTTACATAGCTGCTATATCAAAGTAAGTGTAGATCTTACATAGCTGCTATATCAAAGTAAGTGTAGATCTTACATAGCTGCTGTATCAAAGTAAGTGTAGATCTTACATAGCTGCTGTATCAAAGTAAGTGTAGATCTTACATAGCTGCTATATCAAAGTAAGTTTAGATCTTACATAGCTGCTGTATCAAAGTAAGTGTAGATCTTACATAGCTGCTGTATCAAAGTAAGTGTAGATCTTACATAGCTGCTATATCAAAGTAAGTGTAGATCTTACATAGCTGCTGTATCAAAGTAAGTGTAGATCTTACATAGCTGCTATATCAAAGTAAGTGTAGATCTTACATAGCTGCTATATCACAGTAAGTGTAGATCTTACATAGCTGCTGTATCAAAGTAAGTGTAGATCTTACATAGCTGCTATATCAAAGTAAGTGTAGATCTTACATAGCTGCTGTATCAAAGTAAGTGTAGATCTTACATAGCTGCTATATCAAAGTAAGTGTAGATCTTACATAGCTGCTGTATCAAAGTAAGTGTAGATCTTACATAGCTGCTATATCAAAGTAAGTGTAGATCTTACATAGCTGCTTTAATAAAGTAAGTGTAGATCTTACATAGCTGCTTTAATAAAGTAAGTGTAGATCTTACATAGCTGCTATATCAAAGTAAGTGTAGATCTTACATAGCTGCTATATCACAGTAAGTGTAGATCTTACATAGCTGCTATATCAAAGTAAGTGTAGATCATACATAGATGCTATATCAAAGTAAGTGTAGATCTTACATAGCTGCTATATCAAAGTAAGTGTAGATCTTACATAGCTGCTGTATCAAAGTAAGTGTAGATCTTACATAGCTGCTGTATCAAAGTAAGTGTAGATCTTACATAGCTGCTGTATCAAAGTAAGTGTAGATCTTACATAGCTGCTGTATCAAAGTAAGTGTAGATCTTACATAGCTGCTGTATCAAAGTAAGTGTAGATCTTACATAGCTGCTATATCAAAGTAAGTGTAGATCTTACATAGCTGCTGTATCAAAGTAAGTGTAGATCTTACATAGCTGCTATATCAAAGTAAGTGTAGATCTTACATAGCTGCTGTATCAAAGTAAGTGTAGATCTTACATAGCTGCTATATCACAGTAAGTGTAGATCTTACATAGCTGCTATATCAAAGTAAGTGTAGATCATACATAGATGCTATATCAAAGTAAGTTTAGATCTTACATAGCTGCTATATCACAGTAAGTGTAGATCTTACATAGCTGCTATATCAAAGTAAGTGTAGATCTTACATAGCTGCTATATCAAAGTAAGTGTAGATCTTACATAGCTGCTATATCAAAGTAAGTGTAGATCTTACATAGCTGCTATATCACAGTAAGTGTAGATCTTACATAGCTGCTATATCAAAGTAAGTGTAGATCTTACATAGCTGCTATATCAAAGTAAGTGTAGATCTTACATAGCTGCTATATCAAAGTAAGTGTAGATCTTACATAGCTGCTGTATCAAAGTAAGTGTAGATCTTACATAGCTGCTATATCAAAGTAAGTGTAGATCTTACATAGCTGCTGTATTAAAGTAAGTGTAGATCTTACATAGCTGCTATATCAAAGTAAGTGTAGATCTTACATAGCTGCTGTATTAAAGTAAGTGTAGATCTTACATAGCTGCTATATCAAAGTAAGTGTAGATCTTACATAGCTGCTGTATCAAAGTAAGTGTAGATCTTACATAGCTGCTGTATCAAAGTAAGTGTAGATCTTACATAGCTGCTATATCACAGTAAGTGTAGATCTTACATAGCTGCTATATCAAAGTAAGTGTAGATCATACATAGATGCTATATCAAAGTAAGTGTAGATCTTACATAGCTGCTATATCAAAGTAAGTGTAGATCTTACATAGCTGCTGTATCAAAGTAAGTGTAGATCTTACATAGCTGCTATATCAAAGTAAGTGTAGATCTTACATAGCTGCTATATCACAGTAAGTGTAGATCTTACATAGCTGCTATATCAAAGTAAGTGTAGATCATACATAGATGCTATATCAAAGTAAGTGTAGATCTTATATAGCTGCTATATCACAGTAAGTGTAGATCTTACATAGCTGCTATATCACAGTAAGTGTAGATCTTACATAGCTGCTATATCACAGTAAGTGTATATCTTACATAGCTGCTGTATCAAAGTAAGTGTAGATCTTACATAGCTGCTATATCAAAGTAAGTGTAGATCTTACATAGATGCTGTATCAAAGTAAGAGCTAATCTCAAATATCTGCACTGATCTGGCAGCTACTGTAAAGTCTTGATGTGGCAAGAGTTACTCAGGAGTCCTCACAAAAGGACCAGCATACAGGCTGTCTTCCTTAGCCTTGACCTTCCCATCTTCCCATTGTTACATCAGTCTGTATTAAAGTCAGTGTAATTGTTAAAAATGAACAGTTATTTAACCACAAGAAATTGAACAAACACAATTTTCTATGTCCATTTTAGTGCGTGGTTGCTGTATGTGGAAGACTTCATGGTCAAGGATGTGAAGTTTATTGCTTTTGATGCCACATATAATGATCTACAAAGTCTCATCTTAGAAACAAAACACAGATCATATCCATTAGTTGATGCCAAAGGTAAGTAGCATTTTGTTGTCTACATCAAATAAACTTTGACTTAAATGCTAAGACCCACCCTGACTTGACAACATTCAAATTGCTTCCAGGGTCTATAATCTTCTAATCAAACTACCTTTCAGATTCAATGATCTTACTTGGTTCTATTCAACGCTTTGAGTTAGAGCGAATCCTTCTTATCCGCCTGAGTCAGGATCAAAAGATTTTGTGGAGTTTTGACCACCGTGTTCAGCCTCCTCAGCCCAAACTTCCTATTCCAACACTGACCATAACCCCTGACAGTGAGGGAGGCGCCCCAGCAGGGGATGGTCCAGATAAAGGTGGGCCAGCAAGGAGGTTTCAGGTGACAAGAGTGGAGGAGGAGGAAGTGGGAGGGCAGGAAACAAACCAAGCCAGCAACAACATACCACTACAGATATTGCAAGTAAGAGCAAGTGGACTTGTTGCTTTATGTTGTGGCTTTTTATTTTAATATTTTGATCTTAAATAATGTAAAACATCTACTTGAACAACAAGATAAATTGAAATACAAACTTAGGTTTAACAATAGGAATAATTTTTTTTAAATAGTGGATTGAGTCAAAAATAAAACTGATTTCTTTTTTTTTTTAATCATCAGTTTGCATTAAATATTAGTTTTTAAGGTTTTGTGGGGTTTTTTTAATAGTTTTTTTTTAATGTCTAATTTGTATTTCCACTAAGCCACCAAGAATAGATTATCATGGGACAAAAGACAGCCAAAACAACTACCACACAGTACATGCCCCTCTGAGATCTATACTTAAAAAATCTGCGTCGGGATCAACACTTGAGAGGGCCCATAGCACAGGAGATCTGAGAGGTGAATTGAGAACTGATTCATGTCTAAATTTACAATACTATACAGTTTTTTTTATTTTTGTGTTTGTGTTGTTATTAAAACTAATCAATGATTGATTTTTTAAATACTTTCTGGGGTTGAGGGATAACACTAATTGTATTAAAATATCCTACATCATTTTGTAAAAATAAAATTTCTGATCAACAGAGGAAATGACAAACTTTTATCGCAAACTACAAAAGCAGAGAAAAGAAAGTATTCTAGAGGATAGACCTTACACACTAGATGTAAGCACATTGTATAGTTATAGATATTTAGATATACCGATATATTTATGTAAAAATATATATGTATATACAAGGGTGGTCTGAAAAGTTTCCGTCCTCAACAATGTGTTTATGCATGCATTGTATACCACTCACAGAAACTTGTGCCAGGTTATATGAGCAGTTATTGTTACACAGTTGTTTAAGTGAGACAAACTAGTCAAAAGTACATGTATGTAGGATAAGGATAGAGAGCTAGTGGAGTCAATAAACACTTCAAAAGAATGTGTATATTGGATAAGGTTAGATAGCTAGTGGAGTCTATGAATACTTCCAAAGAATGTGTATATTAAGGTTAGATAGCTAGTGGAGTCAATGAACACTTCCAAAGAATGTGTATGTAGGATAAGGATAGAGAGCTAGTGGAGTCAACGAACACTTCTAAAGAATAAGCATGTTTGGATATTAAAATAAGCTGGGTGCTGCGCCTGCTCACTACAAACCAAAAGTATGTTGGACTTAACATTTGCACTGCTCTGTTTGACATGTTTAGAGGTGGGAGCATTGATCTAAAAGAAGATTTAAGTCAAAAAATTAAAATAATTTTAAAAGAAAAAGACATTGTTTCATTGTTAGGGCTGAATCGTTTCAGACTATCCTTGTAATATATTTATTATATATATATATATATATATATATATATTACATTTACATACATATGTAAAAATTCATATATAGTCATGTATTTTTTCTATTAACATTATTTTATACAGTATTTAAAAATAAGTGAATTTAAATTCCTTTTCAAACCTGTTGTCTTAAAAATTATCACAAATTTTGTAATTATTGTATTTCTGCTATTCAACATTATTTCATGAATATAGAAAGGGAGTTTGACAAGCCTGTACAAGAAAGTAAAACTAGTAAGTTTATAGTAACAGTCTGTAATTAGTGAAAAATAAAAATTTATTATAAGTAGAGTGTTGCATCTAAATTTCATGATTTTCTTCTATTAAATTAGTACAAAATATTATTAACCCATGTAGACGTGATTCTTTGAATTATTTTAGACAGGTGAACCAAAGCCCACAAAGATCAGAAACTTGCCACTAGAAGATGTGAGTGGTTCTCATCTTTAACATTTTTCAACATTTAAATTATTTAGTTCAAGTGTTATATTTTAATTGATTTCCTGTTGTCTATGTTGTGTGTAGCAAATAGCATGGGAACAAGAGCAACTTCAGCAAACTATTGATTGGGAGGGTGTGCAAATTGATCCTGCTCCATTTCAACTGGTTGAGAGGACATCATTACATAAGGTCAATATTTGAAATAACTTGTTATCACATGCTACAAATAGAATGATATAAAACAGTACTAAGTGAAACATTGATTTGCCTTTTTAAAAATGTATTTCACATTAAGTATATTTATTAGTATTGTCACTGGAGTTCCATTAAAATTTGAATGTATTGCAATTATTTATTGCCAATAGCTTTGTTATTGAAACAAATAGGCAGAGTGTGGAAGAGGAATAATGTCTTCAAATTAATTAAAAAGATGTTGGGTGCATCAGTGTTGTCTATATCCCATACCTCATATTTTAACAGTAAAAGTTGGTCATCTTATTCACCAGAATGTGTGTGTATATATATATATATATATATATATATATATATATATATATATATATATATATATATATATATATATATATATATATATATATATATATATATATATATATTTGTGTGTGTGTGTGTAAAATTATTTTTCTTTAGCATTTTTATTATTCTATACATTATAAAATATGTTGCAAAAACAATTGACGTACATAATTTTCTTCTTCTAGGTCCATTCTCTATTTTCATTGCTTGGTTTGAGCCACGCCTTTGTGACAAATACTGGTCGCCTAGTTGGGGTGGTAGGATTAAAAGAGGTATTCAATCAAAATATTCAATGCTACTATATTTGAATTTGTCCATTACAGTATTGTATGGTTTATTGAGTTTTGAGTCCAATTAGTACTAATTTCTTTGATTAAAGATGGTATTTTGTTTTTAAGTTCCCTTAAATTTTAAATTACATCAAAATGTACCAGCATTTCTATAAGATTTCTTTAAAATATTTTAGTTTAATCAGTATTCCTAGATTTTTTAGTTGAAAGTCTTGGTTAATTAGAATTGCTTCCAAAGACATTTCAACAATGTTTTCAATGTTTTGGTTCTGTTTACTTGTAGCTGAGGGTGGCTATTCAAGGTCAGATAGAATTACAAGCTAATGGCAAGACAAAAGTTGATGACACTGCAGTTCGTGCCGAAATTGAAGCAAGCGCAGATGAAGAGCAAGCTCCAATTGATGATGCTAATCTTGAAGTTGTCAAGGAACCTACTGGAGCCTTATACAGAATACATAGCCTTAATGCCAGGAATAGAGAAAAAGATACTCAAGCCTAGTTAGACTGTTGTTCTTGATCTGTTTTAATGTTAGTCATTTTTTCATCTGGTCATCCTATTTTATACTTGTTAGCAATTTGAAAGATTATTATCAATAGTACATGAAAAAGTCATTTCATTTACTAAAGTGTGGTTTCAATTATATGTAAGTTATTTTTCTAATCTTGAAAATTTACTGTATTAACTATTAAGGAAAAAGTAGTATTAGCTTTAATTATAATCTAATGTTTTCATCAAATGAAGTGACCAATATGATTTTTTATTTCAATAATGTCATTTCCGCAAGCATTACAATATTAATTGTACAGGATAATGTTTTATTGGGTGCTAACTGTAATCAGAATGGTTTATTATATATACTCTGCTGATATTTAACATTCCTGTAGTTTGAACTGTACAATATTGTTAAAAATTTTCTTGGTTTTTTTTTTTGTGATATTAACATAGTGCCTTATGTTGTGCATTTTAATTGATTGATTTTTTATGTTAAACTTAGCTTCATCTTTTTTTTATGGTGGCCTTTTGGTCACAACAACATTTAGTAAGCAAAAGCTAAAGAAAATAATTTTTTTATCATGATGAAAAACATTTTGTTTTTAACTTTTTGCACTAGTCGAATTGAATAGATCTGTGCTTTACAAACTCATTTATTACAAACCAAATAGTCACAATGTCATTTGTTGGTTGAATCAATTAGAGAAAAAATGCTCATAATCTGGAGAAAACTTTTTTTTCCTCAACTTATAAAATTTTATAATATTAAAAACAAATGTTGACTATAAAATATACTCTTATCATATTTTACATTTGTTCTCTAGACCTAACTTAAACTGTTTGAAAACAAAACCATTTATTTTTGTTAAAAGGAAGTAACATTACGATACATTGAATCATAGTTATCTACAAGTTTTTCCACAAATTTAATGGCCAGTACTGACTCTGATTGAGTGTTAATTTTGTTAGTGTATCTCTAGCCACTTGTGTTCATGTCTTCCTAATACAATTCTTTGTTGCAAATTTCTCCTCGATTTCACCATGAAAAACTGTTGTTGGAATCTACTTAACTTCTGGTACTTATTGTTACACCCAAGGCATCTTTCTGCTTGTATTGCCCCCCTTATCAGTGATAATGGCAGTTAAAAAATCTTGGTTTTTTACTGTAATGTCCTGACTGCATTATTACTAGAACCAAATTTTTGTATTACTTCCATACAAACGTGTTGTCAAAACAAAACTAATGTTGTGTTAGAACATTCCGCTTGGATGGATATGTATATTTATCTTGTTTTTGTATTGGTTTATACCACTTGACTCTACCTTGGGACTTCTGTATCAAAAAGGCTGAAATTTGTGCCGTGTTGGGGATTAAGGTGATTAATCCACAAAACTTTCTTCTAGTCATACTAGGTAGAGTGTAATAAAACCCTTAAATTATCCTACTGTTTATTTTATGAAAGCTCTAAATATGTTTTCTAATGTGTGTACAATCATTTTATATAAGGGTATACAACATTGATCATGTACATACTTGTTTTGACATATGCAACAATACAAAGTTTGTTTTATTTGAAGCTTTAAATACAATTGTAGCTTGAATGATAAACATTTTCATTGTTACACAAACCAAAATGTATTATTTTATTATACAGAAGCAATGACTGAAAAATCATTTTTATGTTCTATTTCTAAAACATTTATAGATTTTTCTCTTTTCGTTACTATTAACTAGATTTTTAAAACATAATTTTAATATTTTTCACAAGAACATGTGTTGTATTTGATACTCTGTGTTGATTAATTGCCCTGGTAGATTATTGTAGGATGTCACAGTAGTAAGGGCAAGGTTAAAATAGTAGCAGCACCAGTAGATTCTCAACTGCTACTCTTTGAATGTTTCATACATGTTGAATTACTAATGAACTGCATGTATATTTGCACATGTTTTAATTCCATGAATATCTCTGAGATTTTGTTCATGTATGTGTTCAGGTTACTGCCCTGGTCTCAGCGCAGCCACAAATTTAATGTTCTACCGTTGATCCATTTCTTCCATATTGTCACAGAAAAAATCTAAGCATCCTAAATTGAAATATTACTCAGACATTGGCTGGATTTATTTTTCTTTGTATTCAAAGATTCATAATCACTTTTTTTTTACTAAAAGGAATGTAAGATTAATTAGTAAGATGGATTGTGGGTGACGGTGTATTTATCTTACTGTATCTATTGTTACAGAAATTTTATGAGAACATGAGCATTTAGGATTGTGTAAGTATGTAAATATGTCTCTTCTTTTAATCATAATGTTTTGTTACATTTTTGGATGAGATGACTGGTAAATGTTTTAAAAGGAAATATTACAGGGAGTATTTTTAGTTGAGTAATATTCTTCCTATTTTGACTAATGAAATGCCCATGTAAAATGATATAATTCGAACTATGGTTATGGGGTCATCAATAAATGATGTCCTAGGAGGGATTGGGGGGGGGGGGGAATATTACATCATGTGGTCATTACACATGTAGTCACTACAGATCATGTGATTACTACACATGTGGTTACTACACATCATGTTTTGGTTACTACTACACATCATGTGGTTATGATACATCATGTGGTTACTACAGTTGATATGTTGAAATCATGCTTGTCTTTCAATAGACATGCATTATTTTTTTTATTATACTCAGTATATATATATTATAAATAATAATTTTAATGTGCATAATCATTTCACGGATAATAAGTAATACAAATGAGACCAATACTCTTTAAAGAATGTTAAATACACAAGTATTTTTTTAATGAAATGATTATTGAAATAGCATGAAATAGAAACAAAAAGAAAGTTTTTAATCCAACATGAACTGTTCCTGTATGGCTCTGTGTATCCTATGCATTGACATGTTGGGCACTGTTTCATTTGTTTCAACAGTAAGCTTCAATCATCAGCAGTGTCTGTTTAAAAAAGTCCCCATGACGTGTACTCTCATTAATGTAGCTGCTATATCCAAGGATTGAGTGGGATGTTTGAGCACTGGAAAACTTGGCTGTACTTCTGGTACACTCTCAGCTCACCCATGTGGTAAGACAGGTGTGCTTACATGGGTCTCTACACTCTGGAGGAAAATGTTCACTCTCGGATCTGAAAACTTGAGCATTCTCTACTGTCATTAAACCTAGTAGATCGGACTGCTGCCTGGATTTGTAAAACTTTTATTCTATGCTATTTTTTTTTAGATAGGAATTTGTTGTTAGGATGCCACAAAATATAACTGACAGCCTCAAAAGAGTTTTTGTTCTATGTGTACATGTATGACATCATGTATGTTTTGTATATCTGCCGGCACCTGCACCATAGATCAATGTGGGGGGGGGGGGGGTTCTAATATTACTGCGACAAATATATTAAGTCAACAAAATAATTTTGGAAATAAACTTGAAAGCTCTAGTCATGACCTAATCTTGTCTCACCATAGTTGGTATTTTGGATGGAAAGAAATCGTCCTTTTTAAAAAAAAAAACAAAAAACCTGCAATTTCGTGGGGGGGGGAGGGGTGAGAGACGACTTCCCAACAGGTTAAATGTGACCCCCACTATAATAAAACAAAGAAACGTTACCCAGACGTTGTCCGTGCAGGCTGTGAGAGCTGCTACAGCGTCTCAATGAGTGTGACAGGCTTGTTGTTCTCATCTAAAACATACGTGATTCTCTCTTTCTCCCCCGCTGTGTTGATCCTCTCCGTCTTACCAAAGGCCACACCTTTCTGTCAAATAAAACAGTAACAACAGCTCATAATGGAGCTCTGTAGCCACACTTTGGAATGCACGTCGACACTTTCTGCTGATGGAGCGGATATAAACACATTGGCTTTCAGGTTAAGTCAATAAAACTGAGAAGATATATTTTGTAGTGTAAACAATTAAAGACTTTTATTGCAGTGTAACGTTAAGGCCCAGACATTTGAAGCCGTTTATTAGATATAGTGGACGAATAAGCACATACATCAAGCTATGACTCATAGAATCTGGTCCTATGATGGGTCTATCTAGTTTTTGTACCCACAATAATCCCCTGATCCCACAGCTGGGGCCGTGCTATTTTTGATGATGTATATCAAACCCTTTCTATAATCAACTGAGAGACTTACCAGCACTTGTTTTCCTTGAGGGGTGTCTGTCTTGTCATCTGACCACGGGGGGACAAGCTTTTTCCCGGCAGGTTCGCTGTGGTCATCTGACAGTGGGGCCTGTAGACAAGTTTGGCGGACAAGCTTCTTCCCTACATGCTCGCTGGGACCTGACAACTTCCGCTTCACTGGGCTGCTTATGCGGCTCACCGTTAAGATTGGGTCTCCGTTCTTCTCAATAGACTTCACAAAACTGTTGAACTTTTCCTGGAATAACTGCTGATCACTAGCAGAATTCATCTTTCTGGCATTTCTTTTCTCTTTCTTTATTGTGTGTTTGGTGTTAAGAAAGGAATTTTGTGGCAGAGTGTTTGTAATACTGTTTTGTCTATATGTCTTTATTGGTAAAACAAAGTTCTCTTTGCTCGGGTCATGAGGGTCAGACTGGGGAGCCTGGCCGTTTTTATTGCGCCGCTTGTTAGAGCCCTTGTTTAAATTACTTGCCGAAGCACCAGCTACTTCAGTGAGGAGTGTTAGCTCGCCGGGTGTGTAATACTGCATATTGTTAGCCGCTTTTAATTGTGGATGGGCTGAGTTTTCAGATTTCTGGATGAAGGCGACCAAATTAGTTTGGCAAACAAGAGCTGAAGTTGTTCTGGCTGCTACCTTGGGATCACCGTGTCCAGTTAGTGTGTCAGCGATCAGTTGAGCGCGACTTGAGCCAGCAGGCTGATCAAGTTCCAGTTTGATGCTTGTCTCGTCCCACCCTGGGACAACACTCGGCATGTCGCTGCTCGATGGCTGGGGCGGTAATGATTCCATCTGAGCTTTAAGACCTGTGTCTGGTGACGATCCAGTTCTTAGACTTGATTGCAGTGGTGACCCCGTCTCAGTTTTTAGATTTAATTGCAGTAGTGACCCAATCTCCATTTTAAATTCTGTACTACCAACGTTTTCCTGAGACTTTTCATATTTTATAGAAGAAAGCACAGTCTTCACATTTCCTGAGGCCAGTTGAACTTTTTCTTCTAGGGATGATGGATGAATGAGTTTTTGCAGAGATGGTAGGTGGGTGGGTAGTTCCAGAGATGGTAGGTGGGTGGGTAGTTCCAGAGATGGTAGGTGGGTGGGTAGTTCCAGAGATGGTAGGTGGGTGGGTAGTTCCAGAGATGGTGGGTGGATGGGTAGTTCCAGAGATGGTAGGTGGGTGGGTAGTTCCAGAGATGGTGGGTGTGTGGGTAGTTCCAGAGATGGTGGGTTGATGGGTAGTTCCAGAGATGGTCGGTGTGTGGGTAGTTTCAGAGATGGTGGGTGGATGGGTAGTTCCAGAGATGGTAGGTGGGTGGGTAGTTCCAACAACTGTTTATCCGACTTAAATTTTAGCTGCCTTGGGCTGCCTGTCCCCTCACGTAGACAATGAAAAGTGGAACTTTCTCTTGTGTTGTTGCACGTTTCACCTGTCTCCTCCTGACGTACTCGAATATTTGAACATGTTTGGTTTAAACTCATCTTGTCTGTGTTCCCGGATCTCGCTTTCTTTTGTCTTTTTGGTTTGGGGACGATGAGCTCAACAACAGGAGTTTTGTTTTTCTCCCTCTTATTTCCTCTCAGTTTCTCTTCGTACTGTGCGAGGGTGTGAAGTTTACCGAAACATCCCCGTTTGTAGTGCGAGAACACGCGATATTTGCAGTTAAAAACGCCCAGACATAATGAGCAGGCAGCACATTCGCAATTCTCGTTTTTGCCCGTTTTCCGGAAGCAGTCATTTGCGTGGAGCAAGGGAGGTTGTCCAATGAGCGAGTAACATTGGTGCTTTAAGAGCTCTAGGAATGAAAAACAGCGGGCGTTGCAGATTTGACACTGGAACTTTCGCTCATCCTCTGGCACTGGGCAGTTTTTGTTTGTGTGTGCAGGACATTTCTGTCGGCCGGAGCGGTGTACAGTAGTCTGGGTCGACTTGACACACGCATCAGTACCGGCCTGACCAGACAGAGCCCATTCGTCCACGTGGTTGCTCTCGTCCTCTGCTTTTGTTGCCAGCTTGTCTAGGTTCAAATCTTCACACAAGCTTTGACCGCCTGCCTTTAGGAAACAGGCCAAACGTGGGTGACCTGCTAGGACTGCTGACTGGACAGTGCTTGACGTACAAGAGTTCCCAGCTAGAAGTTTAACATCAGCACCGGCTGGGTCGGGGGCTGGACTCTGGCGGTCAGAAGAATTAAGTCTCCCCAGGTCTAGGAATTTAAAACTACTCTTTTGTCTTTCTGTCTTGTGCCTGTTCCTGTTTTCTTTCATTCCAGTGTTGGTCTTTGTGCTAGTTTCATCCTGGTAGTTACTCTCCTCTAACCGCCTACTGTGTTGGAGCTCTAATTTCCTCACAAGATCAGCGGTGGTAAACCGTCTTCTATCCACGTGTAGTTTATCTCTCTCCCCACAGTCTGCACGTGTGTCACTGTGGGAGCATGTCTTGCCCCTGGGAACTTGCAGCTCCGTGTAGTTCTTCTTCACGGTCAACGCTCTCTGTGGTAAAGTACTGCAGTCGTCTCCCAACTTGATTACATCGTCACTTGATAATTGTGTGCTGAGTGAAGTGTTACCTACATCAGCCGTACACATGCTATTGGTACGTGAAGTGTTCCCTACATCAGCCGTACACATGCTATTGGTACGTGAAGTGTTACCTACATCAGCCGTACACATGCTATTGGTACGTGAAGTGTTCCCTACATCAGCCGTACACATGCTATTGGTACGTGAAGTGTTCCCTACATCAGCCGTACACATGCTATTGGTACGTGAAGTGTTCCCTACATCAGCCGTACACATGCTATTGGTACGTGAAGTGTTCCCTACATCAGCCGTACACATGCTATTGGTACGTGAAGTGTTCCCTTCATCAGCCGTACACATGCTATTGGTACGTGAAGTGTTCCCTACATCAGCCGTACACATGCTATTGGTACATGAAGTGTTCCCTACATCAGCCGTACACAAGCTATTGGTTCGTGAAGTGTTCCCTACATCAGCCGTACACATGCTATTGGTACGTGAAGTGTTCCCTACATCAGCCGTACACATGCTATTGGTACATGAAGTGTTCCCTACATCAGCCGTACACATGCTATTGGTACGTGAAGTGCTCCCTACATCAGCCGTACACATGCTATTGGTACGTGAAGTGTTCCCTTCATCAGCCGTACACATGCTATTGGTACGTGAAGTGTTCCCTACATCAGCCGTACACATGCTATTGGTACATGAAGTGTTCCCTACATCAGCCGTACACATGCTATTGGTACGTGAAGTGCTCCCTACATCAGCCGTACACATGCTATTGGTACGTGAAGTGTTCCCTACATCAGCCGTACACAAGCTATTGGTTCGTGAAGTGTTCCCTACATCAGCCGTACACATGCTATTGGTACGTGAAGTGTTCCCTACATCAGCCGTACACATGCTATTGGTACGTGAAGTGTTCCCTACATCAGCCGTACACATGCTATTGGTACGTGAAGTGTTCCCTACATCAGCTGTACACAAGCTATTGGTACGTGAAGTGTTCCCTTCATCAGCCGTACACATGCTATTGGTACGTGAAGTGTTCCCTACATCAGCCGTACACATGCTATTGGTACGTGAAGTGTTCCCTACATCAGCCGTACACATGCTATTGGTACGTGAAGTGTTCCCTACATCAGCCGTACACATGCTATTGGTACGTGAAGTGTTCCCTACATCAGCCGTACACAAGCTATTGGTACGTGAAGTGTTCCCTTCATCAGCCGTACACATGCTATTAGTACGTGAAGTGTTCCCTACATCAGCCGTACACATGCTATTGGTACGTGAAGTGTTCCCTACATCAGCCGTACACATGCTATTGGTACGTGAAGTGTTCCCTACATCAGCCGTACACATGCTATTGGTACGTGAAGAAGTGCTCCCTTTACTGCTAACAACTGCTATTGTGTTTTCTGTATGGTGCAGTAGATACGAGTTTTTCATCAGATTATAATCGAACTCGCAAGCGTCAGTACTGATGTCTGCATCCACGACCGGTTCTAGAGGAACGTTTTTAAACCCAGCACCAGCAAGGTGCAACACGTCCCATGAGTCCGGTGGAATATTCCTGGTTTTAACTGCAAAGTTTCTAGTTTGGGCTGGGTTATCCCTTATATGAGCTGGATTATCCCTTATATGAGCTGGATTATCTCTTATATGAGCTGGATTATTCCTTATATAAGCTGGATTATCCCTTATATGAGCTGGATTATTCCTTATATAATCTGGGTTATCCCCTATATGAGCTGGATTATCCCTTATATGAGCTGGGTTATCCCTAATATGAGCTGGGTTATCCCTTATATGAGCTGGATTATCCCTTATATGAGCTGGATTATCCCGTGTATGAGCTGGGTTATTTCGTGTATGAGCTGGGTTATCCCTTTTATGAGCTAAATTATTTTTTGTATGAGCTAGAAAGTCTCTTGTTTGAGCTGGATTATCCCTTATATGACCTAGATTCTCCCTTATATGACCTAGATTCTCCCTTATATGAGCTGGATTATCCCTGATATGAGCTAGGTTATCCCTTATATGAACTGGTTTATCCCGTGTATTAGCGGAGTTATCCCTTATATGAACTGGTTTATCCCGTGTATTAGCGGAGTTGTCCCTTATATGTGCTGGATTATCCCTTAAGTCAGCTGGATTATCCCTGTAGCCTAACAGTCCAGTCGCGGGATTATAGTTTGAATGCCAGTACTGGACACTAGGAAACACAATGGGGGGATAATCATGTGACACATGACCACCGCCCCCTAGATAGGACGTGTCAGTTTGTACTTTCCTCGAGCGGTCAGTCGCTGTGTTCCATCTTGACCAATCGTCCTTACAGACGATGGTCGGCTCTACTAGCCACCAGCCGTGGTCCTGCTTCACGGGTTTCCTCTCTTGAAAGTCTGGAACTAAATTCAGTGAACAGAAATAGCTCGGTTGCTTATAGTGGGGATATAAAGGTATAGGCCTGTGAACCACATGTTTCTTTTCTTTTCTAGGACCAGACATTGGTTCCTCTCTGTGTGCTTGACCAAAGTCCATCAAGTTGGAGGAGTGGTAAGGAAGCTCCAACACACAAAACTGCCCAGGCGATGTGTTTTCTGTGGACGGTGCCACGGCTGGCTGTTGTGGGCTGTCACATAGAGATTGTAAGCCGTACAAATCATCTCGGCTGTTTAGACGAGCTGTTTCAGTATGAGACGAGTTTTTTGGCAGGGATAAATCCAGAGGCTCTTCTTGCTCCTTGGTGACAGCAAAATGCGCTTGCCAAATTTCAGTGTCTGTCCTCATAGACACAGACTGGACAGTGGGCTGTGTCTTGTCTGTCCTCATAGACACAGACTGGACATTGGGCTGTGTCTTGTCTGTCCTCATAGACACAGACTGGACATTGGGCTGTGTCTTGTCTGTCCTCATAGACACAGACTGGACATTGGGCTGTGTCTTGTCTGTCCTCATAGACACAGACTGGACATTGGGCTGTGTCTTGTCTGTCCTCATAGACACAGACTGGACATTGGATTGTGTCTTGTCTGTCCTCATAGACACAGACTGGACATTGGGCTGTGTCTTGTCTGTCCTAATGGACATAGACTGCATGTTGTCCTGGAGTTGTAGGCTGCTATGTTTTGAAACAAGAACCTTATCCATGATGTCCTTTATTGAGAAATAATTGGCTATTTGACAGCACGCGTCTTGCATGCTAGCTTGTGCTAAAGTTGGATAACCCATGAGTAGTAGATCAACTCCTTGTTGTTCCTTGTTTTTTTCCTCTACACAAAGCTGCTGCAGAACCTTTGTGTGGTCTGCTTGTATGAAAGTATCGCCACAACGTGTCAATGCTCCACCATGCATGTGTCTATTGTTGTTGTTGTGCTGATCAAAGTCGGACAACAGCTCACGCTTTACATCTGTACTCACCAGTGATCTTCTCGCCAAACCAGTGTCGTTTGAGATGTCCGTCGTCTGCAAGCTGACATCATCTTCTTCAATTTCAATTTTAAATCCGTCGATAACACGACCTTCAAAACCTCCGTCCATATTTGAATTCTGGAAGTAAATAAAAGCTATGATAAGTTGAACTGGTCTTAGAGAATACCAATCTGGGGTCGACTACAAGTGACGTCATGCAGTTGTAGCGTATTTGTAACCCTTATATCACTCGTCGGCAAAAAAAAGCCAGACTTCCTCCTCCATAAAGTAGGCCTACTATTTTAAACATTATTTGAACCAGGTGAAAAAGTCTTAAAAAGCACTGGTTTTTCAGTTTAGTAATCCAAAATATAACAAATGCAAAGCCACATTACTGAAATGTAGCACATTGTCGCTGATGTGTGACCAGAGTTTCTTCTAGGCATCTCTTCGGGGGGGGGGGGGGGGGGAGGGGGGGGGGGGGGCTAAGGCCCCCGCCCCCGAAATTTTTTTACCGCCACCCCCCCCCCCCCCCCCCCCGAACGAAATGAAATTTATATAATTTATATAGAAAATATATACTTTTAACAGTGTCCGCCCCCCCCCCCCGAAAATTGCAAGTGCCCCCCCCCCCCCCGGAGAAAAAAGTCTGGAAGAAACACTGTGTGTGACGTCACATATGGACGACATTTAGCACTGCTGTTTGTCGCAGACATAAGGATTGAAATCTTATTGGATGTTAGCAAACCATCGTTCCAGCTTTTATTAACGCTACAAATTCTTAAAGAAATAAACGCAAGGTATTTAATGCCACTAGGTGAAGGGAAAATTGGCTCACCAAATAGTTTTCAGTGAAAGGATAATTGACTCACCAAATGAATTTCAGTGAAGGGATAATTGGCTCACCAAATAGTTTCCAATGAAGGGATAATTGACTCACCAAATAGTTTTAACTGAAAGGATAAGTGGCTCACCAAATAGTTTTCAGTGAAGGGATAATTGACTCACCAAATTAATTTCAGTGAATGGATAATTGACTCACCAAATTAATTTTAGTGAAGGGATAATTGACTCACCAAATGAATTTTAGTGAAGGGATAATTGCTTCACCAAATGAATTTCAGTGAAGGGATAATTGGCTCACCAAATGAATTTCAGTGAAGGGATAATTGACTCACCAAATGAATTTCAGTGAAGGGATAATTGGCTCACCAAATAGTTTTCAGTGAAGGGATAATTGGCTCAACAAATGAATTTCAGTGAAGGGATAAGGGGTCATCCATAAATGACGTCACACTCGTAGGGGGGAGGGGGGTCCGTAATTTTGTGACGATGTGTGATGAGGGGGAGGGGGGGGGGGGTCAGATGTTGCGACGTCACATTTTTGCATTATAAAAAAGCAATGTTAGAAAACGAATTTTAGACGTTATTTCGCGTTTTAGATAACTGTTTTAATAAATTGTAATAGTTTAGACAAGATTTTGGAAAAATATCGATGTTTTTTTAAAAATTCAACTGCAATTTTGAGGGGGGTTGTAGGTTGAAGTGTGACGTCATTTTAGGGGGGGGGTCTGGCTTTTTGTGACGACGTGTGACGGAGGAGAGGGGGGGAGGTAAAAATCGTCCAAAAAAGCGTGACGTCATTTATGGATGACCCCTAATTGACTCACCAAATGAATTTCAGTGAAGGGATAATTGACTCACCAAATAGTTTTCAGTGAAGGGATAATTGACTCACCAAATGAATTTCAGTGAAGGGATAATTGACTCACCAAATGAATTTCAGTGAAGGGATAATTGGCTCACCAAATGAATTTCAGTGAAGGGATAATTGGCTCACCAAATAGTTTTCAGTCAAGGGATAATTGGCTCACCAAATGAATTTCAGTGAAGGGATAATTGGCTCACCAAATAGTTTTCAGTGAAGGGATAATTGGCTCACCAAATAGTTTTCAGTGAAGGGATAATTGGCTCACCAAATGAATTTCAGTGAAGGGATAATTGGCTCACCAAATAGTTTTCAGTGAAGGGATAATTGGCTCACCAAATAGTTTTCAGTGAAGGGATAATTGGCTCACCAAATAGTTTTCAGTGAAGGGATAATTGGCTCACCAAATAGTTTTCACATAGGGACGTTGGCTGGTTCAATGTGTTTGCATTTTCTGTAGCAAGTTTAGTATTATGGGTTTCTGGATCTAGGCAAAGCCCCCCCCCCCCCCCGAACGAAATGAAATTTGTATAATTTATATAGAAAATATATACTTTTAACCATGTCCGCCACCCCCCCCCCCCCCTCCGAAGTAAGTCTACCGCCCCCCCCCCCCGAAAATTTCAAAGTGCCCCCCCCCCCCCCGGAGAAAAAAGTCTGGAAGAAACACTGCCCCCCCCCCCCCTCGGCGGTTACCCCCAGTCAATTACCCACGGATCAATTACCCCCACCCTTGTGGAATTAAGCGCTTTAGAATACATACATAACATATAGATAGCGCACGACTGCTAACCCAAAAGTCTCGAATTCGGATCCCCCGCCCCAGTCCGTAGGACGTCTCCGAGTCCACCCAACTCTGATGGGTTTCCGAATTAAACCCGACTGGGCATAGTGCTGAAACACAAAATTTCATAGGCCGATATCACAGAAAGATGTGAACTCTACTTCATCTGGCCCGTGGACGGCCAAGTTAGAAAGTGTACCTATATATATTCAGTTCCCTACACTGACGCTAATTATTATAGGTATATAATTTATTGTTTTAAAAAATCATAAGTGTTGGGGAGCTGGTAGTTATTATTTAGTCTTGCAATAGCCTAGTGGAAAAAGCAACGCTCTTTTTTTTTTCTTACAGGTTTTCGAGGAAATAAGCAATGAGCTTTTTTTTTCTATTATTTTGTTTTATGTATATTTTTCTATACATGCTATCGTGGAAATAAACAGTGCTCATTTCCTGATTAGATCTAGATATATCTAGATTCTAGATCTAGAAGAGGAAATAGTCGTTTTAAAAAAATTCATAAAAAACGTTTTAATAACAAGCTTTTATGTAATGATGCACTAAAAAGTAGAAAATAAATTATAGACTACTATTTAAATAACTATAAAGAAAAGCGTGGGTCACTTTAGTATCTATTGGATACCTTTACTAATGTTAAGGAAGACACCCACGCTTTTCTTTATAGTTATTTAAATAGTAGTCTATAATTTATTTTCTACTTTTTAGTGCATCATTACATAAAAGCTTGTTATTAAAACGTTTTTTATGAATTTTTTTTCAGTACTTTACATGTTTTATCTACAATAGAGTTACATGACTAAAAACCATTGCGCGCCTACTGAATATCACGTTCAGTAGGCGCGCAATGGTTTTTGAACGCAGCCATTACGTGGTCTTGATGGCGCAGCTATTGATGACGCGTGTGGTGTGGTTGGCTAGACATGCCTACTAATTCGGTCCAAATTTTAATTAATTCATAAAAAATCAATTAGGCATCCAATTAATTCAAATTTAGTTTCAGATTGCATTGTCTTCATGTCTTGACCCACGTGCCAACTGTGAATCGTGTCGGTCAAGTAGAACTGTCCGAATTTTCACTCCTGCGTTTCCGTCTAGACTGACGACTGACGACTGACGACTGACGAGGAAGTGAGTTAAATAAAAGCTTGTAAAAACACGTCAATTTTAAAACTATCATTATTATTGTTTTTTAATCAAGAGAGCTAAATAGAAAACTTCCGATAACTCACCATAATTATTACTCACGTGATTAAATGAAGAATTTCTTTGCTTAGAATATTAATTTGGACCCACTGTAGAAAACTCAAGACAAGTAATGATATGAAATTGTGTACACAAAAAGAGTGTTGTTTGTTTCAAGTAAAAGCCAAGATAGTTGACGTCACGACCATAAATTTACGTCGTCGTCATCTAGACAAGACAGCGTCATCCGTGTATAGTGACGTCATTATGTAGGGCATAACCCTTAGGCCTAGGCCTAAGGAAAAGGTTTAAAATTTATAAATAGGAATGTTGAAAGAAAGTTCAGATAAAATTTAGATCTAAATCTAGGCCTAGTGCTAATTTAGTGTGACTCTGACTGAGGTATGCACAATAGATCTAGATCTCTATATGAATTATATGACATTTTGATTTAGCTTAGGCCTTAGCCTTAGGCTGAGAAAAATATGTTTGCGTTTCTAAGACATAAGGTAATTTAATATTTATTGGGGTATTGCCTATGACAATAATAGCACACTCTTAATAATTCATATTGTATAATACTAATTCATAGCAGAGTGAAATCTCCTAGTCTAATAGTTACCAATACTAATAGTATAAAATCAAGTATTTTCATCATTTAATAAACTTAGACCATAATAGACGTTATTCAATAGAAAGTGTGAAAAAAAATCGCAAAAGTCTTCAAGGTATACGGTATGCCTGAGGTTGAAATTAAATGCCTTTATTTAAATGAAACATAATAATTATAATTTTCAAAATAATAGTTCATCTTAATTTGACAGAGTGCGCTGTTTTAAAACATAGTCTTGTAATCAACAATGTAGGATTATCTCCTTTTTAGTACTTGAGCGTTATCTCCCCTGTTGTCTTAGAAACCTTGCAGAATATACACAGACCTCCATCAGGTTGAAATAGTAACTTGTTAACGCAGTACAGTAGTGCAGAGGGTAAACATCTTATTTTTGTCAATACTTATGCATTTTTCAAAATAACTATTCAGAACATCTTTCCAAATGATTAAACCTAGATCTAGGCATACATTATTAAAATTAATTTAGTTAGGCCTAGGCCTAGGCTTAAAAATAAAATAAAAATAGTAATACTATTACTATAGTGTTGTAATAGTAATAGAATAGAAATAGTGAATATTCTGAATAGTAAGTTTACACTGAATTTAGTATGAATTTACAGTTAGTAGTTACAATATACTTATACTATATAGTAATAGTAGTTAGGCCAGTTAGGCCTATTAATTATTGATTTTTATTAAACGATTAGTAGTAGGGCTATGCCTAATACTAATTATTAAATATTAATTAATAAATTATTTGTTAGAATTTAGAATAGCCTACTACACTCTAGTACTACACTTACTAGATTGCTCACTAACTAATTGTAATAATATAATAGTACTAACTAAATTTAACTAAATTACTAACAGTAAACTTTTAAATAGTATATTTTTAATTTTATATATATACTACTGACTGAGTAAACTACTGAACTAATGTGTAATACTCTACATTACTAAACATTGACTTCATTACACCACTCTACTAAGTCTAACACAGAAGATTAAGAATTAAGACTCATTACGACATTTACAAGATTGTAGATCTTAGTCTTAAGATAGATCTAACTAGTTCTAGACTAATCTAGACTATATCTGTTGAAGTGCATCTATATTCAATATATATTAATAAACAAGAAAGAATTTTGATAATTGTGTGAGATGAATTGTATCAACTAGAATCCAGTACTTCTAATCTAGATTTTACTCGATTTACTCTACTTATGTTCTATTATCTAGTAATCTATAGGCGTAATTCTAAGAATTCTAATTAAATGGTAGGGTGATTTAACTGGGGAAAAAAAAGTAAGCCTTTCATATGATGATATGTGACATATAACTGATAACATTCCCTGAACTAAACCATATTCCAGCTAATTATAACTTTAGATCTAGTGCTAGATTTTTCTCTGTCCTTTAAATATCAATAAAGTCAATGAAGTAAGCACTACCAAATATGTTATTAGTCTAATAAGTTGAAAGATCAAGGTAAGCCTATTTTTTGTCTATTTGATAGAGTTTCAAATGATGTCTTGTGACTCTCTTTCTTATTCTTATAGTATTGTTATTGTCAGTGTTATGTTTGGTACCATCTGGACATGTCATTTAGCTTTTTTTATTTTTACACTTTCTGACTTTACTATTTAAGAACTAATCAGTTTCTAATCATAATGAATTAATACAATTTTTCTTATCTAGTTTAATTAATTTGTTTATTTCAGAATATAAATTTCTAGCAGAATAAAATGCCTCATCCACGCTCTGCTCGCTCAGATATGAGTGATGCTGACATGGAAGGATTGCAGGAACAGGAGCTTGTCAAGTTACAGAGGACATTTAGAAATATGGAAGGAGATCGTTCTGCCTACACTGAAGAGTCTCAAAATATGATACGCAAACAGAAGTAGGCCTACATTAATTCACTTGATTAAATTAAGGGGAAAAAATGTTTTCTAGTTTTTAAGTTTGTTGACTTAATGATAAGTATTTTAAATTGTAATGTGGGTCTATTGCATATCACCTTGGATTTTATTAGTTATTACTTTTGTTTAAAAAACATTATATATAAATATGCACACACACACCTAAAATAGTTTATTGTTTTTAATTTAGACAGGAGATGAATCAGTTGGAGTCAGAAAAACAAGAACTACTCAAAGAACTAAGACTAGCAGAGTCACGCTCCAATCAAATAAAAGATGAAGAGCATACAGATACTTTAGTTACTCTGCGTGAAGCAAAAGGTACAGCAGAGCCAATTATATCAATGTATTCATATTTTATGTAGCTGAAATAATGTGAAAATAAGAAAAATAAAAATGTATAGAAATCATATAACAAAATACAACACAGTTATAACTCAGTCATCTAATCTGTTCATGTAATAAAATATGTGCATGATCTAATCCATACAAAAACAGCTCTTCATATAATTCAAATTAAAAATTGTAAAGAGATATCCAAGTATGTAATTTGTGTTACAAAAAGCGGTACTTTTATGTTACAAATATATTTTCAAGTATGTTTGACTGTGAAGGATTAGCATCCACTTTTTGTTAAATTGTTATTGCACATTTTTACAGTAACTACACTGACTTCTTTATACATTCATTTGAAAAGAGTAAAAAGTAATGTTGATTTGTTTATTCTTGATAGAAAAAAATGAAGAAGAAATCAAAGCTGAGGAAGAAAAGCAAAAAGAGCTGGATGCTAAGATCAGAGAATGGGAGAAAAAGATCAAAGAGAAACAGAAGGACATGGGTGGATCTAACATGAGCACACAACATACAACACAAACAAGCAAAACACAACGTGTACTTGAAAATCGTCTTGACCAGGTTAAAATTTTAGAGCTATTTTTTATTATTTTTTCTTAATGTTCAATAACGACTACTAATCTTTGTAATAAAATATTATGTGAACATAAAACCACACACATTTATCTTTCTTAATTGAACTTTATAGGCTAAAAAAAGATTTAATGACTGTCTTAGTCAAAATGCTAAGCTGAGAGATGAAATAGAGAGTCACCGTAATGAGCATAAGAGATTTGAAAATGTGTACAAGAAGCTTGAAAAGGAGCTGAAAAATTTAAGGAAAGAAATGGCAGAGCTTATAGAATCATCAACTACTGCTTATGATCAGAGGTAGGCAGTAAAAGAATAAGTGTAATCAAAAACTTTAAAATGACAATTAAAGACACTGAAATACTAACCAGAAGTAAATTTTTAAAATAAAGTTTTTTAAACAATCTTATTTAATCGTATACAACGAAAACACATATCTCATTGCCTGTTTCAGCAAGTCTAGAGAAACTAGTACCCTATATCTTTTAAAACTTTTCATCAAATACAATTGTATTGTTCAGAGATGATGCCCAAGCAAAAATGATAATTCTAAAGGAAAAAGCAGACAAAGATGTTCAACAGCATAACACAGAAATGAAAGAGCTTGTGCGCATTATTGACCATGATCGCAAGTTGAAGGAGTTTATGGGGATCAAAGGACAGGAAAGACAAGAAGATCCACAACTGGTTGCTTGGAGACAACAAAAAGGTTAGAAAGATAACAGATGGAGTTCACCTTTTCTTTAGTGGAAAATTTCCTTGCCAGGAAAAAAAATTATATATTAAGTTAATGTTGAATCCTGTATTCACTTGCAGCTATTGAAAGTGAGAAAAAGAAAGAAAGTCAAGAAGATTCAGTGGAAACTTATGAAGAAGCTTTTGTGAGGATCAAAGAAATGACAGGAGAAGATGATATTGACAAGCTTGTTAGGAGGTTTATTGAAGTGGAAGATACAAACTTTGCCCTATTCAATTATGTGAATGAACAAAACAACGAGATTGAAAAATTAAATGATGATATCAACAATGTAAGTTATAATGCACAGTATTATAATCCTAGTTTTTACCTCTAGTATAATCCCTATTTAATATTAGCTTCAATTTGTGCTATCTGGAATAAGATTGCAAAATTAAAATATATCCTTTGTTATTTGTAACTGCAGACAGTATAAATTTACATTACATATTTAAAACATAATTACAACTTTGCTGCTTAGATTCAAAAAGAAATAGAGGACTTCAAAAATCAAGGAATTGAGTTAGAGAGTCAAAGAAAGATCATTCTGAAGAACCTAGAGCAACATCAAATCAAAGCAACCCGTGAAGCAGATGAATATGAACAGAAGCATAAAGAAGTTTCTAAAATACTGGATCAGCTCAAAGCTGGTAAATGTTTGTTTACTTTTTACTATTTTGGTTGCTGGTACAAAAATAATTAGTATTATTAAACCTTATAAAGTCTACAGATTTTAAGTTGCTGTGTTTATATTAATAAGATATATACTTTCTGTGTGTATTTATGTACATATACATACAATAGATTGATACGCCTAAGCAATATCTTGTTATTAGTATTTCACCCAAATGTACCATAAGATATGACACTTAAGATGTAAAAATGAATGCTATTTCACAAATATTAGTAGATACAAGCTGTCAGTCACAGTTATGCCAATTTAATTACTTTCATGCTACTAGTTCAAAAAATGTAATCCTAAAATAACAGTGCTGGACTAACAGTATATAAAAACTGACACTCTGCAGGAATTGAATCTCTTTTCAACAAAATAAACTGTGATAGATCAGCCATTGATGACATGCTTGGAGCAGCTACAGGTGTTACAGATAGCAATATGATTCAATACCTTGGCATTATTGAACAAAAAACAAATGACCTGCTAGCCATACAAACATATTGCCTTATGAAAGTAAGATCATTTGTATAGGTTTCAAGTTAACTACTCTACATCTGTTATTATGCGCGGGAAAATTTATAATCACATTCAACAAAAAATAACTAATGATACAAATTTTTAAATTGAGAGAAGAGTAACTAAAAATTATGTTGTCTTTTAAATAAAGGAACAAGACAAATATGATTCAAAACTGCCAGGTCTGTTAGGGGAAGGACCAGCCCCACCGCAACAATTTCATCCTATTATTCCTCCAGCAGTTGGGTTAGTAACATGGATATTTTAGTGATTATAATAAAAAGTTTCATTCATTTTGAAGCCATTTATTTTGAAATGTTCCAGTGGTGAAACAACTTTTATCTATCACCTTATATTGTTTATTCCTCTCTTCTAATAAAACATTTTTAAAATTGAAACCTTACAGAGATGAGTATGAAAGTGAGGCAAGTGAAGAAGAAGAAGATGAAGCCAGGCCTTTGACTCGCAGTGAACTACAAAATAAAGTTATTAAAACTGTTAAGAAAAGAGAGACAGCAGCCATGAAAGAAGGTTTTAAATATGATTTAACAGGAGCAAGGGAAAAGGCTCAAAAGAAAAAAGATGTGAAAAAATAAACATTAACAAGGAAAACTAACAGAAACTAAAAGTAATTTTGTATTTGATGCCTTATTAATACTTCTGCAAAGTAAATTCGTTCATTTGAGTGTAAGAAATTGATCACTTTTAGTAAATTTAAAGAGATTGATCAAATAAAAATGTGATGGAAGATATAAATTATTTTTCTTTAAACAAAAACAATAAACAATCACAAAGTAAAGTATACCACTATGTAAAATTGCTATAGAAATATTGCATTAAATGATAAATAGTACTAGTGTTTGTTAACAGATTAATAGCATTCAATAGCAAAGGAAAATATTTAGTTTTCTTCCATACAACAATTAATAAATAATTTTTATTTGCTTGTCTTCAACAGTTATATAAGTTGTTTTTTTTTTAATCACAGTTAGCTAGAGAATATGAAGATTTTCTTTCTTGTTTAAACTGGTTTGTTTCTGTCAATATGATTTATTAGTTTTTTGGACCATAGATGTTTGTGTCAATGTAAACTGCTGATGAAGTTTCTGTTTTTAGTAAAATTGCTGGTTTTCATTATATATTATTTATTCAAAAGACATCAGTTATAATTTTGTTTAATTCGGTGTAATAATGAATCCAATAAATATAAAATAAAATAAACAATATCTGTGCTTTATATTATATTTGGCTAATTAAGGTATTGAAAATATCATTCTCTAAAAATATGATTTATTACATTTGTTATTTTTTACTGATTGTCAATATATTTTAACATAAATAATGCACAGAAATTTGTTAACTCAGATGAAAAACTAACAACTAGAAAATTAACGCCTTATATGAAATATTTTTTTCTGAATGTTAAATGCCTGTTTTAACAATTTATAAATTATTTTAATTTTAAGAGGTATATCTAAATTTAAAAAAACAGAACATGCACCAAACTCTACAAAAGTATAAGCCTAACCCTCTGTTACAGTGGTATAAATAATTTATCACCATAATTTTTATGGCAAAAGTAAACATCAAGTAAATTAGTAAATTTCTGACGTGTTGAATTTTATTGTAGTGAAGTCCAGTTGAAATTTCAAGGTGATTTAGCAGTGGAAAAACTTGAAGATTGTTTATTGTGATGGGCCCTATATTTAATTGTTTGATTGTAACATTTTAAAAAAATACATCTTCAACAGATCAAGTTGTGTTTTAATATTCCTGAAGCAATTAGAATTCTTTTTTTTTATTTGGTGTAAAATACTGCAGAATGCTTTAAAATAATAAAGAAAAGTGTATGACCAATGATTCAGTGTGGTGTTTGCTAAGTTTTTCTTGCTTATAGTCAAATTATCACCTTTCTGAATGTCAAACTTAGCTAGTAATTTCTCTTTGGTTGTGTTTCTTTTTTTTTATTATTAAATAATTATTTCCTCATTTTCATATGAAAACAAAATGAAAATTTAATACCATTCTTAAGTTACCATTTAAAAAATTGTTTTTGAAAATGTAATGCTGTAGTTCATTAGGAATGCAAAAGTAGAACAAACCACCAACTGTGCACAGAAGAATTTCAACACAAGCAGAGATTATAATACATTAATCACCTGTGCTTAATTCAATACATAGTTAGGGTCGGGCGCCCTATTGGGTAGAAAAAAAAGTTTATTCTGAGATGGTTTGTTATACACTATTGAAGTTAAGAAAATATACTGCTACTTGGCATTCAAGGCTTATTTAAACACAACACAATCACAAAAGGCCCTATAATTATATATATATATATATATATATATATATATGCACACCTATTTTTCAACTTTCCCCATCCATAACAATTAATTCAATCATGATATGCATTATTAGTGGTATTACTTTATTAGTGTGTATCATTCTAACCAGCTTTTGCAAGATATTATAAACCACTTGGCCTATAAATAGGCTGGAGAGGGGTGGCGAGGTTGTCTGATTCATTGTATTGATTCACCATTCGTAAACATATAAGATACTCTCACTTTATTAAGATAAATGATTATAGAGATTACTAGCGTTACAAAAATTAACGTTCAAGTTTTTTACTCAGATGGTTTAAAAAAAAAAGTTAATAAACGAATCTTTAAAAAAACGCATCTTGGAAGGGAAACAACTCTAGTTTCTTATTCTGTTTGTACTGAAGTGTTTTTGTTCAAAATTTCTTGCGTCAAGTGAAGTTTTGATGTGACTTACCCTTGTATAGTTTTTTTTATTATATCTAGATTCTAGATCTAGATTAGAAACCGCTAGATCTAGATAATATTTTTCTAGACATGTCTTTGCCAGGACAGGATAATGCAGGAAGACTAAAGGTATTTTATTTAAATTTAACAGAATAATAATAGCACTCAAATATAAAATACCGGTAATCTATCAATCATTGTAATTTGTAAGTACATAAAATCGCCCGCGGCTATTAATGTACGAAAACGTTACCTCATTGTCAAGGTTTTATAATAGAAGTATATTGTGATATGTTTGTGTCAAATATTATAGATAAATGAATAATAAACCTAAATCAATGGCTAAATAAATATCGAAGTGACTACTCGGAAGATTTTTCTCCCCAACGTCTCCACTTAGTCAGCAAAAGATAGCTCTCCGCATGCGCAGTGACCTATGGCTAGGGTTAGAATGAGGGTTAGGGGTAGGATAGGGTTAGGGATAGGATTAGGCAGGGATACGATTAGAGTTGGTGTTAGGGTTCTGCGGCTGTAAACACACGCATGAGCAGTAACATCGAAAACATCGTCACAAAGGCAAGTCGTAGTTTCTCTCCATTGCGCATGCGTATCTTATTCCGGCCAGCATCGGCCAATAAATATATCAATATAATATACTATACTATATAGGCCACTGAAAAGTTTTAATTCAATTGTTTAAAAACAGGTAGGGCTTACATATTACTACATAGTCTACATAATAATTAAATGAAACAAGGAAACATTTTAGTATTTTAAAAAACATAAATCCTCCTCAAAATGTGAAATAATTATTAAAATTTAAGTAGTCACCTGTTTTTCACATTACAAGTCGCGGGCGATTTTACGTACCCAAAAAGGTAGATTACCAATACCAGGCCTCAGGAATATTAAAACACAACTTGATCTGTTGAAAATGTATTTTTATTATTTTAATTTAAAATTTCATTTTATCAGAATGTTTACACCGGTGTCAGATGGAATCTTCTTTTAAAAAGGGGTGTTAGGTTACTGGTAGTTAACTAAATACACACATGGCTGGCTAACCCTGTCCCTAACTAACCCCAACCATGCTCCTACCATGCCTAACCCTAATTTCTAACCATAAAATTAGTCAAGATTACAAAACTACTAACCCAACACTTGCCAACACCCCTTTTTTTAAAGAAGATTCCATTATCGGACACCGGTATCTATAATATTCTATTACTATAATCATCCTAATTTTTTATAGGCCCTACTAATTAAGTTAAATTTAGTAATTTAAAATTTAGGCTACTTAAATTTACTTTTAATTTAACTTTTAGGGCCTACAGCTTTTTGTTATCTATCGTTTTAGGTATGTAAGATGCTAAAATCGGCCGAGGCTAGTAATGTAAAAAAAAAGGGGGGGGGGGATTTCATTCAGGTTTTTTTTTTTGTAGGCCTACCTTTTTTTTTAAACAATCATATTAAAACTTTTCAATAGGCCCCTAGGCAAATATTAATTAAATAGAGATTAACGATGTTTTCATCATATGCAACCAAGCGCATTTCCTTTAGCAGCTATCTTGTTTAAGTTTTTTGGTAAATTTTTGCTAGAGATTCAGTGGAAACCACCCTACAGATGGCTGCAGTTTATATTGCTCACAAACATGGCAGTTTAAAGTTAATTTCTGGCCTATATTGATATATTTAGACATTGCTTTCGGTTTATTATTCAATTATCTATTATATTTGCGTTTATTATTCAATTATCTATTATATTTGACACTAATATATCACAATATTGAATATACTTGTATTAAAGCCATATTAATGAGTCACCTTTCTTGCTCATTGGATGATTTTACGTACCTAAAAGGATAGATTACCCAGTTTTTTTTACTAAAACTATCTTTTACTGTCTTTTACTAGATCTATTAGTCTATTACTATTATTAGGGATTAGCCTATTATTTATTATTAAATAAGTAGGCCTAATTATAGTTTTATAAAGTAGGCCTAATAATAAGCCCGAATAAGTTAGGCTTATAATTATAATCATAATAAAAACTAAATAGTAGACTAAATTAAATAGACCTACTATTTAAAACTAATTAGTAAATAAATAATAACAAATAGGCCTTAGCCTTAGGCCTAATTATTAATTAATAATCAGCCTATCTGAAACGTCACTAGATATATGATATATGTTTATAGTTTATACTAGTTTATCAAAAATTAAAAATGCTTCTGTTAGGTTTTTATCACAATTCTAAAGTGTTAAGATAAAAACATACAATGATCTAAAACTGAAATAAAAAGTGTAATGCTATCATTTGTCATAGGGTGTCACTGTTGTTAAACCTGTTATCTATGGCAACATTGCTCGATATTTTGGGAAGAAAAGAGAAGAGGATGGACACACGCATCAATGGACGGTCTATGTTAAGCCATATAAAAATGAGGTAAAAGATACAACTTAAGTCAAATATTTTAACTAACATATTTATCTGACCATGATATTGATTTCTTAAATTTTATTATTATGTGACATGAGCCAACAGCCTATCATAAACAATCAAGAAGAAGCAGAGAAAGGAAAATAGGAAATAGTGTGGAGGACATTTTATGTAAAAAATCAACATTGGCATTTTAACCAGATTTAACCTCGAGCTGCATGTAGTTACTAAATACACTGACACTGTATTTTCTATATAAATTGTATTTCGTTTGGGGGAAGGTGATAGATTTCTTTGTGTGTGTGGGTGGGGGGGGGGGCGGCTCAGCTCTGCCCCTCTACCCAAAGAGATGCCTGAAAAAAAATTCTACATGTACCACTTTTAAGATTAGACAAATAAATTAGGCGGTAATGTCAGTGTCTGTATTATCAAGTATCGATGGCGTCATTATTATTGTGCATTTTTTTCGCCATTGGCTTTTCAATCCTATGTTTACTCTTGAATCAATGACGTAATTTTATTGTGTGTACTTTTCCGGCTTTAGAATTGAACATATTATTTTGTTTTGAAAATTTCCTTTATCTTCCATGTGACGTCACGGTCGTGGGAAGTTTTATTTTCCATTGAAAAGTTTTTATTTTGCTTATGTTTTCTCTAGAGCTTCCATGAAGGACAGACAGAATAGTGAAACTATTATAGTTAATATAAGAAATCTATTAATGGTATATAAGTTATTTCTTGTTTTTCTAGGATATGTCTGCCTATGTAAAAAAAGTAAATTTCAAACTACATGACAGCTATCCAAATCCTAATAGAGGTGAGCATTTCAATGCTAGCAGTCTTTATAAGTCTGATTTAACTATTTAAAGTAGTGTGGCTACATTTAAATTTAAGTTTCCAGTCATACCTGGTTGTGTTGACGGCATATGGGTTTGCCAAAAGGAATTGATATGAACATAATTTTATGTAGAGGCAATATATTAACAAAGGGCTTGAAATTTCTTTGTGGTTAATAAACTTGTTTTGTCTAGCTGGTATATTAAAAGAATGATAAAAATATTTTTTAGTTGTCACAAAACCACCTTACGAAGTAACAGAAACTGGATGGGGAGAATTTGAAATTATTATCAAGATTTATTTTAACGATCCAATGGAAAGACCAGTAACTATAACATTTTTATTTGTTTAACTAATGCTAATTATTTTCTTTCTTTTAATAATAATTATATATAGTTAAAACAATATTCTACTGTTAATTGTTTTTTATGTTAACACATATAATGACGTTTATGTTAACTAGTTTGATTTCTTCCTAAAAGCATCCAGATGCAAGTGTTATGCCATGTTATATTTTCTTGTATATTTCTCAATGTTTCCCTACAGGTTACCATCTACCATTTGTTGAAATTATTTCAAAGTGAAACAGATGTCATGCTAGGGAAAAAGTCTCTTGTTGTAGAGTTCTATGATGAAATGGTGGGTATTTCAACTTTGCTTTTTATTATTTGAACTTAGTTTTGATAATTTTTTCTTTACTTTTGGATCATCAACCTCTAGGCATTACTTTATGGGCCCACAAGTCTGCTGTTAATTTAACTGAATAGCTGAGGTTGCTACCAAAAGTGGCAATACTAATAGTATTACTATCATTATTTTAAAATAGATTTCAGATCCATATTCTGGTATTTTTTTTAAACAGATTTTTCAAGATCCAACAACAGCAATGAACTCGATGCTTGCCAATACTACATCCTTGGGTATTGGACCATACAAACATGAGACGGATTGTAAGTCAAAACACTCTAAGAATACATCAGCCCTGCCATGGTTAAAATACATCATTCCTCCCATGGTTAAAATACATCATTCCTCCCACAATTAAAATGAATCAGCCGTCCCACAGTTGAAATACAACACTCCTCCCTCGGTTAAAATACATCAGTCCTCCTACAGTTGAAATGCATCTGCCCTCCCATGGTTAAAATTAAATAAAATACATCAGTCCTCCCAATGTTAAATACATCAGTCCTCCCAATGTTAAATACATCAGTCCTCCTAATGTTAAAATACATCAGTCCTCCCAATGTTAAATACATCAGTCCTCCCAACGTTAAATAATCAGCCCTCTAATTTGCTTTGTTTTTATATTTTGATGCATTTATTAACAAAAACCATCTTAGTTTAACTTAATGTTACAAATTATAATTAAATGTAGTGTTGAATTAATTCATTTAGGAAAATTAAATTGTTCAATTTCAATACTCCAAACTTCAAGTTGAAAGTCTTTTTTATTTCTAACTTAATTATTTTAGATTTGCTAAAGTTTTTGGGGTTGTCCTTAAATGATGTCACACTCCAATGGCAAGGATGGGTTCAGATAGTGCAATGTCACAATTTTACGTTTAGAAAAAATAATGTTAGAAACTGACTTTTTACCATTATTTTGCATTTTGAAAAGAATTTTGTAAACTGTAATAGAAATTGATTAAAGTACTATGTTGAACGATCTCAGTCAATATTTGACGTCATTTTGCGCGGGGGGGGGGGGGGCTTTGTGGCAATGTGTAACTATAGGTAGCGCCAGGTAAAATTGTCAAAAATAATGTGACATCATTTATGGATGACGCCTTTACATTTATTTTTATTTGCATACCAGAAAGTGTTTTTTTTTAAATGTTTTTTTTAAATGTTTTTAATGCACAGTTGAAGAAAAACGAGAGCAAACAAAAAACAAGATCAACAATGCTCACAGTAAGATTAGATTTGAAATTGACCAGATGAATGAAAAATTAAAGAAAGCTAAAGACTCCATAGCTAAAATGAAGAAAGAAATCTCCAAGTTAGAAGAAGGTGCAGCAATAGATGCAGATCATACGTTATGATAATAAACTCATCTGACTAATTTGTTTTGTTTCTTTTTGTTTGGGACTTAAGCTCCTCAACCTTTCCAATTTATAGTTTTTAAATTAATTACTGGTCCCATTTGAAACAACTCAGTTCAATTACAATGGTACTTACATGTTTAATTTATGTATTGAACAATATAAAACAATTTAAATTTGATGAAAACTGGGAGCTTTTAACCTATTATACACTTTTGAAGTGTTATTTCCATTACTAAGCAATACTAGTTTGAAAAAAATCATCAGAAGTTTTTCAATTGATATAATTTATAACTTTTGGATTGCAGGTAGTTCATGATTAGCTTTTTTCCTATAGGAAAACCAGAAATGAAATCACTTAAATTGTGCTGGTAAATAAAATTTAAAACAAAATAGGTCTTAAAAGTGATACATTGCATGGCAACTAGCAGACAACTGATAAAAGACTTGTTTTTTTCACCAATCAGCATCTTTCGAAAATAGTTTTTTGTGACGTAATAAATCATTGTGATAATTTTTATGTAAAATATCAGATACAACATTACTGGATGTAGATCAAGATATGTAAGAGCTGTACTGAAAGCATAATCTTTTTATTTTCAAACAACAAACAAGAAAAATCTTTTAAAAACAATCTACAAGTAATTTATGATAAATTTCAATGATAATTTCAGCAGTTGAAACAGTACTGTTACAGTGTTAGGTAGTGCAAGTCAGCTTTGTTTCGTGACATTTGCTGAGAATAAAGAAAATGTACAAATAAATAATACTTTTACACAATTTTTTTATACTATATGCTTTGGGTAAATTTTTTCCATATGATTCAAAAAATGTACGTGATTTTTTTTTTTTAATTTTTGTATGCATTGGGAAGAATATTCAAGCAAATTGTTTCAGAGAATTTTCAACTGTTTAAAGTTTAAAACTGTAAGTCTAAAAGACAATTATCAGAACATGTTTAAAATAATTTTTAAAAAGCTGCATACCAATTATGTCCATTTATGACCAACTGATGTCCAGAAATCAGTAACTGTCCATCACCTACATTGCAAGCATGATGTAGCACTGTATCTTCTAATGGACCTTGGTGATTTGTTTGCAGAATCTGACTTTGTTGGTCTGCTGTAAGTTGTACTGAAAATTACTTGACCAATTAACTGCTTTTACTGTCACATTTTTACCTTATTTTATTTTATCACTATTCTAAAACGTTTGATTAAATTATTTAAATAGTTAGAACTGAATTCAAGTGGAGATTTTTTTAAATCTAAGCACTACGGCAAGTGCTCATAGGCTATACTTTGAGCTTTTATTAAATAAACATTTCTGTGACCAAGTTTGTTATTATCCACAAGTGTAATGAAGCTTTAGAGCCCTAATGTCATTCACCAAGTGCTATCCAGTCAACCTGCCAGTTATCCACAACAAACCTGCCAGTTATCCACAACAAACCTGCCAGTTATCCACAACCTGCCAATTATCCACAACAAAACTGTCAGTTAACCACAACAAACCTGCCAGTTATCCACAACCAACCTGCCAGTTATCCACAACAAACCTGCCAGTTATCCACAACCAACCTGCCAGTTACCCAAAACCTGCCAGTTATCCACAACAAACCTGCCAGTTATCCACAACCAACCTGCCAATTATCCACAACCAACCTGCCAGTTATCCACAACCAACCTGCCAGTTATCCACAACAAACCTGCCAGTTATCCAAAACATGCCAGTTATCCACAACCAACCTGCCAGTTATCCACAACAAACCTGCCAGTGATCCACAACCAACCCACCTGATTGAGCTGAAGGATCCTCCACTAGAACACAATGCCCTTTGTTTGGTATTCCCTGTTCAGGGTTCCCTTCATCATCAATACTACACAGATGGCCATGTGGACAGACTAGTGGGTCGGAGTCATCCTCGGAGGGTGTGGTACTACACAGCTCAACTGCATCACCAGGCAGGATTCATGTGTTAATTTTTTATAGTTATGCTCTAGCCTACATATGTTTATAATGTTTTTATACTCATCAGAGGGGTAGTGAGCTATTTAGGCACCATAGGCAAACTAGAAATGCTGTGCCCCTCTCCCATTTATATATATATATATATATATATATATATATATATATATATATATATATATATATATATATATATATATATATATATACATAGTTATTCATACTTTGCCCCTCCCCTCCATTCCCTATCCTGTAACCATTTTTATTTTGGTGCCACATAAATGATGTAGAGAAAAGTTAAATCAGTGTAGCAGTTTATTTTCTTTGACTGTGTATATGTCAATACTTCAGCTTGAACTGAGCTTTTTAATTTTATTTCTACCCCTTAGACACCCCCCTAGGGTCGGCGCCGGGAGCGCCCGCCCTTCCGTCACTACGCCACTGACACTCATACATACACATGAACATGTTAGAAGTCCTACAAGTTAGGGAAGCAAATAACTTACTGTTTACTATATTGTTTGGACCTGGAACTAACCATGATTGACCTGGTAAAAAAATATTTCAAATTAAAACGTCATTAAATGGGATGTGGGCTATTTTATTTCTCTTTTTAACCCCTTATTCATACTACGAATCTTGATATTATACATTACTAGATCCTCTATACAATGATAAAAATGCCGCCCAACTCCATGTTCGGGGTTTTGTCGTTATGATTTTACCTTTAATAGATTTCAATGTGAACTTTCAGTAAGTGGAAAGTTCTTTTGTTCTGCCATGCTCAATATTATTACTCAACAAGTAACAACTTACCATTATCTAACCTTCTAATTGGCACTTTAATCCAATCAAAATCTGGAGAGGAAAAAACAGAAAAGTCTCCCGTTTATCTTTTGGTCAAACACAATCTTTCTGGCTTAGCTCTAGAATCTAGATCTAGATCTGATTCGTATCGCAGAGACAGAAAATTTTGTTTCATTTTATGGTCCACACAAATTTAAAATCACAGAAGAAAATCAAAATATCTTCAAAGTTAGGGCAATGGGGGTAACACAGTAAAGATTTGCGTTTCGCATGTTAACAAACAGCTTCGGTATTTTATAGGTCTATAATCTATATCTATAAATAACGCCCATTATAAACTGCTGATGTAGCATTTTATTGGAGTTTATTTGCTCCATCTGGTCTAGCATAGCCTGTGCAGTATCAACATGTTCGTTTTAATCCCCCACAAATAGACTCGCTCAGAGCATTACACACGATGCATAATGCATGCTATTTCTTTTAGTTTGCACATTCAACAAGAAACGCTGTGCGCACAAAGGCGGCCTAACTAAACAACATAGGCCTAATGTCTTTGTAATAACGGCCCTTGAATCCACACAGCCCATTAATAAACAGCGACAAACTCCGCCGACGGACGAGTTGCCGGTCCTTGATGTCATCTAGTGTGATCACACGATTTCCAGTGGGAATACAATTTTTTAACGCCATACATTTTTTTTTAAATTAATTTTAATTGAAGGTGTAGACTACATAGTTTTAAATTAACTTTATTGAGGAAAAAGAGATATGGTATAGACCCTAAAGATTTTTAAAATATTTACATGACAAATGGGCTTCTATGTTAATTTTGATTCTTGTAGGATAGTCTGACACGTAGTCAGAGGCTTTTTTTTGTAGAAAATCAACTTTTTGTTTTTCATATAGGCATATAACACCCAGTGGCGTAGGCAGGGGGGTTAGGGGGGGGTCATACCCCCCCATAACCCCCCATAGACCCCTCGGTATATAGAAAAAGTATGAGGGGGGGGTGCAAATGGAAAGTTTGAGGGGGGGGGGGGGTGCAAATGGAAAGTTTGAGGGGGGTGCAAATCGAAAGTTTGAGAGGGGGGGGGGGGTGCAAATCGAAAGTCTGAGGGGGGGGGGGGTGCAAATCGAAAGTTTGTCCCCGGGTAAAAATTGGAAACCCCCCCCCCCCCCCCCCCCTTGAGACGATCCTGGCTACGCCACTAACACCCCCCCCCCCCCTCCCATTATCGTAAATAACGTCATATAGTTAACTTCCTTAGAACTACATTTCTAGCTTGAAAAAAAACTATTTTTTCATACAACACGAAGCTTGTCACTGTTGTGTGCATCACATCCAGATCTGGTGAGTGTGTGCTCTCGTGTGTTGGGAAATGTGGGACAGGTCTGTCTACCAAAGTAAACCACACATTTACATTACACTATTTACAGTCCTCCAGCTTCATTTCAACAAGTGACTGTCCAGCGCTGACGAACAGCTGATTGTGTTTACGTCCGGTGTACACCACCGTGGCGGCGGACGTAGGTATCACGTGATTTAGGTCACGTGTTTGCAAGGACTCTATAACTATAGAAGGGCAGAGAAAACTGCCGCTTAAATGTGACATATTTGAAAAATTCAGTAGAAAGTCCATGGGTCCGCCCAGCTCTAATGGGTACCTAACTTAGGTTGTGGTAAATAAACGCCCTAGACCTAGCCCAAACTCTAACCCTAGCTCTAACCCTAGCTGAACCTTTAGCTATGACCTGGGGTAATGTCCTACTGGGCGGGGGGTAATTGACAGGGGGTAATGACGGGGGGGGGGGGAGAACGTCCGGGGGGTAATTGACGGGGGGGGGGCGATAATGCCCTGTTCCCTTCTATTTTACACGCCGAAGCAAATGTTTTCTGTCTTACACGCCGAAGCAAATGTTTTCTGTCTTACACGCCGAAGCAAATGTTTTCTGTCTTACACGCCGAAGCAAATGTTTTCTGTCTTCAGGCCGAAGCAAATCTTTTCTGTCTTACACGCCGAAGCAATTGTTTTCTTACACGCCTAAGCAAATGTTTTCTATCTTACACGCCGAAGCAAATGTTTTCTGTCTTACACGCCGAAGCAAATGTTTTCTGTCTTACATGCCGAAGCAAATGTTTTCTTACATGGCGCGGGCTTGTCGTCAGGCAAACACGTGTAGACACAACCGGTGTTGCAGCACGTCAGCATCTTGCTGTAGCAGTCAGACCGGCAAACCCTGGAGCAGTTTTTGTCAGACCGGCAAATTTTGGAGCAGTTCTTGTCAGACCGGCAAATTTTGGAGCAGTTCTTGTCAGACCGGCAAATCTTAGACTCACACGAACCCACTGGTAAACTTGTAGACACCGGCGGACAAACAGTATTTCCAACATGTCCGCCGTCGTCTGCCTGAGGCTGCTCACTTGTTAGTTCAAGGTCATAAAATATCTGACGAATATACGTGGCAAGTAGGGGAATGTTAAGAAAAATTTCAATGAGAGTTATTGAAAATGTATTCTTGAAGATACAAAGACACATTTACAGATACATAATAGACTATATTAATTGAACACAAGAGGAGAAAATTCAAACCGACATTAACCTTAATAGATCTGTCACAACAATAACATATGTCAGTCAAAACTACTTGTAGAATTACATAAATATTCTATAATGATGCAAATATTTTAATATTAACCATAATTCATGTGTTTTGATTTTGTAATTTTACTTATAATGCTAGATCTAGTTGGATTTCAGTAATTAATCCAACAGACCCAATGGGTTTTAAATTAAGGCATTAGAGAGAATAACATTTTATCTTTTTAATTTTTACCCTCAACAAGTAAAAAAAATTCAGGAACATTGCAATATTTTCATTGCACATTTTTCACCAGAGAAATAAAACATCAGGGTTAGCGTGATGACTCAAAATATATAAGGCAAGATTAGAAATAGGTCAGAGGTCAAGCAGACGAGTTGGATTGATGAGTACCGATGAGAAATAAGATGCTAGTGAAGTGTTAGAAAAAAAGTCGAATCTAGTCAAATATTGTTAGAATTAGAAGATAGCTAAGTTGGACATGGAGATAAATTAGGGTACAGTTGAGATAGTGGAAGTAATGTATGGAACAGAGGAATAACGCAGTTAAGATAGGGAATAGATGGATAGTGAGCAGTGGCGGAACTAGAAAAAAAGGGCCACCCCGCAAAAAAAATTTTTGGGCCCCCCCCCTTACCATATATATATATATATATATATATATATATATATATATATATATATATATATATATATATATATATATATATATATATATATATATATATATATGAACATAGGATACTCATTTCTGGCCTGATAGGGTTTTGAAAAAAAAAATTCTTTTTTTTTCATTTAATATAAATTACAACGTCTCAAGGGTGTGAGTGTATATAAGTGTGTTTTGAAAATCTGTTTTATTTTTAAAGTTGGACATAATATTATTTAACAAAAGAATATGAAATATCAAAGTTTTTTTAAAGTAATGGTTTCTCGTGTTATGTTTATTTTTATGTGTTTTTTGTATTTATCTTATTCATTTAAAAAAAAATTCCTTTTTTTGCTATGTCATTCTTTAGTATGTATAATTTTAAAATATTTAAGAGACGTAATTGCTCTTTTTAATCGTTTAGTACAAATCTAGGAAAAGGTGCTTATGAGCACCCCCTATTTGACTATTTAATAAAGGGAAATAAGTCATGAAGGTGGTTTAAACGTTTGCCTATCTTTCCCAATGGTTTAAAAACAAATGAAAAAAAAATATATTAGAGCGTGGGATGGTGTCTATAGAATAAAGATAGTTCAACCGCAGCTACAGTTTTCTTTTAACAAAACAACCATCAAGTCAAAAATGAAAGAAAATTTTTAAGTAAAATAAAATAGATTATGGTCGGCCTAGGGCCCCTAAACGGCGTGGGCCCCCCCGCATTGCGGGGTCTGGCGGCACTGTAGTTCCGCCCCTGATAGTGAGGCCTTTATGTTAGTAAACATTACAATTTGAACGGTGTCAATTGTGTTTATATAGGCCTATATATATATATATATATATATATATATATATATATATATATATATATATATATATATGTGTGTGTGTGTGTGTGTGTGTGTTTGTGTGTAAAATCAACTCTCCTTCGCCAGTTAGTTATTACAGAACATATCAACTTTTCATACAGACTGATAAAACATAAGGGTTAGCCTTTACAGAACATATCAACCTTTTCCTTCATCTTATGCGCGCATCGAGCGCCAGGTAAGAACCGACTTGAAAGGGGAGGAGAGGGGGAAAGGGTAAGTCGAAGAGCGTTCACGTTTAGAACAGATGTGGAACATTTCATGTGGGAGCAGAAACAAGTGGCTTTTACTTTAGCAAAAACTCGGACGCCGTGAAATATTTTAGACATACATACATACATACATACATATATATATATATATATATATATATATATATATATATATATATATATATATATATATATATATATATATATATATATATAGTTACTTGAAAAAAATGACTTAAGTTGGTGCTCTATTAAACCCTGACTATATATTATTTATTAAACTAATAGAAATAAAATCTATGATACTAATTACCTCATCTGATAACCAGGTATCCAATCGGTTTTTGCTGCTTAAGACTGGTGACGTCACACTTTTTAGGTTCATTCCAGGTGATGTGACACTTGTAACAGGCAATGACGTCACCGACACAACCCAGAAGAGCGCCAGACAAAGACACCTGCTAGACACGCTGCACCACCATGGCGAGCCTGCTACCCCGTCCATGGTTCCACCGTCCACCCAGACGTGTGTCTGGCTATCAGACGTGACTGGCAACACCAGGGCTGGTCCCGCCCAAACCACGCTCCGCCGGTTAGTGGCTCTCCTGACGTCCAACAGAAGTCTCCGCCAGAGCCGGATTGGGGAGCCAGTCTGTGGGGAGAGCTGTATCGCGCGGTGGATCAACTAGGGCGAAGCACCTGTTCTTAAAGATTCTCCTATACCACCCGCCCGTTAGATTCGTCAGAAGATAGGCAAGGATGGGTTTGGTTAAAAGTAGACAATCGAAGTTTCTACTAGCTCGCGCAATCCCTTATATTTAACGTTCACATAGAGTATAAACATTTACACACACACACATATATATATATATATAAAGCCTATGAATATACTTATAGATCGTTCTTTAACTACTTTAAGGCGTACAGATATGGGAAAAAAAACTGTGGAGCTACACTGATGCTTGAAAGTTCAAATGCTATTTATAGCAGTTTTATTACCACTTTTCTATCACCGACTGCATTGGTAGGTAAATATATAACAAATTGGTTGCAGGTATAGAGCACAAACTTACCTCCCCTCCCCTCATGAATCTTGTCGGGAACCGTGCATATCTTCTACGTCGGCTGCTGTGTTTGGGTTGTCGTTCTCGGGGCAATATTTAAAAAAAAAAATTGATTTAACTTCACAAAAAATAAATACTTTAAATAACTCTGCGTTTAATCATTTAACGAGGCCATGGTGTTAGTTTAACCTGTACTGTAAGTGAATAAGACTGACATAGTTTTCAGTCTCTAGTTTGAAGAAGTCTACAAACTTCTTTAGGTTATTACCTACCAAAAATCAGATCTTAAAGTGTATTTTCTCAATGTTCTTACCATAATCCTTTCAAACTATCAAAAAATGTCCACTAGTTTTTGTGTAAGATGCAAACAACCGTTAGTGAATAATTTAGTATTATGTGTGTACAGATGTATTTTCTCATGCGCAAGGTACCCACTAACTAATTGATCACTAGAACCCACACAATTAGGATAGCGCTCACAATGTGTCCACTGCTTCTATAACACTAGGATCACAGATAACTGATATCAAATCAACAACAAAAAACATTTAGGATGAAATAATTTATTCTCAAGACAGGTTATGTCCAAGACTTACATATGTATTCTGGTGTAGTACCAATCACCACAGCAAATCTGTGCTCATACATTATTCAAATTCTAGGCAAATGTGATGTCACAAATGTATTCATATAGAGCACATAGATAAATAAAATGGACAGGAACCAAAATTAAGATCTTACAAATCCTAACAATTCATGTATTTGCTCATGATTGTGAGTCTATCTTTATTTGAATTGGTTTTAATGAGACAATACAAATAGCAAATGTAAAAAATAAATTGGCAATATTCTAAACACCCAAAAGAAACAAAATTTGATGAAGAGTAAATAATATTTTCTTGTTTGTATGTTAAGCATACAGAATCCAAGGTTTATCAATCATTTATTTGTGTTTTTCTTGAATAGTTTGATGGCAATCAACGTGTAGAATAAAATCTACATTATTAATCTAATCAGCTGCGCATAGCTGTTGCCACTGATGGACAGAGCTGTTGTCATTGCTGTCAGGTTCAAACAGCTCATATGTTCTTGTACGTACTGACTAAACTACATCATAAACTGACCAGCCCTTCACCATCACTTCAACAATGTATACCCACATATATCTTTCTTTATACAGACAAAATAGTCCTCAAATATGTTCTGTTCCATAACAGATTTCTCTTACACTGTATGATACTAAAGAACAAAACTAGCTTCAAGTGCTTCCGTAACATGCTAATAAAATCTTTACCAAACCAAGTGTTTGCAGCTCACTCAAAACATTCTTCAATGATTTGTGGACACCCTTTTTTTGGATTAAATCCATTACAACTACAATTCTATGGAACATCAAGTCATATGAAAACCAAAACCAATTCAGTGTTTTACTATCCTGACAATCTGATGTCATTTGTAGGTTCTTTTTACTAATAATTACAAATGTTTGCTTAAAAAAATTTCTTTGGAAGGGCAATTAATGTGAAAAGTTAATTATAAAAAGTATACATAGGTACAAATAGTAAAATCAATTTTTAAAATAATTATGTACAGTTTGAAAAAAAAATCAAGATTCTATTGCAGCAACACTACTAATGCATCAATAACATGGATTAATGTGTACATTTAGAGTATGTACAGCTAAAATGCTTTTAACTTAATCCAATCCAGCTATGTAAATAAGTAAATAATGTAATCTACTAAATAATTTAAGTTTTAATTTGTACAATTGTTGTAAATAAGGATATGGGGTAATTAAAAAAATATGGCTTTTTAAGAACTCAGCTGCTATTTACAACTAGTGCAATAAGACAAGGTTGATGAATTAGCTCAGGTCATGTCAGGTCACAGGCCAGAATAACAAAGAAACTGCGTCACAAATCCTTTAAGCTCACTATCAAAGAAATCAGCTTTGTTCCTGAGGAGAGAACACAAGATATTTCAATTATCTAGTGCTCTTGATTGATATTTTATTATCAAGTGAAAACTTATAGGACAGAAAAATTGAAAAACAAACCTCAGGGATTTAGCCCTAGAAGAAATCTCTTTTAAAATAGATAATCCGCTGTCTACATCCTTAATTTCAGCTTCTAACTGAGTCTTTGTGATATCTGCTTGATGGCAAAGTCGAGCAAATGTAGATGTTAATTCTCTGAAAATATACCAAATACATCCCTCAAGTATAAGATTGCTAAAATTCAAAAACTTCTGCAGGTCAACCCTATACTTAATATTGTATAAGCTTTTAAAACATCATTTTCTATCATAATGATGACATCAAATATATATATTTTATAATATTGTATAAGCTTTTAAAACATCATTTTCTATCATAATGATGACATCAAATATATATATTTTATAATATTTTAATTAAGTTACGTATTAAAAAAAATAAAACAAACTATCTATTTTGACATCCACAAGGACTATAATCTCACCACACTCCCCTTACCACCAGCACTTAATGTTGTACTTCATGACCAAAAGAACCCCCTACTTGATCAAAAGACTTAAATCTGACACCCCACCCGCTCCCAACTTACTGTTGTACTTGATGACTGCAGTTAGAGCTGGTTAAATCTATGATGAGTCTCAGCTTGCTGCTTGCATAATCAACATATTGCTGCTTGAATGCCTTTTCTCTGGCTTTAGTGGTCCATGTCAGTCGTTCATAAAGGTAGACACCACCATACATAGCACCAGTCACTATGATCACCCTCCAGCCTGCTGCTTTAGCAACCTAGCAGAGAGGGACACTTGTTGCATCACTTGTACTTACAGAAACCAAGACCTTCTGTTTTAATAGCTCATAGAGATACACAAGACCTTCTGTTTTAATGGGTCATAGAGATACACAAGACCTTCTGTTTTAATAGGTCATAGAGATACACAAGACCTTCTGTTTTAATAGGTCATAGAGATACACAAGACCTTCTGTTTTAATAGGTCATAGAGATACACAAGACCTTCTGTTTTAATGGGTCATAGAGATACACAAGACCTTCTGTTTTAATAGGTTATAGAGATACACAAGACCTGTTTTAATGGGTCATAGAGATACACAAGACCTTCTGTTTTAATGGGTCATAGAGATACACAAGACCTGTTTTAATGGGTCATAGAGATACACAAGACCTTCTGTTTTAATAGGTCATAGAGATACACAAGACCTTCTGTTTTAATGGGTCATAGAGATACACAAGACCTTCTGTTTTAATGGGTCATAGAGATACACAAGACCTGTTTTAATGGGTCATAGAGATACACAAGACCTGTTTTAATGGGTCATAGAGATACACAAGACCTTCTGTTTTAATAGGTCATAGAGATACACAAGACCTGTTTTAATGGGTCATAGAGATACACAAGACCTTCTGTTTTAATGGGTCATAGAGATACACAAGACCTGTTTTAATGGGTCATAGAGATACACAAGACCTTCTGTTTTAATAGGTCATAGAGATACACAAGACCTTCTGTTTTAATGGGTCATAGAGATGCACAAGACCTTCTGTTTTAATAGGTCATAGAGATACACAAGACCTTCTGTTTTAATGGGTTATAGAGATACACAAGACCTTCTGTTTTAATAGGTCATATAGATACACAAGACCTTCTGTTTTACTGGGTCATAGAGATACACAAGACCTTCTGTTTTAATGGGTCATAGAGATACACAAGACCTGTTTTAATGGGTCATAGAGATACACAAGACCTTCTGTTTTAATGGGTCATAGAGATACACAAGACCTGTTTTAATAGGTCATAGAGATACACAAGACCTGTTTTAATAGGTCATAGAGATACACAAGACCTGTTTTAATAGGTCATAGAGATACACAAGACCAGTTTTAATAGGTCATAGAGATACACAAGACCTTGATAAACTATTCTTAACCATTTAAAGTTTTAAATAAATTTGTTATTTCAATCAGCACTGATTATTGATGGTGCTTATACTATTCTTACACATTTAAAAAAAATATCTGTATTGTGGCACCTTACAAATAAAAACAACTGCAGATAGGTTGTATTGTATATTTGTGTTATTGCAGTGGTGAAAAGTCAGGTTGTAGATTAGTTGTGTAATAGTAAAGACAGTTAGTGGAGGAGACAGGTTGTATTGTAGAGGAGACAGGTTGTATTGTAGAGGAGACTGGTTGTATTGTAGAGGAGACTGGTTGTATTGTAGAGGAGACTGGTTGTATTGTAGAGGAGACAGGTTGTATTGTAGAGGAGACTGGTTGTATTGTAGAGGAGACAGGTTGTAATGTAGAGGAGACAGGTTGTATTGTAGAGGAGACAGGTTGTATTGTAGAGGAGACTGGTTGTATTGTAGAGGAGACAGGTTGTATTGTAGAGGAGACTCACCAGCCCAACAACAACAGCTGCACCTAGTGTAGACCTAGATGTAAGGGAGGCAAATGTGGCAAGCAAGGACAACATTATTTCACCATCATTGCTACCAGTCATCGGATGGTGGCTATCTCCTGACAATGAACCTCTCCTGGTATTTGAAGTTGCTTCCTGTAATTATAAGATAAACTGTTGTATTTTATAACTAAAGACAGAAAAATCAAAATGTTTATTGTATATTATAAAAAACTAATTAACTTAATTTTCATTTTAGTTAACATTTCCTATGTTTTTAAAATATATGTATTAAAACTGTTTCTACCTTCTTCAAGTTGATTTGATCTTTGATGCCTAAGAAGCGCTGCATAAGGGCAGTTGGGCTTAAAGAAAATCTGAATTCAATGTCCTCACGAAACCCGGCACACAAATTTCGACAGTCCAGACGGTAGGCTATTTCAAAGTCCCGCTTAGGCATGAGATTCATTAGTTGCTGCTTAGAATCAGAAGGCAGGATTTCAGAAAGCCGATCTAAAAGTAAGTTTAAACAACAGTATAGATTAAACTAAGAATATTGAATCTGGTTTTATTTGTAGCAAGCTTTGATTGGTTATCTAAATACATAACAGAGCTAGTTTTACAATGGTTAACAATAATAGATTAGGATCTAATTATTATAATATTATACTATTTCAAGATATTTTTAATGTTCAAAATTTGAATTAAGAATATGTTTTTATTTGATTTATGAACACACGTTTAAAGATTTTAATTTTAGAATAAGAATCTATAAAAATACTAATCTTCTTTACAGAACTTTTTTAAAAAATTTAAAACTGATATAGATCTATATTTTTTTAGAAACCACTAGTCTTAAAATATAGATTATCAAAAATTAAATGATTATATTTCTATATATATTTCTAATTCATGACTAATAACATGCTGATTAAGGAAGAAAGCCACTATCAAATAAAAAAAGCGCAAAAAAGAAAAATAATACATTCTTATAAAGTAAAAAAAATAAAAAATCACACATTGGTATTCTGCTACAATAATAACATTTAGCAATTGAATTAAATTATATATGTCCCTGTGGTGATGCTTTTTAAAACAAATTTACACAGATTGTTGTACAAAAAATTACATTAAAATTCAAATGGTCATCTACGTTTTGGAGATAATAAAAGGTTACACTTAATATTTATATATTCAAATATAAGATAATTTTAAATTTTAACCAGCAAAGTTCAGAATAATTCCTGACTTGAATCAAGATTTATAATATTTTAAATCAGACCTGTCATATTTTTCTGTGTAGCGTCTACTGCTTGTATGACCAGTGAGGAACATCGAGCTTGAAGATTTCTGCCTAAAGTTTGTTCTATATGTGAATGAAGTTCCTAGAAAATGGCCATAATACAGGAACATGAAAGCACAATTATATAAGGCAACCAAACATTTCTACAAAATAAAGCAGCTTTACAGTCCAGCAACTACTAGACAAAAAAAAACATTTTTTAGAAAACAAAATAGGAAGAAATAGATTAAAAGCAACTGAAAATTATATATGTGTGAGTGGACAAACAACAAACAGTTTCCAACATAAAGAAAACTTCAATCTCTTTTAGTTGTATGCATTAATCATTGATTCTAATAAGTTCTAATCCTTAAAATTGTAGTATATCCTATCTCTAGAAAATAGCATTTACTAATATTTAAAAAGACAAATTTTTGCTTCTCTATTCTCATGAATTAATAATAAATTATTGAATATACATAGTGAAAATTAAAAAACAAACATGGGTTAGTGTGATTGTTCTGGGTACTACCATATGTACAATTAATTATAAGTTACTGTGTGCCAAATAAGAAACAACTGTAAACACATCAGCATGCAAAAAATCTATCACACTCAAAAAAGTGAATAAGCTACTTTTAGTGTTTAATTACAAAATGTAATCATAAATATATGGGATACAGCAGCTTTAAAAAAAAAATGTGATTACAAAAACATTAAATATCCCATCAGACTATAAACACCTGCAAAATATTTCAGCATGTTATCAAGTGAGCGAAGAATTGGACTACTGCAGCGACCAACCAGATTTAAGCACAGACGCTCCTCAATAAAATGATGAATTTCCTAAAAAATTATAAATAGGTTACAAGGAAAACATGACATATTTCTCTTAGACCAACCAAGGTATTCCAACCCTGACAACAAAAACATGGCAAACTATTTAACTAGTTGGTTTTTTCTTTACATTCTGAAAGCATTAAACACTAAAAAAACTATTTAAAAGGTTCTAAATGAACTAACATTAGAAAATATATTTTAGTGCTTGATTTTAAAGACTATTTTATACAAGTTCTATTTTCAACCTTTTTAGTCTATAGGAAATGAAAAAATGAAATGGGGATTAATATTTAGTTTCTAAGCTAATGTACCTAATTAAATCAACCCCCCTCCCACCCCCAAACAAAACAATGCTAATATTGCTTTCTAAAAGTCAATGTGCACAAGATTTTTTACATTTATGAACACAAATTAAACTGACAGTCATCTCCCTTTCTATTGCTGTAATAGTAATCAATGTAATTTTTAGCAAGTAATGTAATTTCTCATTAGACTTGTTTACTTATTTAATTGTCCTTTGAGATGCACATTTGGGTACAGCTTGAAAGTAGTCAATTAGATAGAAATGTACCAAAACCTATTTACAAATATGATCACAAATACACAAAAAACTTCTAAAAACATACATTCACTTAATTTGACATACTTCTGAGTGTAAAAAAGACAAAGATATTACTATTAGTCATTATTGTAAGTTCTAAAAGGTGTAAACATTACTTAAATTGAATATTAAAAATAAAAAGTACCCCTTTCAAACCTGACGGTCTATAGGGCCAGTGAAGAAAAAATGTAGTCAGACACTATAATTATGTAATAACTGTGACAGATTATATGTAAAAGCCTCACTTATCTCAACTTAATGTGGCCATAGTGTTAAAGCAATGTAAAATTAGTCCAATATGGCCTAAAAACTAGAGTTGAATGATTAATACCAATTGAGTTTTTGAGCTAAATTTAAAAGTGAAGAATTGTTTTGCTGCAGATGGTTAAACGTTCAACGTAATCAATAATGTCAGACTATGTATGTTTAAGTTTATGTAAATAAGTCAAGTACAATTTCTAACCTATTGGTCCATTAAATTACAAACTTTCATTAAGGGCATGGGCTGTTGATGAAAACCAAATTGCTCATTTCTAAACCTAATGCTATAATATTTAGCATCTAGTTATGATTCAAAGAGTTAAGTCAAAAAATAACTAAATGGTCAAAAATTTCCTGCCATGGAAGAGGCATGAAATTTTCAGCAGTTCTTTTAATTTTAGACTTAATTCTTTGAGTCATAACTATGTGCTAAATATTATACGTTTAGAAAAAAGCATTTTGGTTACTCTGGTTTTCATCACCCGCCCTTGCCCCTTAACTCAGAACAAACATTGTACTTTGAATTTTAAAAATGTTGGCATTTTGCTCAGATATGTAGTGTACTGGACCATGTTTTACTTTAATTCTTAGGGTTACAAAGAATATATTTTAGGTAATCAATTACCTTTTTATATACATTCAATAGCATGGGGTCAGGATGGAATGGTCTTTCAAACTCTTCAACTAGTAGTGACAGACGTCTGATTTCATCATTAAGAGCTGCAGAAACCTTTAAGGTGAAAATAATATAATGTAAAGAAAGATTATTCAAATTATTTAATGTAATTTATTGATAATTTTCTTATACTGGTTAGCAAATGATAGCATGTCTTATCGTTACATTTCGTAAACATGCAGTGTAAATTAAATTTAATGCCTTTAAAGAAGAAAGAGGAAAAATGTATTGATCAATAGTTTAAGTTATGTTTTTAAAAAGACCTTTCTTTCCACATCTTCAACCATATTTCTTATTTTTATTTTCACATCACTAGTCAAGGCATCTAACTGCTTATCCAACAGACCAAGTCTTGCTGACTTTTCTCTGCGGAGCTGAACTTGCTCATCTCTTGAAATGAAAGGTTAAACATCATTTTTAATTATGATGACAAAACAATCCAATCACAGATTCCATCATATTGTATTGCATAAGTTCAGTTTTCATTTCAATTGAATTAGTTATAATTTAAGTGGATGAATGGTATAGTACAATAGAAATCTTACTGTAAACTCAAACTTTTAGTATATGCTTCTTCCATTACAGAACGTATCTCTGAATTAATGTTATGTGCTCTTTTAGTGTGCTGCTCAAATTTAGTTTTTACAGCTGACTGAGAAATGCATGTCTGAAAAATATACATTCTAACTAATTAATTAAAAACAGAGCAATATGCTAAACATGTTTATAAAATGATGTAATATAAAACAATCAATAGTTAATCACTTAAAACCGGGGTCAAATTTACATTTTTTAAAGAGCCTTATACCTTGTAAAACTAAGAATTATTTTCTTTCAGTTTTAATTCCATTTTAATTTCAATATATTTTTAAAAATTAAAAATAATTTGAATATCTTATTTTCAATTTGAGTTTTGATGACAATTAAATAAAAAGGAACGGATCAATGTGACTAACCTCAAACTCTTTTTCAAAGTTGGCGAACTCAAACAACCTAGCCTGAAAGCCTGGTAGAAGTATACGTTCTAGGAAGAAAAGATTTAGAATCAATTAAACAAATTTAGTTTAATACTAAATATAGGTCATATAAATGGTAAAATAATTTAATTTAAAACTAAGTCAAGTTTAATTAGGGTAAAGATATAATGAGAACACAACATGTTCTGACCTGGTGTGGCTATTCCTTTGTCACAGCTCAACCTAGAGGCAAGTGCCTCACGAGCTGAAACAAAAAACACTCTATCCCTTGCAGCCTTTTTATCTGTCACCTTTAATTCTTCCACCAGAAATTCTGTGTTTCTATCAATATGCTGCTGTTTTACCTTCAAGTACAATCAATTCATAGTTCATTTTTGTTGCTCTGATAGGTAGACAGGGCTAATGTTCTAAGCAAAATGTTTATAAAATCATTAATATAAAAACTTCATTAACCTGATCAATGTCCTCCTCCATCTCAGAAACATCCCATCGGTTTTGTAAGATAAAAATATTGGGCTGAGACAACCGAGAGCTCACTTTGTGGAAGAAGTTTTTCTCCTAAAAAAATAACATTTATTGTGTCAAAATTTTAAAAAATCAGATATTTTTCCAAATTTAAAAATAGTTATGTATCTCATTTTAAATCCAGAATCCCCAAAAAATACAATCTAAAAATATCTGTTCTTTAGAAAATCCCTTTAAATTATACTGAAAGTAAGCAACATTTATTTATTGTTTCTGAAAATTAACTGATTACTGACTGTTTGCATTAAAGTTGACTCCGCATTCGCAACCAGCACAAAAACATCTGCATCTAGACAAAACTTGTCTATCCAAGTATCAAGGTCAGGTGTAACATCAATTCCAGGGCTGTCAACCAGGATTACATCATCTCTTAAAAGTCTGCATTTGTCTTTAGGCCAAAGGATGCGAATCAAGGAGTTTTGTGAAAGCTTAACATCACTTAAAGCACTAGCAAGTTGTTTAATGTCCTGAAACAAACACAAAGTTTTATAAATTATAATATATTTTATTTTCAGTTTAAAAAGATAATATTTTGAACATACTACTGACATTTAACAAAATAATATTAAAAAAAAAATCCATCATCATTATTTTCAAATACAATAAAAAAATTTTAAATAAATCTAGCCATCATACTTTAATACTTTTTGGTTTTTCAGATTCCTCAGTAAGTAAACAACCCTCTTTTCCATCAGATCCCTCAACTTGAATAAAGCAGTGGGTTGTATGCCCTATACCACTGGGTAGAATTTTGTCACGGAGCATAGCATTTATAACAGTACTTTTACCATTAGAAGTTCTGAAATAGGAACAATTTTATCAATAAGTTCTAACAATTATTTTATGAAAAGATCATAAAATTTAATTTTTATGGCTAAATAAACTTTCAAACTCTGCTACCTTTAAAAAGGAAAACAATATTGTTAGCACAAAAACAAACCTTCCAAAAAACACAACTTTCATATGGTCTCTAGCCAAAACTTCTGCTATTCCATCAATTTTCTCTCTAAATCCTTTCACAACATTTATATTTTCCTCTGATACCAAAGCTTTCAGATCAGATGAACCAGAAATGTCTGGAAGAAAAGCAAAATTTTTGTCAGTTCAATTAGAAGATGTATATTTTATTATTTTAATATAGCCTATTAATTTTAAAAATAAATATTTTCAACACTAAGTATAAATTTAAAGATGTGTTCTCTACATGTATTGTTTATAAAATGTGCAAATCTAGGGTTGATTTTTCCAAAAATATGTAGTGCAATTACAAACAAATAAAATAAATACAGTAATAGAGGTAGATAAACTTAAACAGCATTTACAAACAAAATAGCATTTGCAAACAAAGCAAAGTTACCTCTAACAAATTTATCTGCTTCACAAACATACTGCCCAATATTTTTGAATATATCATTTATCTTCTTTTTGGCATTTACGAATAGCTGAAGAGCAGACTCATGACTATGGCCGTTGCCAAGGTTGCGCTGGCCAGCGACTGCTTCATCTTCATCCATTCTAATGTGAGCAACCCCCGACATAATCAAAACCTCATCAACAATGTTGAACTCCTAATTAAATCACAGGTTAAATCACAGGTTAAGTTGTGAAACCTAGAACAAAAACAAAGTTTGAAAATTAACTATATGATAGTTCTTATCAAATCTCATCCAAAACAATCAAATTTCTTAGCATATTGGAAAAAATATTAGCTGATCTGAAAATTTCAAATGTATTGGATATCTCAGTCCACCCAGCATTGAATATTCATAGTAAGTACAAGTACTTTATCTACAATAGCTATATAACATAAACCTCAATGAAAACAGATGAACACTAATTCATCTGCGCTGATAATAATAAAGCATGAATTAAAAATGTATTATTGATCAATGTCAATTAATTTAATATTGATTTGACAGATGCTACTGACCCACTAGATCTAGATCTACACAACTGTCACTACAAACAACACAGTCACACTTTTACTAAACTTTAGTTTTAAACTAGACTAGAATCTAGCTAGATCTAGATTACCAGATTAGTAGTAGATTCTACTTTTACTCTAGATCTAGAGGTCTTCATTATTCCAGATATCTAGATCTCTTTCTAGATCCTAGAAACCGAGATTTCTAGATCTAGATCTACCACAGACATTCACATTAGGCCTAAATTCAAGTAAATTGGCCTAAATTAAAAATTTAAATTAAACATTTCTTTTTTTCTAGATCTAGAATAATCTAGATCTAATCTAGTCTAGGCCAATCTAGGCCCTAGTTACTTTTAATTTTTAATGGGCTCAACATTATTACATTTATACTATTTATTAAAATGATGGATCTGGATCTCTTCCTTGCCAATAGATTCTAGATCTAGATTAGATCTGTTTGTTTTTATTTCTTAATTGCGGTGTTAGTTTTGACTTTCAGCTGAAAAACATGGGGGTCACAACAGCAGTATGCTAGTAGATTTTTCAAATACCGCGAAATACCACAAAATGCGGAAAACGTTAGGCTTAACATTTTTCTATAACATTTACTCATTTGATTATAACGAAGGATTAAAGTCTTATCAACATTAAATAAATAATGCCAATATGCTCCAAAACTTCCTTTCTATTAAAAAAATTAAGCTTTGTCAAAATTAAATATGTTAAGGTCTATCCGTGTTTATTACCATTTTAAAAATGCCAACTAGATCTATATCTAACTACTAGAATCTAACTACTGTCATTCAGTTTAAATACGTCATGGCTTCTATCTAGCCCTTCCACCTCGATTGTTGTTGTTAAATATAAATAGGGCCTAGACTTATGTAACTAATAAATTGGCACCAAATAGGCCCTAAGCAATTACTTCTATTTAATTTGATTTAGGCCCCTACACCAAAAATGTCCTCCTACAACTATAATAAAACGATAGATTACCAACTATAATGTTAATAATAATAATATATAGATCTATGACTAATAATCATATATAATTATATACAGAAATTGATATTTCAATAATATAGCACTCTTTAACTTCATTTTTATGAAAGTGGTTTCTGATTTTTAAACTATGTTTTTGGTCTTTGGTACGCTCTGTTGCCAATTCATTTTAAACAAAATTACTAAATCTGTGCGTTATAGTTATACCCGTTATAATCTAGATCTAGTGATTATAGTTTATAATTTATAGGTCTATATTTATTACGAGCCGACCCGCGGCGTATCATACGCCGCTATTTAATTGTTTTATTTTCTACTTTACAGTAATTCATAATTTGTGAATTCGACAGTCACAGTACTTGAGTACTCAGTACCAATGGCTGCTGCCACTGAAAATATTTGCTTTAAAACACTTCCCCCCCCCCCCCCTTTCCCTAACCCCGACCCTACACCCCCCCCCCCCCCCCGTGAAAGCAGCCTCCTCTTAGTTACCTCCTGGGTAAAATCTTAGTTTAGCGTCGTAAATTCGGCCAAAACTAGTAATGTAGGAGAGAGTGAATTAATGAATATGTCATTAAATATTAATAAATAATAATATGAGTATATTTTCGTATAGTTTGATAAAGTATTATAGATAATTGAATAATAGATCACCATTGATGGTTAAATCAATTTAAATATCCTGAAATTAATGTTTATCAACCCTGTTCGAGATAGTAAATTTGCTATTAAAAACAGCAGCGATCTTAAGAAAATGTTAGAGTAGCTTTCCTTTCATTTCTATTCGTATGAAAATGTATTTAAATATGATTGTCTTGTTGTATAGTCCGTATTACAAAGCATTTTTTTTTTAAATTCTGCTCTTTAAAAACTGAATTTCCTAACAAAAAACTTTATTAATTCTAGAAGCATTGTGAGATGCAACTTGTATCAATGTATTAAATCACGTTTTTTTACTAATTTTTATTTGATCTTACTATTACTAGATCTAGATCTATATAGATCTAGTTTGAGGTTTTTTTTATTGTTTGAATGTTCACTATTTTCATTTCAGGTTGTTCTTTTCATCAATTAGTGATTCTTTCGTAACTTATGAAATTTTTTTACTTCTCTTTACCTTAATTAAACCCCATCCTCCATCATATTTTTGTTGTCAATGTCACAACAAGTCATAATGTAAAAAATTACGCTTCACTCTGCCTTATCTAAGATCTCTAACCATAATTCTGACAACATTAAATGTTTGTCATCATTTGTATATACAGAGAGACAAAATGTATTATCCACCAGCTTCCCTCGTAAAACATCATCTAAAACAATGAGTTAGTCCACCCCTTAAGTGCATGTTGTCATTTATGGTCGATCGCAAGTCTCCACCTGCTAGACACATTTTGGTTATCCTTTGTTGTCAAAATGTCAATATCAAGTATGCAAGTGAGTGATATGGGGTTGTCCATAAATGATGTCACGTATGATTTGCTACGGGAGTGAGTGAAGATTTGTGACGTCAACTCAGGCGGCTTTGCAATTTATGACGTGTCGGTCTCATGAATGAAGGGAGGTGAACGGGGAAAAATACCTAGGTGGTTGATGGAGAACCTCTATAATGCTTTGTTCAATCAAAATAACGATAAATAAGCATTAGTATACGTATACCTTGCTTAAAACGAATCATCACAAATGTTGCAAGCCTGCTAGTTTAAGACATTCGGCAAAACGGCCGCAACACATTATCCCCGTCAAAAAGGCTTGCCACCAAATGCCTGCCGACGAATAAGCGGCGTCTAATGCGGGGCGTTAGGAATACGGCAAATAGCATGGGCCGCGTTAGAGCACCAGTAGGCTATCGCGCTTTGTAAGATGACGTAAATACTTACATTCAATTTCGCTAAACTAAGCGAAAATTTAGTAATGTTCCATCGTTTGAGGAAATTTATTTTCTTGGACTTAAATTGAAATATCATGTTGACTGTCTGGCTCTTAATTTCCGAATATCACTTTTAATGTATCAAGATTCAGAACTATAATTTACTTTAATAAGTGTCATCTTATCGTTTATTGTGGTTTTTATAAAGCGCAGAGCAGCTTCAAAATCGCACGGCCATCCTGTTTTCACCAAGCTTCTTTTGGAGCTTAATAGTCTAGTTCTATACGGTGAGAGCTTAATACATTTTTAAAAGGCCAAAAGTTTCAAGACAGCAAGCTTGCAGAAATAACTACGTACATTTAAATGGACGAGTGATAGATGTGTTAGGGGCCGTTTAATGAACACCAACTTATGTAATCAAATTAAATGTCGCAAAAGCGTCAAAAAGGCAGTGCTTGTTGTTTTTTTTTCTATAAAATTAGCCTAACGGTCGGGGGTACCGCTACATGACGTCACGTGCGGGCGTTAACTCGGTGACGATTTGCTAAGTGGGGGAATGAAAGAGGTGGGGTTCAAGAAATGCGACTCGGCAAGCTTTTTACATTTCTTGACCCTTCTTAATAGTTCTTTCATCCCCACTGAGAAAATGGATCACCAATGAATGATGCATCATACTTCTACAGCTGGTCTTTCTCCCACAACCATCCCGTTTTCACGAAAAAAAAAAAACCTGACCCGTCTCCAAAATCACATCGCTGAGTTCTATTCAACCTCTCCCCACCACAAATCACAATTTCTATCTGAAACAATATGTTCATGTTTGCTCTGTAATAATGCACGCTGTCATTACTACCTTAAGAGCGACGTCATTTATGAGCGATCTAATATTGATTTGCTTACTGCAAATAAAGTGTTCAAAAGTTCGACCTCCCAACAATTGTTGTGGTCTTGGATGCACACTATTAAGTCTGATAAGGTCTATTAGTCATTCATGTCAACTATATTAAAAAAAAGAAAAATTACTATACAGGGGGTCATCCATAAATGATGTCACGCTTTTTTTGACGATTTTTACCTCCCCCCCCCCCTCCCCTCCGTCACACGTCGTCACAAAAAGCCAGACCCCCCCCCCAAAATGACGTCACACCTCAGCCTACAACCCCCCTCAAAATTGCAGTTGAATTGTTTTTAAACAGCTATATTTTTCCAAAATCTTGTCTGAACTCTGTCAAAATAGAGTATTTTAATCAATTGTTATTACAATGTATTAAAACAGTTTTTTAAAACGCAAAATAACGTCTAAACTTCGTTTTCTAACATTGCTTTTTTAAAATGCAAAAGTGTGACGTCACACCATCTGAACCCCCCCCCCCCCCCCTCATCACACAACGTCACAAAATTACGGACCCCCCCTCCCCCCTACGAGTGTGACGTCATTTATGGACGACCCCCGGCATATATTAAAGCAATACAAAACAATCATATTAAACCACAAAATCAACACAAAAGACATGCGAATAGACAATTTATTGTTTTTAAAACATGGCCGCTGCTTGTATTTACTCATTGTTGTCTCGAACGGAGTAGTTTAAAGTTTATTCCAGGATATTTATAACTGGTTTGGTCTTGGATTGTTATTTGTTATTCAATTATCTGTTATATTATGTAAAATATGACATAAATTTGGCCAAATGAAAGAAATATTCATTAGTTACCTTCATCGCACATTACTAGCTACGTTGGAATTTACGACGCTAAACTAAGATTTTACCACCTCCTGTAAGTTTAAAATCGTTTCAAACTAAATTATCTGCCCCTAATAGCCGTCACTAAACCCGGCTCTACGATTTGTAAACATTATCGTGACCACACATGTGGGGGTGGTAGTGATAATGATAGAGAGAAAGAGAGGGGACTGCAAAGAGGCGCTTGCAGCTTGTTTTCTAACGTCTCCCAGAAGAGAATTATATATATAGATTATATAGAGGATCTAATATTTAGGCCTAAAAGTTTATTTTATTAGGCTATTAATTAATCTTTAATCTTGATGTGGATTTAGATCAGTGGTTCTTATTATTACTTTTATTACTTAATCTTAAATATTTTTAAATAATATAAATTGCACAGCTTCCTTGAATTACACTTTTACTTTTACACTTTACACACAGTCAATATTATCAGTGATTGTGTGTGTGTGTGTTGTTGTGAACTTCAACTTGTAGGCCTATTTATTTATTATTTAATATTATTTATTCTATTTATAATTTAATTAGTATAATTACCATACCATGCAGCTTAAGGTAGTGTTCTTATAATAAAATAAATAATGTCTTACAGTCTGTCTTATAATAAGTCTTATAGTCTTTTATACTGACTTATACATACTTTGTGTCTTATAGTTATACTTTTTTTGCCATTGCAAGACTAGAATTGCTCATCATACAGAACAGTTACTCCCATCAAGTTCTGTTACCTGTTACCATACACATGTGAATCCATGTTCATGTACATTCCAACAACTTTATAAACTTTCTTTTTATGCTTGACATGAATGAAGGGATAAAAATATCAGGTAATCTATCATTTTAGGTACGTAAAATCGCCAGCAGCTAATAATGTACGAAAAAGTCACCTCATTGTCAAGGCTTGAATAGAAGTATATCTATGTATATAATTTTCTTCTGGGAACCGTTAGAAAACAAGCTGCAAGCGCGCGTTTTGCAGTCCCCTCTTTTCCTCTCTATCGCTACATCATACATATGAATCGGTGTGTGTCTTAACCTCCACCAAACCCTTGAGGCTGACTCATCAATCTCTTTAATTTCAATTGAACCCAGGTTAAGAACCACTGATCTAGATTCTAGATCTAATTTAGAACTAATTCTAAATCTAAGATCTCTAGATTCAGTTCTGTCTAGAAGATCCAGTTTAGGAATCTAGACATAGATGTATAGTATATACTATATAATCTAGATCTAGTATTTCTATTTTCATACCAAATGTCTTGTTACTAGTATTATAAGTATAGTATAGTTAAGTATAGTACTAGGGTGTTAGTTTATATTAGATGTTTTATTTTAACTAATTAATAGGCCAAGTAGTAATTTGAAATTTAATAGGCTTTGTAACCTAATACTACTAACTAATGGACCTATAAAAAATAGTTATCTGGATATTTTTTATTCCATGAGTATTATCTACTCCACTAGGTCTTGGATTAAAGATAAAATTGTTCTTAAACAAAATGGAAACAGACCCTGATGCACAAATAGGCAAAGAACAGGTAAGTACTAAGTAGGATATCCATCCCCCCTCCCCCATTAAAAAATGAGTCAAAACATTCTACTGTAATAATGGAGGGCCAACTACCTTACTTTACATTTAAATCTATTCCTGTTGATTTTATTTTAATAGACTAAATAAAGTATACTTTTGGTTGATACAAATGGTATTGATTGCTATAAATTAAGTTTTTAGATCTTTAACTTAAAGATAAAATATATGACCTATAGATAAAAAGGTCTACACAATATTTTTAAGCTTGGGAATTAAAAAAATACTTTTTAGATCCTTTTACAGCTTAAAACATTATTTTATGAACACAGCACACAGCCTAATTACTATGACACTTTGTAGGAATTACATCATGCCACAAGATGTGTATAGGCATAACCTTATATTTTATTTATGTAATTTTGCTTTGAAAATTTAACTAAAACTGAATTGGAAACTAATAGAGAGCAAGACTTAAAGAGCAAAAAGTAAAATGAGAACATGATTGCTAAACAAAACTAGAAACTTTTAACTTTAAAAGGTTATGTCTCTGTGTATTAGGAACAGCTTAAACCCCATAATTTGATCTTTTAAAAATTAGACTTACTTTACTTATTTTAAATCAAGTAGAGTGGTGAAAAAATCACAGGAAAAACTTTTTGCTCATAAATATTGTATACTTCCATTAAAAAAATTAGTCATTAATTTTGGAGAAAACGACATTGAAAAATAATTCTTGTGTACATCATATCTCCGACAATTTTCAATATACTTGTACTAAATTCTGCACACACTTAAATGAATGTTAGAAGAACAAATTTGCTAAACTAATAGCTGTATCCATTGTAGATTTTTTTTTAAACCTAATTTCTTGGACCCAACACTTTTTCATTTTCAGCCCTGTGACTAAAAATGTAAAAAAAAAAAAAAAGTTTGATATGCCAACTTCAATTTTAAAATGAAAGTATCCAATACTTGCTAGCAAAATTGGCTTTTCTTATGATTTTGTCATCAGCCTATATTATTTAAACTAGGAATAGCAATATAAACAGAAAGTGATATTTCAACGCCAAAGGTAGACAAAGGTACAGAATATAGTCCAAGTGGTATAGACTGAATTGTTAATAATAATATAGCCTCACAAAAAACCAGACCTTTTACAAACTCCGATTTTTTAAAAAGTAGTATTCTTTAAAATTTTATTTATTTCAGAAAATCAAGGCCAGCTTATATTTTAGTATAAAGCAGATAGCCAAAGAAGTGGAGGAGGAAATGGAAGTTTCTATTAGTGCTCCAGTTCTTGCCACTCTATGTGAGAGCTTAGTTCGACAAGCAGAATGTTATGCACTGGATCTGGAAAATTTTGCTAAGTAATATTTTTTGCTCTCTATACAATTGTTTATCATAACTTTTAAATCAAATCTTACCTTAAAAAGAAGCCAACAAACAAAAAATCTGCACTTATTTGATAAAAATGAAGCACACAGGTTCGCAGATATCGAGTGAAGGAAGTCATACGCTGAGCAAAAAAATAGTCGGTATCTCTGCAATGACTTACATTGCGGTCGTATGTTGCCTTGACATGAGATAATTTTAGTAACTTACAACATGGCATCGCCTGGTAACCAATAGGAATACAGCTTTTCTTATTTCCATCATGCATTCACCTTGCGATTTCTATTTTAGTATTTAAAACTATGTCAATGTATTTAGGTTATTTAAATGCGCAATTGCAAGCTGGTCATTCTGATATACAGCATGCTAGGCTAGGTCGCTTAGTTAAGAATCACCATCAGAAATAATGCAGTACAATAGAAATGTTATTAACTATATTTTGTATTTATGCTCTGAACCTGCACATTATGAATTGCGTTTTATCAACTCCCTAGACATGCTAAGAGAACAACCATAAATGTAGATGATGTCAAACTGTTGGCAAGAAGAAACAGTGCAATGGTAAGTTTGAGCTAATTCATTAGCAATCAAGTTTTGAATTGTTTCATGGTAAAAGTAAAGTTTGTATACCAGTGAATTAGGAAAAGTATGTGCCCTTCTTCTTAAAGTAGTATCTAATTCTATGCCACTGTGCATCATTTGAGATAAAAAAAAAATTTTGTCTTATTAGTTGGAACATTTAAACTCACTATCAGAAGAGCAGTTGGCACAGAAGAATGTCAGCAAGCCTTCAAAGAAGTCTACAAAAAGCAAACAGACTACTCATGATGATTTAGATAATGTGAGTTTTGGAAATTTAGCTGGTTGAAAAAAAGCACTGTTTTAAATACATTAATTTAAAAAACTTAACCTTTTAGAATTAACTAGACTACCTGTTATTCTTGAATAACCCTGGGTTTTGGGAGTAATCCATAAATGATGTCCTCTTGTTAGAAGATGTTTATCTTTCCCCTTCCCTTCCCACTGTCACACATCGTCACAAAAAGTCAGACCCCCACATTTAAAAAGACGTCACACCTCAGGCAACATGTTATTGTCTTTGAAAAACATATATTTTGGCTGAGCATGAGTCTGACCACACTATTCCTTCATATGCTGAGAACACAGAAACAGGTGAACTCTACTTCACCTACCCAGTGTCCCGCCAAGTTCCGATAGGAAACTTTATCATTCACATCTAAAAATAAACTGGGAGTGATCTCCCCTAAAATTTCTCGAATATTCTTATATAACACTACGGGGGTGGCAACTCGGGATATAGACATGATTTTAATCCATTTTTAATTACTTAAACTTTTTAAGATACAATAGAATCTGGTAGAAAAAAAAATTGCGCACCAAGTGAATGCCAAACAAAATGTGTATAATAGTGTGGAATATTATTAGTACTTTATAAATTCACATGCATTTTTGAGAAATCGGAAATAGCGTAAGTCACTACTTCCGGTCAACGGAAATTACCAAAAATTTGACAGAAGGCAGAGAATTAGATCTTTTACTTAACTTACATGTGAAATTTTATTTATCTATCTGAAATAGTAGTTATAGGCTTTTGAAAAATTGAGAGTAGAAAAAGTTCCACTTCCCGTTATCGGAAATCGCTGAAAAATTGATACAGATCTACAAATTTGATATAATACTTATATATGAAATTTCATCAACCTAGCTGAAATGGTGCTCAAGTTATCATGTTTACAGACACACACACAGACATACGGAAAGGACTACTAAACTATGTTTTTCCGACTCATTTTTTTTTTCACCATTACAATACTTTCTCTATAGGCCTACTTCGTATGAGAAAGTAAAAAATTGAAAAAAATAATTTAACATTGACATGATGTGTCTCAAACCCATTAACTCAGCTATCTCGGCACTTCCGATTAGGTGCAAAATTATTGGATAGTTTACTTAGAGAGTCCGCGTAAGAAACTTGAGTTATGCGAAGAAGCCCATTATTTCAAATTAAATTATATCCCAAATTAGCCAATTCCATAGCTAAACAAGCAAAGATTTATATAAAATAGTTTAGCATAGAAACTCATCATTGGCATAGATTCTAGATAGATAAATCTAGATCTAGAATCTACCGCTACCATAACTCTAGTTTCTCCGTAGATCTAGAATCTAGATAGATAACCCTTGTATTCTAAAATTAGATGATCCTTGAAGCTAAAAAGCAAAGATTTATTTCAAATATTTAAGGACTAACATAGTTTAATAAAAAAACTCAATTATTTATTGTGTTTTTTTTTTTTGTATCTAACTAATTAATTAAGGTTTGGCCTATCGGTAGATCTAGAGTTCTAAAATCTCTAGATCTAGCAAGAATCTCGGCTAGGTAAATTTATGTATAGATCTAGTCAAATTAGAAGAACTGCCCAGCATATCCGAATGAAAATTGATAATAGTGTTTGAACCTATTAAAAGCTATAACCAACAGAAAATTTAGCTTTATAATGCGTTAAACTTTTGAATGAGCAACATGATCTTCCATGGAAGCCACCATATTTGTTGTAAAAAATAAATGAATCATGCGATGTCACTATAAATAAAGTAATTGATCTCAACTTTTATAATTAAATTGGTGTTTTACCAATGAATATATCAATAAATTAATTAACGTCTTTAAACAAATTTGTGATTAACAGTTTGTTAAAAAAAGAACATTGTTTTCTACCTAAATACGTATTTTACAGCTCTACACATAGGGCAGATTCTTTCATGTAACCAAACAGACAAACAAAAAAACAAATATACAAACTTGTAAACAAACTTGAGTTTTAATATTATTTTTTATATAGATGGTTTGCAAAAGCTGTTGATCTAAAAAGGTCTGACATTTTAAAAAAAATAATGCTTCATCTGTATGGCAATCAGTGGCTTAGGCAGGAATTGGTTCTAAGAATGAAAGGATTGAAGTTGTTTTATTCATCAGATTTTGGAGTAAATATTTTTTTGGGATTAAATCACTACGTTCCTATCCCACTGATGAAGACCATAATATTGGTTAACAAGCTGCATTTGGTACCAAATATAAAATAATACCTGTTTTTTTAATCTATACTTTTTTCCCAACTAATTTCATACTATCTTTTTTATGCTAAATCTATTTTATTTTATTTTAGTGACTACAAGTATGGTATTCAGCTTTATAATCAAAGGAAACTCCCTGAACCACAGTGTTTGGCTTAAAGACAGTTAATGCTGTTGTTGAAAGAATCTGTCCCCAGTATTTGGACAGCACCACTGGATGTAAATTAATAATGTATCCCAGTGACAGCACTATGTGTTGCACTACAGGGTTGTCAGATGTCAGTGGAAGCATCTAGTGATGTATAAACAGGTACCAATGCTTAATTAAGGTTATTAAGAAACTTCATCATAAATTACAGAGCCATTTATTAAACTTTAAAATGGTATAGAAAATATTTTACTTTTTTTTTTGGTAAATAAAAATTTGTTTGTGAAAAGAGTTTTAAGTATTGTTCATTTGTGCAATAAAGGTATAAGAAATAACAGTCATAACATTTGTGATTCAGTTGAAAGTTTAATTAAAAGTTTTAAAAATCTTCAAAAGTAATGCAGTGTGCATCAAAGAAATGAATAGAAATGAGGAGTATCAGTTACAACCTAAATGTAGAAGACCTTTGCATCAAGATTGTTGTAAAGAGTTTTACCAAAATTTTATTTGTTTGTTGTTATATATGTGTAAGTAAAACTTCAAAATTTATTTTAAAAAATCTAAACTGTTACTAAAAGTTGCATACAGTATTCACAGTATCATGCATGTTTGTTGAAAGAGTAATTGTTCCTTAAAAATTTTATTTCCAAAATTGATTTAGAATCTGTAGAATATTAGACCAGTATTGACCAATGAAATGGCACCAGTAATATTATTTAAGTATTAATAGAAAAATATTTAATAGTTTAATTAAACACTTTACAATAAACTTTCATTAAGACACATAGCATTGTGTTGCAAATAATGTCATAGAGGTCACTATTGCATAAACTGATAAACAGGGGTAAAATACTTAACTCTCGTAATATTTACAAAACTATAGTTAATATTAATGCTGCATCAACTGCAAATACCAGTTCATACAAATATCATAATACTTGTTGTGTTTGTAAATCTATTTCTGTAACTATATGTTTGTGTATATAAGCATGTATATATATGAATAAACCAAGCTTTGTACACAAATATGCTTAGTAATGTTGGCTTGTATTCTCCAAATATCTGTGTTAAAAATAAATACTGTGAACAGTGTTGTGATGTTGATTTGAAGTTGATGATCATGACACTTGATAGGCTACAATGATGCATAAATGTTGGAGTTTGACATGGCAAAATATCATACTAAACATAAAATAATTCAAAACTGTACAGCATTTAGAAAGGTAACTTTCTCATGCTGCATTCTAAATTAATATCATCCTGTTTTCCCTGGTGTGTGATGCTTGCGTCATTTAAAAAAAACTGGAAACAACATTTTCATCTCTGTCATCGTCTCCTGTAATGTCTGTTGGAACAAGAGAGAGCTTGTTTTGCCTGTTGACTTGCGTGACGTAATGTGAAAAAAGATGCGTAGATCCCCAGGCACCATGTAGGACACACCGTAACCGTCAGCCGCCACTGGGCCAAACCCCCCGCCTGGGCTCAGCTGGTGGTTGTATTTAGGGTCCTCACATTTTGGGGACCATGGGATCTGAAATGTAAAACATCAGAGCTGTGATGTTTATCACCTGTACAGTACCTGTTTTACCTGTACAGTACCTATTTTACCTGTACAGTACCTATTTTACCTGTCAGTACCTATTTTACCTGTACTGTACCTATTTTACCTGTACAGTACCTGTTTTACCTGTACAGTACCTATTTTACCTGTACAGTACCTATTTTACCTGTACTGTACCTATTTTACCTGTACAGTACCTATTTTACCTGTACAGTACCTATTTTACCTGTACAGTACCTATTTTACCTGTACTGTACCTGTTTTACCTGTACAGTACCTATTTTACCTGTACAGTACCTATTTTACCTGTACAGTACCTGTTTTACCTGTACAGTACCTATTTTACCTGTACAGTACCTATTTTACCTGTACAGTACCTATTTTACCTGTACTGTACCTGTTTTACCTGACAACTGCCAGTGGCACTAACCTGCTGTTGTGGCTGTTGACTTGTAGACAAGGTCCACGGTATAGACAAGGCTTTTTTCAAAAACTCACTTTCCTGGAGAAATATTCACGACAGTCAAACCAGAATTGTTTAAAGTTTATTTGTAAGTTAAATGAAATATATCTACGTATACTTCATACTTCCTAGACAATGTTGACGACAGTGGTATCCGTTTTTTTTACTTTCTCGTATATACGAAGTATAGAGAAAGTCTTGTAATCGTGCAAAAAAAAAAAATCGAGATTTTTACAAATCTCGACGTTTTACACCTCACTGATACGGAAAAACATAATTTTGCAATCTTGTCCGTATGTCTGTGTGTGTGTCCGTGTGTAAACACGATAACTTGAGTACCGTTATAGCTAGGTTGATGAAATTTCATATATAAGTATTTTATCAAAATCGTAGATCCGTTTCAACTTTTGAGCGATTTCCGATAACCGGAAGTGGTACTTTTCCTACTTTGAATTTTTCAAAAGCCTATAACTTGAGTACTATTTCAGATAGATAAATGAAATTTCACATGTAAGTAAACGATCTAATTCTCTACCTTCTGTTAAATTTTGAGTAATTTCCGTTGACCAGAAGTAGTAATTTACGCTACTTCCGATTTCTCAAAAAACTAATGTACATTTTTAAAGTACTAATAATATTGCGCACTATTATGCACTATTTTATTTGGCGTCACTTGGTGTGCAATTAATTTGTCTACGAGATTGTATTCTATTTTTAAAACTTTAACTATTTAAAATGGATTAAAAATCATGTCTATAGCCCGAGTTCCCATCCCCTGTTATTTTATATAAGAATATTCGAGAAAGTTTAGGGGAGATCACTCCCGGTTTATTTTTTATAGAACTGTGTGTTGTGGTGAGTAATAGAAACTTGTTGGTCATGAGCTAGTTGCGTGTTCTTGTCGCTATATTCAAATTCTGCTTATTGTTTCGTGTTGAATCTACCGTTACAGATCATGATTTTGCAACTATCTATAATGACCCACTGTCTATCATACGCTCTGTGACATTTAAGTAGGCACCACCAAGGCCTACAGTTGTTGAAAATAAGCTTGAAAATACGCACCATTCCTAAACCTTTGCTGATGACGTAGAGCGCAAATAAATGTCTGTCGATGCCCTTTCCGTTCATGGCATCTTTGTACATGACCACGTGATTATTGCAGGCACGTGTCAGCAGTTCCCGCTTCTCGTCTACACTTCTGCTGGTGTCCAACAACGCGTCCACAAAGGTGTTCGCCTCTTTGGTCAGACTGCGCACTGTTTCTGTTCTACCGTTCCTGTAAAGTCGGGTCATTGCTGCCTGAAAGATGGATTTAAAACATGACACTTTTGAAGATACATTAAGGAATCATGTTGCCAATGTGTGTAGCTTGCCCAAAGTTCATACAATTTACACATGCAATTCACTTAAAACTAAACCTATAATATAAGCCCCTACAATGAAGGTATGAGAACTGTTTTTAACTTTGTTACTAGATTTAAAATTTCCTATCTATCTATATATATAAAGGCCCCAAAACAGCTTGCCCTGACCCTGGCAGACCACCGGGATTTCCCCTGGGGTCTCAGCGGCCCAGCCCCCCACCCCTGTGGTCATGTGTAGGTGACATCTCAGGGGTCGTCTATAAAAAATAATTTTGGATAGGGAGGGGGGGGGGGAGCAGGTCCGGTCCAGATTATTTCCCCTTTCATCTATACTGCGTGTACAACTGTTAAAATGTACGCTTCCATTTCTTTTACCTCGTATGTGAGAACATGTCTGCCAGTTAACTTTCTGTAAGTGGCATTCAGCGCCATCTGGATAAATGCATCGGGGCTGATCTTACATTTCTTGATGCTTCCCTTTCCAAAGTCGGTGTGGTCATACAGAACTAAATCAATGTCGTTGATTTCCTGGCCAAGGTAGAAACATTAGACATGAATTAGCCATGATCATACACTGAAGCTGCTGAGTGATCTCCCCCAAACTTGCTCGAATATACTTACATAACACTACGGAGGATGGCAACTCGGGATATAGACATGCTTTTTAATCAATTAAAAATTTTAAAATAGAATAGAATTTCGTATAGAAAAAGAATTGCTCACCAAGTGAACGTCAAACGATATGTGTATAATAGTGCGGAATACTAGAACTTTATAAATTCATATGCGGTTTTTTTAGAAATCGTAAAATACTACTTCCGATCAACGGAAATCATCTCAAAATTTGAAAGAAGTTAGAAAATTAGATCTTTTACTTATATGTAAAATTTCGTATATCTATCTGAAACAGTAATCCAGTTATAGGCTTTTGAAAAACGATAAGTAGAAAAGTTCCACTTCCGGTTACCGGAAATATCTGGAAAGTTGATACAGAACTAAAAATTTGACATAATACTTGAATATGAAATATCCAGATTTGCACCCCCTCAAACTTTCGATTTGCACCCCCCCCCCACTCAAGATTTCGATTTGCACTCCCCCCCCCCCCCCCCCCTCAAACTTTCGATTTTACCCCCTCAACCTTTCAATTTATTTTTCCAACCAATTTTGGCGCCCTCAAGGTCGGCGCCCGGGGACATATGTCATTTCCCCCCCCCCCCCCCCCCGCTACGCTACTGGAAATATCATCAACCTAGCTGTAACGGTACTCAAGTTATCGTGTTCACACACACACATATATACACATACGGACAGAATTGCAACGCCCAGTTTTTCCGACTCGATTACGCATAGAACGCTGAAATTTTGATCAATCTGAATTTAGTATTTTTGCCCGATTAAAATAAGTCCCCTATACTTCGTATTTGATGAAGTACTGAGGTGTAAAACGATGAAAACTGTCTAAATTTCATGCGATTTTTGTACACGATTACAACGATTCCTCTATACTCTGTATACGAGAAAGTAAAAATTATGTGCAGTATTAAAATTTTGCATATCTATAATAACGTAAGTGTGTGTTTTTTAAAATGTATTTTTGTTATTAGTATTATTGGTAGGTCTAGCTTCAAAACGAAACAAAATTAACTGAAGAGAGAGAGAGAGAGGGGGTGGGGTGGGGTGACTACAAAACACAAGGTGGCATTGATTAAAAGTTAATTAGTAGCCAATCTTCCAACAGATGTAACTATACATCAATGATTAGGTTCCTCTCGGCCTACTTCTGTGAGCCAGACGAGCCTGAAAGAGGCTGATGACGTAACAGCAGCCAGTAGTGAGGACTGACGTACCTGCCGGAACTGCGCGCACGCGTTTGTGATGAGGGTGGCCAGTCTGTCTGGGACCTCCCACTGTAGCAGCAGGGGCTTACTCAGTGGGGCTGGGGCAAATCTGGCAGGGTCGAATGGAATGCAGTGGCCGTCTGAGGCATACAGTTGGGCAGTCACACTGTGAAGCCATCAATACATGAAATTAAACCGAACATATATATATATATATATATATATATATATATATATATATATATATATATATATATATATATATATATATATATGGAACATTTTTGCCAACTCCAACCTCTATGACCAATTCCTGCCTACGCCACTGTGTAAATGGAATAAGACACACATGATGTTCATGTGTCCAAACAGCAGCAACTAGTTTGTAATACTAGCTGTGTAGTATCAAGACAAGCTCCATGAGCTTAGACCATCATTATCAATGTAGCATCAAGACAAGCTCCATGAGTTTAGACCATCATTATCAACTTAGCATCAAGACAAGCTCCATGAGCTTAGACCATCATTATCAATGTAGCATCAAGACAAGTTCCATGAGCTTAGACCATCATTATCAATGTAGCATCAAGACAAGCTCCATGAGCTTAGACCATCATTATCAATGTAGCATCAAGACAAGCTCCATGAGTTTAGACCATCATTATCAACTTAGCATCAAGACAAGCTCCATGAGCTTAGACCATCATTATCAATGTAGCATCAAGACAAGTTCCATGAGCTTAGACCATCATTATCAATGTAGCATCAAGACAAGCTCCATGAGCTTAGACCATCATTATCAATGTAGCATCAAGACAAGCTCCATGAGTTTAGACCATCATTATCAACTTAGCATCAAGACAAGCTCCATGAGCTTAGACCATCATTATCAATGTAGCATCAAGACAAGTTCCATGAGCTTAGACCATCATTATCAATGTAGCATCAAGACAAGCTCCATGAGCTTAGACCATCATTATCAATGTAGCATCAAGACAAGCTCCATGAGTTTAGACCATCATTATCAACTTAGCATCAAGACAAGCTCCATGAGCTTAGACCATCATTATCAATGTAGCATCAAGACAAGTTCCATGAGCTTAGACCATCATTATCAACGTAGCATCAAGACAAGCTCCATGAGCTTAGGGCTTAGAGCATCTCCTATGAAGCAACAAGACAAGGTTTATGACGCTTGGAATGTCCAAACTTTGCTGGGAACAGTGTACTGGACTAAAGGCGGTCACACAATTTATTTGTCGCTGCAACTCCCAGTCTTCCTACATACATCGTTTAACTACTGGTTGCTACAATAGGCTATAGATCTCCATATTATGCCATCAAATTAACTATATAAAAGAAACGTATATATGCATATACTGTATTAGATGAACATATGCAGTCAACCTACTCATATGTCATGTTGAACTCTACCACGTGACCCACAGCTGGGGCATCAGCATAGGAGTGTTCACAGTTCATGCCAAAATGGCCGTCATTCATTGCTATCACCTGGAACATAGGATAACGGATAGGTGAAGGCTGTATTATTTAAAAATTGATAGCAGCGACTTCATTGGTTGAAAATTTACAGCGTCGTTAATTGTGTAACTTAAGTTGTGTATACAGTTGTGTAACTTAAGTTGTGTATACAGTTGTGTAACCTGATCAGACATAGGTGTGTATCTACCTGTCACACAGTGGTGTGTATCTACCTGTCACACAGTGGTGTGTATCTACCTGTCACACAGTGGTGTGTATCTACCTGTCACACAGTGGTGTGTATCTACCTGTTACACAGTGGTGTGTATTTACATGTCAGTGGTGTGTATCTACATGTCAGTGGTGTGTATCTACCTGTCAGTGGTGTGTATCTACCTGTCAGTGGTGTGTATCTACCTGTCACACAGTGGTGTGTATCTACCTGTTACACAGTGGTCTGTATCTACCTGTCACAGAGTGGTGTGTATCTACCTGTCAGTGGTGTTTATCTACCTGTCACACAGTGGTGTGTATCTACCTGTCAGTGGTGTGTATCTACCTGTCACACAGTGGTGTGTATCTACCTGTCAGTGGTGTGTATCTATCTGTCAGTGGTGTGTATCTACCTGTCACACAGTGGTGTGTATCTACCTGTCAGTGGTGTGTATCTATCTGTCAGTGGTGTGTATCTACCTGTCACACAGTGGTGTGTATCTACCTGTCAGTGGTGTGTATCTACCTGTCACACAGTGGTGTGTATCTACCTGTCACACAGTGGTGTGTATCTACCTGTCACACAGTGGTGTGTATCTACCTGTCAGTGGTGTGTATCTACCTGTCACACAGTGGTGTGTATCTACCTGTCACACAGTGGTGTTTATCTACCTGTCAGTGGTGTGTATCTACCTGTCACACAGTGGTGTGTATCTACCTGTCAGTGGTGTGTATCTACCTGTCACACAGTGGTGTGTATCTACCTGTCAGTGGTGTGTATCTACCTGCCTGTGGTGTGTATCAGTGGTGTGTATTTACCTCTAACACAGTGGTGTGTATCTACCTGTCAGTGGTGTGTATCTACCTGTCAGTGGTGTGTATCTACCTGTCACACAGTGGTGTGTATCTACCTGTCAGTGGTGTGTATCTACCTGTCAGTGGTGTGTATCTACCTGTCAGTGGTGTGTATTTACCTGTCAGTGGTGTGTATCTACCTGCCTGTGGTGTATATCAGTGGTGTGTATTTACCTCTAACACAGTGGTGTGTATCTACCTCTCAGTGGTGTGTATCAGTGGTGTGTATCAGTGGTGTGTATTTACCTCTAACACAGTGGTGTGTATCTACCTCTCACAGAGTGGTGTGTATCTACCTGTCAGTGGTGTGTATCTACCTGTCAGTGGTGTGTATCTACCTGTCAGTGGTGTGTATTTACCTGTCAGTGGTGTGTATCTACCTGTCACACAGTGGTGTGTATCTACCTGTCAGTGGTGTGTATTTACCTGTCAGTGGTGTGTATCTACCTGTAAAGATTTATCGAACCAGAACAGGCCTGGGGTGCCGTGCAGTAGGTGGGCGGCCCTGGAGGACAGGTCAGGGAAAGAATTGGTGTCAAGCACAACCTGTATGCAGTATGTTCAACACATCGTCAATGTTATGTAAATTCATTTGAAAACTTGATACATTTACGAATATTATAAACTTGATAGACTTACACATTGTGGAGACACGTCTGTTACAAACTTACTAGACTTAAAATTTGTGGAGACTTGATAATCACATAGATAGATTAAATATAGTATATTACAAACTTGATAGACTCACGTATAAGATAGATGACTCCACCCAGTGAAGAGTTTCACGGTTAACTCCCCTGCAGAAAAATTCTTTCCGTGTTTTGGCCCAGGCTGTTCTGTCCATGGAGGTTAGGACAGGAACCATACGCTCAACTTCCGGTATGGAAGCTGCCATTTTGACAAGTTTTAACATCATGAAAACTTTGATTTCAAATTAATGTTAGATTTGTTTATAAAATCTGCAATTACTAAAAAAAATATTTGTGTCCATTCACCTGGAAATGTCAAGAAAAATTATTCGTACTGTTGACCTACAGAGACGGTTTACATTAAAAGTTGACCGTCTGACCGCTACTTACAGTATTTGGAGTCAGCATCAGCTACGATGTTCTCAAACTGCTGCTCCAGGTAGCAGGGACTGGCCAGCCGGCCTAGAGGGTCAGTGACCTCCAGCTTGTACAGCAGCCCGCGTCTGTTGACCACCACGTGCTGAAACAACACGATCACGTTAGCGCGGACATTGACCTCGGCGGAATCTTAACTCACGGGATGTCGCAGTATCATACAACGTGTTGTATTCTACTTCTTTTAAAACTCAAACCTATTTTTGTAACCGTTGCCAGAGATGTGAATGAGTGGCCATTACTTACCTGTGATTTACTGGGCGGGTAGTTGACCAGAGTATCGATTTCCTCACCTGGAACTCTAAACAAACATAACACATACATACATACATATATTCATTTATGCTTATGTATTATCTTTTGCTCTATACGCTTTACAAAATCCACCTACAAGACACCACCCCCTTATCCACCTACAATCACCCCCAACCCCCACTTTTCGAACAATACATTTTTATGTTCACAATTATTTGTTAAATTGACAACTCTACTAACTTATTATTCTCTCTGAACTTTCAGTAAGATAAACGAAATGTAATGCACAATTTCAAGTAGTTGTAACTAGTTAGCCTACCTTGTGGTGGAGAATATTCTTCTGTATTGTTCCATGCACACAGGGATGGTATTGTTGATGGCCAGTGGGTCAAGCTCTTCCGTTAATATCATGTCACGTGCTCTCAGCAGTTGGTACACAACTCCAGCGGCTCTATCGGAAGATCAAAGGAAGCCAGGATGACATCTAACTGACCCCTAACTGACCAGACACGCTGACCTCTAGTTGACCAGACACTCTGACCCCTAGCTGACCAGATACGCTCACCTCTAGCTGACCAGATACGCTGACCTCTAGCTGACCAGACACGCTGACCTCTAGCTGACCAGACACGCTAACCTCTAGCTGACCAGACACGCTGACCTCTAGCTGACCTCTAGCTGACCCGACACGCTAACCTCTAGTTGACCAGACACGCTAACCTCTAGCTGACCAGATACGCTGACCTCTAGCTGACCAGACACGCTGACCACTAGCTGAGCAGACACGCTGACCTCTAGCTGACCAAACACGCTGACCTCTAGCTGACCTCTAGCTGACCTCTAGCTGACCTCTAGCTGACCTCTAGTTGACTTCTAGCTGAGCAGACACGCTGACCTCTAGCTGACCAAACACGCTGACCTCTAGCTGACCTCTAGCTGACCTCTAGCTGACCTCTAGTTGACTTCTAGCTGACCAGACACGCTGACCTCTAGCTGACCAGACATGCTGACCTCTAGCTGACCAGATACGCTGACCTCTAGCTGACCAGACACGCTGACCTCTAGCTGACCAGACACGCTGACCTCTAGCTGACCTCTAGCTGACCTCTAGTTGACTTCTAGCTGACCCGACACGCTCACCTCTAGCTGACCAGACACGCTAACCTCTAGCTGACCAGATACGCTGACCTCTAGCTGACCAGACACGATGACCACTAGCTGACCAGACACGCTGACCTCTAGCTGAGCAGACATGCTGACCTCTAGCTGACCAGACACGCTGACCTCTAGCTGACCAGACACGATGACCACTAGCTGACCAAACACGCTGACCTCTAGCTGACCAGACACGCTGACCACTAGCTGAGCAGACACGCTGACCTCTAGCTGACCAGACATGCTGACCTCTAGCTGACCAGACACGCTGACCTCTAGCTGACCAGACACGCTGACCTCTAGCTGACCAGACACGCTGACCTCTAGCTGACCAGACACGCTGACCTCTAGCTGACCAAACACGCTGACCTCTAGCTGACCTCTAGCTGACCTCTAGTTGACTTCTAGCTGACCAGACACGCTGACCTCTAGCTGACCAGACACGCTGACCTCTAGCTGACCTCTAGTTGACTTCTAGCTGACCAGACACGCTGACCTCTAGCTGACCAGACATGCTGACCTCTAGCTGACCAGACACGCTGACCTCTAGCTGACCAGACACGCTGACCTCTAGCTGACCAGACATGCTGACCTCTAGCTGACCAGACACGCTAACCTCTAACTGACCAGACACGCTAACCTCTATCTGACCAGACACGCTGACCACTAGCTGACCAGACACGCTAACCTCTAGCTGACCAGACACGCTGACCCCTAGCTGACAAGACACGCTGACCACTAGCTGACCAGACATGCTGACTCCTAGCTGAGCAGACATGCTGACCTCTAGCTGACCAGAAACGCTGACCCCTAGCTGACCAGACACGCTGACCACTAGCTGAGCAGACACGCTGACCACTAGCTGAGCAGACATGCTGACCTCTAGCTGACCAGATACGCTGACCACTAGCTGAGCAGACACGCTGACCTCTAGCTGACCAGACATGCTGACCTCTAGCTGACCAGACACGCTGACCTCTAGCTGACCAGACACGCTGACCTCTAGCTGACCAGACACGCTGACCTCTAGCTGACCAGACAGGCTGACCTCTAGCTGACCAGACACGATGACCTCTAGCTGACCAGACACGCTGACCTCTAGCTGACCAGACACGCTGACCTCTAGCTGACCTCTAGCTGACCTCTAGCTGACCTCTAGTTGACTTCTAGCTGACCAGACACGCTGACCTCTAGCTGACCAGACACGCTGACCTCTAGCTGACCTCTAGTTGACTTCTAGCTGACCAGACACGCTGACCTCTAGCTGACCTCTAGTTGACTTCTAGCTGACCCGACACGCTCACCTCTAGCTGACCAGACATGCTGACCTCTAGCTGACCAGACACGCTAACCTCTAACTGACCAGACACGCTAACCACTAGCTGACCAGACACGCTGACCTCTAGCTGACCAGACACGCTGACCTCTAGCTGACCTCTAGTTGACTTCTAGCTGACCAGACACGCTGACCTCTAGCTGACCAGACACGCTGACCACTAGCTGACCAGACACGCTGACCTCTAGCTGACCAGACACGCTGACCTCTAGCTGACCAGACACGCTGACCACTAGCTGACCAGAGACGCTGACCTCTAGCTGACCAGACATGCTGACCTCTAGCTGATCAAAGACGCTGACCAGCAGCTGATTTTAGACTCCTACAAGGAGCAATCTGACCACAGACAATATGGCAACTAAATGACACAAAGAGCACAGATAATTTGATATTGACCACACACACTGACCACAGACAAAATGACCAAAGACAAACTGACCACAGACAAATTGATCAGACCACAAACCTCCCAAAGACAGACCCGCATGTTCACTAACCCCACATAATCTTTCACACGACAGACTGACGTCTGCCACACGTCGAGCCCTACCTGGCACAGAGTCTGTCAGTGGGTGTCCAGTAGCTCTGATCCATTATGTAATAATTACTGTTGATGGCGAGAGAAGACCGACCCATCAGGTAAATATATTTCTCCCTGAAGTAAATGTATAACCAATTTTAATACTAGTCTAGTTTGACGCGTTGTAGATGAAAAAGGGAAGATGATGTTGAATGTGCCAACAAATCGGTGGAGGAAAACGATGATGTTGAATGTGTACACAAAACATTTGAGGAAAACGATGATGTTGAATGTGTACACAAAACATTAGAGGAAAACGATGACGACGTAGATTGCGACTTACCACCAGTCACTGACGTAGTGTGGCGCCCACCAGGAACGTAACACAAGAGCACGTTGTAGTTTACGTCCTATCGTCAGCTGTCAGACAAAACATGCAAGACCCAAGTATTGGGACGTGTACACAGAGCATAAATGTTACATGTACACAGAGCCATATTATAGTCGTGTGTGCATACAGCGTTAAAGTCATATTTACATACAGACTTAAATTAACGTATACTTAATGTCTCGCGTACATACACATCAATACTCAGCTGCACGGCAAAAACTTGAACCTAAAGTGCTGCAACCGTAATGTAATCGCAACTTACTACATCAAATCTTTATGTAATTACCTGAAATTCCTTGGACTCTTTTCTCAGTTTTTCCAGCTCTTCTGGCTGCTCGGAGTATACAGGCTCTAGAGAGGTCATCAGCTTGTCGATAGTGTCCTCTAGCCTCGGCACAGGCTGTCTGGGCAGGCTGCTCTGTGAGCTGTACAGAGTAACTGACCAGCCTCTGAGGAGCCGTATGGCTGCTCCCCACACCTTTGTGCCAACTGACGGTTTGCCAGGTGGCTCGTCTAGCAAACAGACACATTTTATTTACAAAACAAGATCATTCAACTTTCATAATTTTGTACAACACAACTAATTTTTTAATTTCTCGTAAACAGAGAATGGAGGACGTATTGTAAATGTAATCGTGCAAAAAAATCACACGAAATTTTGACAGTTTTCACAGTTTTACACCTCAGTACTTCATCATATAACTATTTAATCGGGCAAAAATTCTTAATCCAGATTTATTAAAATCTCGTCATTTTACGCGTTATCGAGTAGGAAAAACTTGGGTTTGCAATTTTGTCCGTGTGTGTGTATATATATATACATGGTTGTCTGTGAACATGATAACTTGAGCACAGGTTGATGAAATTTCATATATAAGTGTAGTTCTGTATCAACTTTTCAGCGATTTCCTGTAACCGGAAGTGGAATTTATTCTACTTTCGGTTTTTCGAAAACCCTGTAACTTGAATACTGTTTCTGATAGATAAATGAAATTATTGAAATTTCATACATAAGTAAAATATCTAATCCTCTGTTGTTGTTTTTTTTTTAATTTTGAGTAATTTCCGGTGACCGGAAGTAGCACTTTAAGCTTTTTTGGTAATGTTCCGCACTATTGTTTGCTGTTCACTTGATATAAAACACTTATAAAACACTTGATATAAAACACAAACTTACACCTAAAACAACTTATAAAACACAAATTTACACACACAACGCCTTATAAAACACAAACTTACACCTAAAACAATTTATAAAACACAAACTTACACATCCATTCTCGGTGAGCCAACAAAAGTCTCAACATCAAACGCCGCCATAAAGTCAGTGCTATAAATAGCGCAAGTCCACTCACGGTGCACACACAAGCAGACGATAAAATACCTGGGTTTAAAAAAAAATTAGTTCTCATCCTGCGCCAGTATTACCCCAAGACAGACAGACAGACAGAGCGACAGACAAAGCGACAGACAGACAGACAGAGACAGACAGACAAATGAGACAAAGACAGACAGACAGAGACAGACAGAGACAGACAGAGACAGACAGAGACAGACAGAGACAGACAGAGACAGACAGAGACAGACAGAGACAGACAGACAGACAGACAGAAAAGCTGATTAAAGTAACGATACCTTCAGATAAAGGGAGGTAACTCTCGAGATTTTGTAATGGAATTTTGATGGGCTGTAGCAGGGAGACACTGGATACTCTGACAGCAGTCACACCGCCAACCAGACATCCAAGGTTCAAAACCGAGCCAGGCCATAACAATGTGTTGATTTTGTTCCTAAAACAGAAATGGGCTAGACTAACAAGTATATAAATATGTATGTGCATGTGCGTGCACACGCAAACAGACACACACACACACGTACAGACAAACATTAAAATACATATTATTCCTTATATTTTTCATATATATATATATATATATATATATATATATATATATATATATATATATATATATATATATATATAATTATATATAACCGTTTTACCTCAGGACCTTGAACTTCCTGCGAGTGGTCCAGTGTATATCCCGTACAAGTGATTTTTTTTCTGGTACATTTGCGCCGGAGATTCCATGCTGTACAGCGTCTATTTTGTCGGACGCCATACCTATCCTCAGTGTTATCCGCTATGTATCCTAGACCGTGGAGAGGATGTCCCACTGTCTATAACCCCATGTGAGAGACAACGAGACTGGCTACAGCGACATAACAATAAAAAGCTTTAAAAGTACGGTGTGGGTCTAAAGTCCAAAAGTGACAATCTGCTTCCCTAATAGAACAGTAAACACTGTCGAGATTTTATTTTTAGAAGTCACGTGATATTGTTGTCATGTGGGTGGCAAAACGTATAAAAAATGACGGTTTAAATGAGTGCACACAAATAACGTCGAGCAGTATTGGGGAGTGGAGGGGGTCATCTGACTTTTGTTTACGGTCTGTGGACGGTATAGTAACATCCATGCTTTAAATTCCTGTTTACATTTTAAAATATAAAGCTCAGTAGCTCAATCATTTGTTCACAATTGGTTTACCAGCAGAACCATTCTTCTACGGTTCTATTAACAAAATAATTGTTCCACTCACATTATCTGTGTTCAACATCATTCGCTGGTCATATTTCATGTGATATCATGTGACTGGTCAGACTTCATTTGACAAGTCAGTGGTCAGACGTCACGTGATATGACAGGTCAGTGGTCAGACGTCACTTGATATGACAGGTCAGTGGTCAGACTTCACATATTCCATTAACTACAGTTCTACATTTTTAAAGTAACTGTGACTTCAAGAATGTATTTTTTTTTAAATAGACTACATAAACATCAGGTTTTATATTAACTCAAACGTATTCCCAGTTAAAAATATGAATCTAATTCCGTACTTAAATTAAAATCATCTTTTCTATATTTGAAAGAATCGTTATTCTTTTGATGTTGTTGGTAACCCCCCCCCCCCCCCCTCCAGCCCAACACACGCATACATGAATTAGAACTGGTATTTACATGAGATAGTAAAGTGTAACACGTCCCATTTAGCGGGGAATCAAAAGTACTGCAGTGTTTGACTCTGCCGGCCATTCATCAGGTTGTATAATATGATGTTATCAGTCAGATAACACACACCCTACTGGCTCATGCACTCACTTCATTTTGTCATTTAATTCAAGATTTCAGCTTTACAAAATGCCACCCCATACATCTGTAGGTAGTTATCAAGTCTTAGGGAATTAGCTAATTCTCTCAAATCTTAGGGAATTAGCTAATTCTCTCAAATCTTAGGGAATTAGCTAATTCTCTCAAATCTTAGGGAATTAGCTAATTCTCTCAAATCTTAGGGAATTAGCTAATTCTCTCAAATCTTAGGGAATTAGCTAATTCTCTCAAATCTTAGGGAATTAACTAATTCTCTCAAATCTTAGGGAATTAACGAATTTTCTTGAGTAATTTTCAAATAACTGACAAATGTGCAGGTAACTAACAAATATTCAAGTAAACAAATCCACTGGGGGTGGGCAGGCATTTTCTATCTACGGGGGGAGGGTAAACATTTTCTAACCTTACTGAGTGACGTAATTCATCTAACCAAATGTTGCGTTACAGATTCCATCCAGTGCAAAAGATAACAACCGCGCGTTGATCAAGAGAGATAACTCGGGTAAATCGTTTAGTCGGCTCGAGTGGTCGGTATTGAGAGCAGAAAATGGATGGTGCTCCGAGTTTTTGGCACGTTTTGCTCGAGGTTTTATCAGAGCTCTGATACAATTATCTTCTGTCAGTGATACTGATTAGATATGTACAAAACAAACTATTAAATGGCTCAACACACTGACATTGACGTCCTTAAACTGCTCAAAATCCTGACAATGATGTCATTCTATGGCTCAATATTCAGACATTCATGTCAGTAAATGGCTCAATATCTTGATGTCACAAGATGGTTTACCATAATGTCATTTTTGAGAACACAAATTTGTTTCTGAAGTTTGATAGTTTCCTATTGATTCGATTGTAGCAGAAGTGACCTACATTCCACTTCAAAACATTAATTTCCTACCTTCAGGGACAATACAGAATTTATATCCACCCCCCCCCCTACATTTTACTTATAAAGTAAAAACGACAGTAACAATTATTGTCTACACATAATTTATTCAATTATATTTATGTGGCTATGATTTGGTCGGTGTTTCTTTCCGACCTTTTTCTCCGGGAGCGGGAAGCAGGCCCTTGAAACTTTCGGGAATAGCGGGGGGGGGGGGGGGGGGGAGGGGTATTGACGCTTGTGAAAGTATACAAATGATATTTGGTTCGGGTGTGGTGGGGTTGGGCGAGGGGGGGTGCAATGCCCACCAGAAGAGATGCCTGAAAGAAACACTGGACATTGTCTCTCATGGTTTAGTCCCAAAAATCAAGCCAAGGTTTGTAACTCAGCTTTCTCCATGACTTGCTCCGCGGGCTTCCACAGCCGTGATGGTCTCAGTGAGGCTCCAAGTCTCTGTGGTTCGAATTTGAGGCAATAAATTTGTCTTCAACATAACATTGGCCTTCATGAACAGTATGTGACAAAACAGTGCCCACCACCTAAACAGTGCCCACCACCTAAACAGTGCCCACCACCTAAACAGTGCCCACCATATAAACAGTGCCCACCATATAAATAGTGCCCACCATCTAAACAGTGCCCACCACCTAAAACAGTGCCCACCACCTAAACAGTGCCCACCACCTAAACAATGCCCACCACCTAAACAATGCCCACCACCTAAACAATGCCCACCACCTAAACAGTGTCCACCACCTAAACAGTGCCCACCACCTAAACAGTGCCCACCACCTAAACAATGCCCACCACCTAAACAATGCCCACCACCTAAACAGTGCCCACCATATAAACAGTGCCCACCACCTAAACAGTGCCCACCACCTAAACATTGCCCACCACCTAAACAGTGCCCACCATATAAATAGTGCCCACCACCTAAAACAGTGCCCACCACCTAAAACAGTGCCCACCACCTAAAACAGTGCCCACCATATAAACAGTGCCCACCACCTAAACAGTGCCCACCACCTAAAACAGTGCCCACCACCTAAAACAGTGCCCACCACCTAAAACAGTGCCCACCATCTAAACAGTGCCCACCACCTAAAACAGTGCCCACCACCTAAAACAGTGCCCACCACCTAAAACAGTGCCCACCATATAAACAGTGCCCACCATATAAACAGTGCCCACCACCTAAACAGTTCCCACCATATAAACAGTGCCCACCACCTAAAACAGTGCCCACCACCTAAAACAGTGCCCACCACCTAAAACAGTGCCCACCATATAAACAGTGCCCACCACCTAAACAGTGGCCACCACCTAAACAGTGCCCACCATCTAAACAGTGCCCACCATATAAACAGTGCCCACCATATAAATAGTGCCCACCACCTAAACAGTGCCCACCACCTAAACAGTGCCCACCGCCTAAACAGTTCCCACCATATAAACAGTGCCCACCATATAAACAATGCCCACCACCTAAACAGTGCCCACCATATAAACAGCTCCCACCATCTAAACAGTGCCCACCATATAAACAGTGCCCACCATATAAACAATGCCCACCACCTAAACAGTTCCCACCATATAAACAGTGCCCACCATATAAACAATGCCCACCACCTAAACAGTGCCCACCATATAAACAGTTCCCACCATCTAAACAGTGCCCAACATATAAACAGTGCCCACCACCTAAACAGTGCCCACCACCTAAACAGTGCCCACCACCTAAACAGTTCCCACCACCTAAACAGTGCCCACCATATAAACAGTTCCCACCATCTAAACAGTGCCCACCATATAAACAGTGCCCACCATATAAACAGTGCCCACCAACTAAACAGTGCCCACCACCTAAAACAGTGCCCACCACCTAAAACAGTGCCCACCACCTAAAACAGTGCCCACCGCCTAAACAGTACCCACCACCTAAACAGTGCCCACCATATAAACAGTGCCCACCACCTAAACAGTGCCCACCATATAAACAGTGCCCACCATATAAATAGTGCCCACCACCTAAACAGTGCCCACCACCTAAACAGTGCCCACCGCCTAAACAGTGCCCACCATATAAACAGTGCCCACCATATAAACAGTGCCCACCACCTAAACAGTGCCCACCACCTAAACAGTTCCCACCATATAAACAGTGCCCACCACCTAAACAGTGCCCACCACCTAAACAGTGCCCACCGCCTAAACAGTGCCCACCATCTAAACAGTGCCCACCATATAAACAGTGCCCACCACCTAAACAGTGCCCACCATATAAACAGTGCCCACCATCTAAACAGTGCCCACCACCTAAACAGTTCCCACCATCTAAACAGTGCCCACCATATAAACAGTTCCCACCATATAAACAGTGCCCACCATATAAACAGTGCCCACCATCTAAACAGTGCCCACCACCTAAACAGTTCCCACCATCTAAACAGTGCCCACCATATAAACAGTTCCCACCATATAAACAGTGCCCACCATATAAACAGTTCCCACCATATAAACAGTGCCCACCATATAAACAGTTCCCACCATCTAAACAGTGCCCACCATATAAACAGTGCCCACCACCTAAAACAGTGCCCACCATATAAACAGTGCCCACCACCTAAACAGTGCCCACCATATAAATAGTGCCCACCACCTAAAACAGTGCCCACCACCTAAAACAGTGCCCACCACCTAAAACAGTACCCACCACCTAAACAGTGCCCACCATATAAACAGTGCCCACCACCTAAACAGTGCCCACCATATAAACAGTGCCCACCATATAAATAGTGCCCACCACCTAAACAGTGCCCACCACCTAAACAGTGCCCACCGCCTAAACAGTGCCCACCATATAAACAGTGCCCACCATATAAACAGTGTCCACCATATAAACAGTGCCCACCACCTAAACAGTGGCCACCACCTAAAACAGTGCCCACCACCTAAAACAGTGCCCACCATATAAACAGTGCCCACCACCTAAAACAGTGCCCACCACCTAAAACAGTGCCCACCGCCTAAAACAGTGCCCACCACCTAAAACAGTGCCCACCATATAAACAGTGCCCACCACCTAAACAGTGCCCACCACCTAAACAGTGCCCACCACCTAAACAGTGCCCACCACCTAAACAGTGCCCACCACCTAAACAGTGCCCACCACCTAAACAGTGCCCACCATATAAATAGTGCCCACCACCTAAAACAGTGCCCACCACCTAAAACAGTGCCCACCGCCTAAACAGTACCCACCACCTAAACAGTGCCCACCATATAAACAGTGCCCACCATCTAAACAGTGCCCACCATATAAACAGTTCCCACCACCTAAACAGTGCCCACCATATAAACAGTTCCCACCACCTAAACAGTGCCCACCATATAAACAGTGCCCACCATATAAATAGTGCCCACCACCTAAAACAGTGCCCACCATATAAACAGTTCCCACCACCTAAACAGTGCCCACCATATAAACAGTGCCCACCATATAAATAGTGCCCACCACCTAAAACAGTGCCCACCATATAAACAGTTCCCACCACCTAAACAGTGCCCACCATATAAACAGTGCCCACCATATAAATAGTGCCCACCACCTAAACAGTGCCCACCACCTAAACAGTGCCCACCGCCTAAACAGTGCCCACCACCTAAACAGTGCCCACCACCTAAACAGTGCCCACCATATAAACAGTGCCCACCATATAAATAGTGCCCACCACCTAAACAGTGCCCACCACCTAAACAGTGCCCACCATATAAACAGTGCCCACCATATAAATAGTGCCCACCACCTAAACAGTGCCCACCACCTAAACAGTGCCCACCATATAAACAGTGCCCACCATATAAACAGTGCCCACCGCCTAAACAGTGCCCATCGCCTAAACAGTGCCCACCACCTAAACAGTGCCCACCATATAAATAGTGCCCACCATATAAATAGTGCCCACCACCTAAACAGTGCCCACCACCTAAACAGTGCCCACCGCCTAAACAGTGCCCACCATATAAACAGTGCCCACCATATAAACAGTGTCCACCATATAAACAGTGCCCACCACCTAAACAGTGCCCACCACCTAACAGTTCCCACCATATAAACAGTGCCCACCATATAAACAGTGCCCACCATATAAACAGTGCCCACCACCTAAACAGTGCCCACCACCTAAACAGTGCCATAATAAAAGCACTGACCTCCCTGAAAGAGCCATCAAGTGTGAGTAGTGTCCACACCATCTTGACCGGGATGGGCACTATGGGCAGGAGAGCGATGAACAAGCCAGCAGCATCGGCCCATGGGGGAAAGCCAGAAAACGTGGAGGAGATTCCTTGAAAGCTAACCAGGCCAGACGTCCATAGCACCTGCCAATAACGATGTCTTGGTGAGGTGTACATCAGACTCAGAATCACCTATCTGTGGTTGTGACATGTACATCACACATCACCATTGTGTGGTTGTGACATGTAGATCACACAACATCATTGTGTGGTTGTGACATGTACATCACACAACACCATTGTGTGGTTGTGACATGTACTTCACACAACACCATTGTGTGGTTGTGACATGTACATCACACAACACCATTGTGTGGTTGTGACATGTACTTCACACAACACCATTGTGTGGTTGTGACATGTAGATCACACAACACCATTGTGTGGTTGTGACATGTACATCACACAACACCATTGTGTGGTTGTGACATGTACATCACACAGCACCATAGTGTGGTTGTGACATGTAGATCACACAACACCATTGTGTGGTTGTGAAATGTACATCACACAACATCATTGTGTGGTTGTGACATGTACATCACACAACATCATTGTGTGGTTGTAACATGTACATCACACAACACCATTGTGTGGTTGTGACATGTACATCACACTTACTACACCTTTATGTATTTCCGTTAAAATAATAATAGCTGACAGTTACTTGTTTCTCTAAGATATTTTTTTTCTATAAAAGTTTCAAATATGTTCTTGTTTCAAACTGATGAATGTTGTTAAAAGTCGCATTGAAAGTAAATACACATAGAATTGGTAAAGTACCAATTTGAACCTTACGGTCAATGTTGACCTCGGCATAAGAAGGGACAGTGTGGTCAGTATTGTGGTCTGCAGTATGCCCAGCCGCCTTTACTTTCCCTAACGTGAGTCAGGTAACCTTCAGAACAAGATGGACTTGGCATTTAAAATCTTGACCGGGCTCGGTACTCTAGGCTCTAGGATTAGCAGTCGAACACTACTAAAAGAGCCTGCTATCCGTTTATTCATAATATAGTTCTTTCTATAATCGAAGTCATGCCATTTTTGTCATGTCAACTTAATCATGCTATCTAAATCATGCTATAAATAAACACATATAAACACAGACGTACCATTACGAAGAATGGTGTAAAAAATTTCCATGCGAATTTCCAAACAATCGAAGGTCTGAATCCTATCATACTTTGTATATCATCATACAGACGATCAGTACCTGTGTGGACATCACATGAAGCTAGATATCCCGCCATTTTAAAGTTTGTGTATCATGATGTTTGTATATTCTGACATTAAAAGTTTGTATATCATGATGTTTGTATATTCTGACATTAAAAGTTTGTATATCATGATGTTTGCACATTCAGACATTAAAAGTTTGTATATCATGATGTTTGTATATTTAGAAATTGAAAGTTTGTATATCATGATGTTTGTACATTCAGACATTAAACGTTTGTATATCATGATGTTTGTATATTTAGAAATTGAAAGTTTGTGTATCATGATGTTTGCACATTCAGACATTAAAAGTTTGTATATCATGATGTTTGCACATTCAGACATTAAAAGTTTGTATATCATGATGTTTGTATATTTAGAAATTGAAAGTTTGTATATCATGATGTTTGTACATTCAGACATTAAAAGTTTCTATATCATGATGTTTGTATATTTAGAAATTGAAAATTTGTATATCATGATGTTTGTACATTTAGACAATAAAAGTGTGTATATCTTGATGTTTGTATATTTAGAAATTGAAAGTCTGTATATCAAGATGTTTGTACATTCAGACATTCAATGAACATTGTAGTGCCTTAGACAAGCAACTATACCATAAATCCAGGCTAGAACTAAAACTTCTATCAAGACAATCAACATGACAGAGAAGCTGGCTATGTACCAGTCTATCAGGTTTAGAATGTAGGACCCTCCCTGAAACAACACGTGAATTAAAGGTTACATTTTACTTAAAGGAAAAACTTGGATGTAAGAGTTGGATGTAACATTTAGATTTAACCATTTGAGTGTAACAGTTGGATCTAAGAGAAGGATCTAAGTGTTGGATGTAAAAGTAAGGTTGATGTTAAGGTTTACCTGTGATGTGAGAGTTGGATGTAGGTGTGAAGGTTTTACCTGTGATGTGAGAGTTGGATGTAGGTGTGAAGGTTTACCTGTGATGTGAGAGTTGGATGTAGGTGTGAAGGTTTTACCTGTGATGTGAGACTTGGATGCGGGTGTGAAGGTTTACCTGTGATGTGAGAGTTGGATGTAGGTGTGAAGGTTTTACCTGTGATGTGAGACTTGGATGCGGGTGTGAAGGTTTACCTGTGATGTGAGAGTTGGATGTAGGTGTGAAGGTTTTACCTGTGATGTGAGAGTTGGATGCAGGTGTGAAGGTTTACCTGTGATGTGAGAGTTGGATGTAGGTGTGAAGGTTTTACCTGTGATGTGAGACTTGGATGCGGGTGTGAAGGTTTACCTGTGATGTGAGAGTTGGATGCAGGTGTGAAGGTTTACCTGTGATGTGAGAGTTGGATGCAGGTGTGAAGGTTTTACCTGTGATGTGAGAGTTGGATGCGGGTGTGAAGGTTTTACCTGTGATGTGAGAGTTGGATGTAGGTGTGAAGGTTTTACCTGTGATGTGAGACTTGGATGTAGGTGTGAAGGTTTTACCTGTGATGTGAGAGTTCTTTTACCTGTGATGTGAGAGTTCTTTTACCTGTGATGTGAAAGTTGGATGTAGGTTTTACCTGTGATGTGAGAGTTGGATGTAGGTTTTACCTGTGATGTGAAAGTTGGATGTAGGTTTTACCTGTGATGTGAGAGTTGGATGTAGGTTTTACCTGTGATGTGAGAGGTATACCCAGGAGAAAACTCAGGAAACACACCAGAAATGTCAGTTGAGTTCTTCTGTGCATCAGCTGAGATGGGAAACAATCCGCCAAAGCTGTTGTCACGCCCTGGACATGCATGAACTGTCCAGATATTTAGTCAAATTATAACTTGAACATGCAAGAACTCAACAGACATTAATTATGGACATCACACAGTTATCGCCACTAGGAACAAAAACTACACAGCTAGCAACACAATGAACAAACATCACACAGCTAGCGCCACTAGGAACAAACATCACACAGCCAGTGCCACTAGGATTAAACATCACACAGCTAGCAACACTAGGAACAAACATCACACAGCTAATGCCACTAGAAACAAACATCACACAGCTAGCAACACAAGGAACAAACATCACACAGCTAGCAACACAAGGAACAAACATCACACAGCTAGCAACACAAGGAACAAACATCACACAGCTAGCAACACAAGGAACAAACATCACACAGCTAGCAACACAAGGAACAAACATCACACAGCTAGCAACACAAGGAACAAACATCACACAGCTAGCAACACAAGGAACAAACATCACACAGCTAGCAACACAAGGAACAAACATCACACAGCTAGCAACACAAGGAACAAACATCACACAGCTAGCAACACAAGGAACAAACATCACACAGCTAGCAACACAAGGAACAAACATCACACAGCTAGCAACACAAGGAACAAACATCACACAGCTAGCAACACAAGGAACAAACATCACACAGCTAGCAACACAAGGAACAAACATCACACAGCTAGCAACACAAGGAACAAACATCACACAGCTAGCAACACAAGGAACAAACATCACACAGCTAGCAACACAAGGAACAAACATCACACAGCTAGCAACACAAGGAACAAACATCACACAGCTAGCAACACAAGGAACAAACATCACACAGCTAGCAACACAAGGAACAAACATCACACAGCTAGCAACACAAGGAACAAACATCACACAGCTAGCAACACTAGGAACAAACATCATACAGCTAGCAACACAAGGAACAAACATCACACATTTTACCTGACTGTCCAGCCCCACACAAAACAACATGAGAAAGAAAAGCACGGACCATAACTGTGGTACGGGTAAAGTGGACAACGCCGCTGGGTAAGCGATAAACACCAATCCTGGTCCTGAAAGTTGAGACATCACGCCAGAGTAGTTAGTACCTGATGGAGATGGTAAAGCCCACCCAACCCCATCTACTGTAACTGATAGAGATGGTAAAGCCCACCCATCCAGATCTCTTGTAACTGATGGAGATGGTAAAGCCCACCCATCCCCATCTACTGTAACTGATGGAGATGGTAAAGCCCACCCTTCCCCATCTACTGTAACTGATGGAGATGGTAAAGCCCACCCATCCCCATCTACTGTAACTGATGGAGATGGTAAAGCCCACCCTTCCCCATCTAGTGTAACTGATGGAGATGGTAAAGCCCACCCATCCCCATCTACTGTAACTGATGGAGATGGTAAAGCCCACCCATCCCGATCTACTATAACTGATAGAGATGGTAAAGCCCACCCAACCCCATCTACTGTAACTGATGGAGATGGTAAAGCCCACCCATCCCCATCTACTGTAACTGATGGAGATGGTAAAGCCCACCCATCCAGATCTACTGTAAGACCCACCTTCATCGACCACCGTGTCGACCGTTTGACCCGAGATGTGAGCCATGTACCCAAGGAAGGAGAAGATGATGAACCCAGCGAAGACACTGGTAGCACAGTCCAAGACGGGCAGCAGAAGTGCATCCCTGTACACAACACATGTAGCAGTGTACAAGTACACAAGTATACACAAGTATACGCTTAGCAAAGTACAAATGGAATATTCTTTTCATCGGTTTATTACCATGTAAAGAACATTGCCAAAAATACTCCATTCAGTACACAACATAAAAAAAAGATTAATAACTAAAACGCAACTATCAGCAGCAAAGGTTTTTATACCTGTAGCAGTTGTTATTAAATTTATTGTAGCTGGCCAGTGTTGATATCAAACCGAAACCCATTCCGATAGAGAAGAAGACTTGAGTGGCCGCACTTCTCCACACCTAGAAGGAGAGGAACAATCCGGCTAGATCTGGCACAATCATGCTAGATCCGGCACAATCATGCTAGACACGACACCACCAAGCTAGACACGACACAATCATGCTAGACACGACACAATCAGGCTAGACACGACACAATCATGCTAGACACGACACCACCAATCTAACACAACACAATCATGCTAGACACGGCACAATCATGCTAGACACGACACCACCAAGCTAACACGACACCACCAAGCTAACACAACACAATCATGCTAGACACGACACAATCATGCTAGACACGACACAATCATGCTAGACACAACACAATCATGCTAGACACGACACAATCAGGCTAGACACGACACAATCATGCTAGACACGACACCACCAAGCTAACACAACACAATCATGCTAGACACGACACAATCATGCTAGACACGACACCACCAATCTAACACAATACAATCATGCTAGACACGACACAATCATGCTAGACACGACACAATTATGCTAGACACGACACAATCATGCTAGACACGACACCACCAAGCTAACACAACACAATCAAGCTAACACGACACAATCATGCTAGACACGGCACAATCATGCTAGACACGACACAATCATGCTAGACACGACACAATCATGCTAGACACGGCACAATCATGCTAGACACGACACAATCATGCTAGACACGACACAATCATGCTAGACACGACACAATCATGCTAGACACGACACAATCATGCTAGACACGACACCACCAAGGTAACACGACACAATCATGCTAGACACGGCACAATCATGCTAGACACGGCACAATCATGCTAGACACGACACCACCAAGCTAACACGACACCACCAAGCTAACACGACACAATCATGCTAGACACGGCACAATCATGCTAGACACGGCACAATCATGTTAGACACGACACAATCAGGCTAGACACGACACAATCATGCTAGACACGACACCACCAAGCTAACACGACACCACCAAGGTAACACGACACAATCATGCTAGACACGACACAATCATGCTAGACACGACACAATCATGCTAGACACGACACAATCATGCTAGACACGACACCACCAAGGTAACACGACACAATCATGCTAGACACGACACCACCAAGGTAACACGACACAATCATGCTAGACGCGACACCACCAAGCTAACACCACCCAATCAGGCTAGATCTGAGACGCCACCTCAAAGTCAGCAAGTCTGGTCCAGTCAGGTATCATGTAGTAGTACAGGCCTAGGCTGGACCCAGGCAGCAGACAGCCGCGGATAAGGAGACAGGTAAGTATGACGTAAGGAGCGGTAGCCGCTACGTAAACAACCTGGGGGATATGACGTCACATGAGCAGATTTATTTAAATCTGAGTAATGCAATCTAAACAATAATTGGTCAAACGAACGCTTTGTTAAAATAACGATTAAACTACACAATCTTTAGAATCTTACCTTGCCCATGCTCTGGATGCCCTCTATCATACACAATCTTTAGAATCTTACCTTGCCCATGCTCTGGATGCCCTCTATCATACACAATCTTTAGAATCTTACCTTGCCCATGCTCTGGATGCCCTCTATCATACACAATCTTTAGAATCTTACCTTGCCCATGCTCTGGATGCCCTCTATCATACACAATCTTTAGAATCTTACCTTGCCCATGCTCTGGATGCCCTCTATCATACACAATCTTTAGAATCTTACCTTGCCCATGCTCTGGATGCCCTCTATCATACACAATCTTTAGAATCTTACCTTGCCCATGCTCTGGATGCCCTCTATCATACACAATCTTTAGAATCTTACCTTGCCCATGCTCTGGATGCCCTCTATCATACACAATCTTTAGAATCTTACCTTGCCCATGCTCTGGATGCCCTCTATCATACACAATCTTTAGAATCTTACCTTGCCCATGCTCTGGATGCCCTCTATCATACACAATCTTTAGAATCTTACCTTGCCCATGCTCTGGATGCCCTTGACCAGACAAAGAAACACCAGGACCCATGAGCTGGCCAAACACAGCAGTAGCTGCCAGCGGACATCTCCCATTTCATCCAGCCCAGAGCTCACATCCAATACCTCTTCACTGGTAGTATCATGTTATCATTTCATTTGGCAGTAGGTTTATCATGTTATCATTTCATTTATAACTGGCAGTAGGTTTATCATGTTATCATTTCATTTGGCAGTAGGTTTATCATGTTATCATTTCATTTATAACTGGCAGTAGGTTTATCATGTTATCATTTCATTTGGCAGTAGGTTTATCATGTTATCATTTCATTTGGCAGTAGGTTTATCATGTTAGCATTTCATTTGGCAGTAGGTTTATCATGTTATCATTTCATTTATAACTGGCAGTAGGTTTATAATGTTATCATTTCATTTATAACTGGCAGAAGGTTTATAATGTTATCATTTCATTTGGCAGTAGGTTTATGCTGTTATCATTTCATTTGTCAGTAGGTTTATAATGTTATTATTTCATTTGACAGTATGTTTATCATGTTATCATTTCATTTATAACTGGCAGTAGGTTTATCATGTTATCATTTCATTTATAACTGGCAGTAGGTTTATAATGTTATTATTTCATTTGGCAGTAGGTTTATCATGTTATCATTTCATTTATAACTGGCAGTAGGTTTATCATGTTATCATTTCATTTATAACTGGCAGTAGGTTTATCATGTTAGCATTTGATTTGGCAGTAGGTTTATCATGTTATCATTTCATTTGGCAGTAGGTTTATCATGTTAGCATTTCATTTATAACTGGCAGTAGGTTTATCATGTTATCATTTCATTTATAACTGACAGTAGGTTTATCATGTTAGCATTTCATTTGGCAGTAGGTTTATCATGTTATCATTTCATTTGGCAGTAGGTTTATCATGTTATCATTTCATTTGTAACTGGCAGTAGGTTTATCATGTTCGCATTTCATTTATAACTGGCAGTAGGTTTATCATGTTATCATTTCATTTGGCAGTAGGTTTATCATGTTATCATTTCATTTGGCAGTAGGTTTATCATGTTAGCATTTCATTTGGCAGTAGGTTTATCATGTTATCATTTCATTTGGCAGTAGGTTTATCATGTTAGCATTTCATTTATAACTGGCAGTAGGTTTATCATGTTAGCATTTCATTTATAACTGGCAGTAGGTTTATCATGTTATCATTTCATTTGGCAGTAGGTTTATCATGTTATCATTTCATTTATAACTGCCAGTAGGTTTATCATGTTAGCATTTCATTTATAACTGGCAGTAGGTTTATCATGTTAGCATTTCATTTGGCAGTAGGTTTATCATGTTAGCATTTCATTTATAACTGCCAGTAGGTTTATCATGTTAGCATTTCATTTATAACTGGCAGTAGGTTTATCATGTTAGCATTTCATTTATAACTGGCAGTAGGTTTATCATGTTAGCATTTCATTTATAACTGGCAGTAGGTTTATCATGTTATCATTTCATTTATAACTGGCAGTAGGTTTATCATGTAACATTTCATTTAGAAACTGGTATTCATACGTACATATATCTACACAGAACGATGTTTTTACAAAATTTCATTTCGAAAGTGGCATGCCTACGTGCATTAATTAAGACGAGCCGACCCGCTATTTAGTTGTTTTATTTTCTACTTTTCAGTAATCCATAATTTTTTAATTCGACAGTACTCCCCCCTCCTTTCCCCAATCCCTACCCCCCCCCCCCCAGGTGAAAGTAAACTCCTCTTAGTTACCTCCCCTAAGTTTAAAATCGTTTCTAACTAAATTATCTGCCCCTAATAGTAGCCAGACCCTTCACCCCCCCCCCCCCTTGCTAAAGGAAATATAACTCACAAACAAAAGATTTTTAACTGCAAGAAAGACAGATAACTCACTAACAACAAGCTTTAAACAAAGGAACGATAACTCACAACCAAAACTGTTCCTCTCGAGACGAATATGTAGCGTTTTTCATTGTAGATAACGTAAGATTGGCGACATTAGTGACACTGGTCTCATTGGTAAATTCGTTGTAGCTGTTGGCGATGGAAATTTGCAGTTGAGAAATGGAGGGCAATATAAACGAAAACTAGAGGCAATAAATCAATGTATTTATTTGTGTAGTAAAACCTCCAGACTTTTTTCTCCGGGGGGGGGGGCACTTAATATTTTCGGGGGGGGGGGGGGGGAGGCGTACAAATTTTCCGAGGGGGTGGTGGACACTGGTAAAAGTATATGTTTTCTATATAAATTTCCATTTTGTTCGGGGGGGGGAGGGGCGGTAGATTTTCTTCGGGGGGGGGGGGGGGGGCTGCCAAAAGTACAGGTGTCACAAGTTGTGTTACCTGTAACTGTCACCATACAGGTGTCACAAGTTGTGTTACCTGTAACTGTCAAAATACAGGTATCAAAAGTTTGTTACCTGTAACTGTCAAAATACAGGTATCAAAAGTTTGTTACCTGTAACTGCTATTCCCACACAGCTGGTATTGATGAGGCAAGCATTGGCTCCAGGGCAGGACAGAACTGAAGGAGAGAGCAGCGTAGTAAAGCGTCCAGGCCATTATCATGGTGTAGTAGATGGACACAACGAAGGTCAGGGTCATCATGCCGAAACCGATACCTGACGAGAACAGGTTTTACTTGCGCTGTCACTGTAGTCATGACTAAATACATTATTGCTGTAGTCTTGACTAAATGAATTATTGCTGTAGTCATGACTAAATACATTATTGTTGTAGTCATGACTAAATGAATTATTGCTATAGTCATGACTAAATACATTATGAACGTATCCAGAACTAACAGCATTTATTTCTGTAGCCACGATTTTAAACTTCTCTTACAGATATAAATACTTTGAATGTAATGGGTAGCTTAACTTACATAAATACTTTGAATGTAATGGGTAGCTAACCTTACAGATATAAATACTTTGAATGTAATGGGTAGCTAACCTTACATAAATACTTTGAATGTAATGGGTAGCTAACCTTACATAATACTTTGAATGTAATGGGTAGCTAACCTTACAGATATAAATACTTTGAATGTAATGGGTAGCTAACCTTACATAAATACTTTGAATGTAATGGGTAGCTAACCTTACATAAATACTTTGAATGTAATGGGTAGCTAACCTAACATAAATACTTTGAATGTAATGGGTAGCTAACCTTACATAAATACTTTGAATGTAATGGGTAGCTAACCTTACATAACTACTTTGAATGTAATGGGTAGCTAACCTTACATAAATACTTTGAATGTAATGGGTAGCTAACCTTACATAAATACTTTGAATGTAATGGGTAGCTAGCCTTACATAAATACTTTGAATGTAATGGGTAGCTAGCCTTACATAAATACTTAGAATGTAATGGGTAGCTAACCTTACATAAATACTTTGAATGTAATGGGTAGCTAACCTTACATAAATACTTTGAATGTAATGGGTAGCTAACCTTACATAAATACTTTGAATGTAATGGGTAGCTAACCTTACAGATATAAATACTTTGAATGTAATGGGTAGCTAACCTTACATAAATACTTTGAATGTAATGGGTAGCTAACCTTACTTAAATACTTTGAATGTAATGGGTAGCTAACCTTTAAATAAATACTGTGAATGTAATGGGTAGCTAACCTTTAAATAAATACTTTGAATGTAATGGGTAGCTAACCTTACATAAATACTTTGAATGTAATGGGTAGCTAACCTTACATAAATACTTTGAATGTAATGGGTAGCTAACCTTACATATATAAATACTTTGAATGTAATGGGTAGCTAACCTTTAAATAAATACTGTGAATGTAATGGGTAGCTAACCTTTAAACAAAGGGCAGATGACCCAGACCTTCCCAGGCCCTAGACTCGAGTACTGGCAGTAGAGCATCTCCAGGAAGAGAAGCGGACAGCCACACACGATCATCGACACAAAGAAGGGAATCAAAAATGCTCCTAGGGAGGTTAAACAAGTGACTAAATCAAATGTATTCTATTTGTGGGTGGCGTGGGTTAAGATTAACACAATCACATGTATTTTATTTATGGGTGGCGTGGGTTAAGATTAACACAATCACATGTATTTTATTTATGGTTGGCGTGGGTTAAGGTTGACCAAATCAAGTGTATTTTATTTGTATTTGTGGGCTAATACTGAGCTACACTTACCGCCACCATTCCGGTAACAAACGTACGGAAACCTCCAGATATTGCCCAGTCCCACCATAGAACCAATGGCTGACAAGAGAAACTCCAGCCACGATCCCCAGGATCCTCTAGTCTCTGCCATTTGGAACCGTTGTTGGTGCTGTTGATGTTGGTTGTTTCTTCCAAAGGCAGTTGGTGTTTGTTGTATCTTCAAAAGGCTGTTTGTGTTTGTTGTATCTTCCAAAGGCTGTTGGTGTTTGTTGTATCTTCCAAAGGCTGTTGGTGTTTGTTGTATCTTCAAAAGGCTGTTGGTGTTTGTTGTATCTTTCAAAGGCTGTTGGTGTTGTATCTTTCTAAGGCTGTTGATATTTTGCTTGTATCTTTCTATGTATCTTTCTAAGGCTGTTTGTTATGCTAATGATTTTTGTTCAGTTTATTTCTTTGAAACCAGGTATTGTTTAGAGTTTCACTCAACAGTTGATGCCTCTCCGTCAAGTTACATGTAACGACTACTGACCTGTATATAGCTTGCTTGCTACCAATGCTTTGTGTAAGTCACTCTAGTGTGTGCTTATTAAAAAAATCCATTGTTCTACGAAAAAACGAAATTATATTGTAAAACAGCTTTAAACTGTTTTAATTCAAATTATTTTTACAAAAACCCCTCAGTTCATTGAAAAATAAGTGTAAACCGGTAAAAAAATGAACTTCCAAAAGAAAATGTTAAACAATTCTTATATTATAACTGAAATAGGCCTCAGTGTCTTGGAGAAATCCAGTTTATTTTCTTATTTAACCTAATTAACTAATCAATTTCAGGGCCTCGTTCTGTCACGTCGAGCTTTAAAATAATTAATTAGCTGTGCCAGAAACGTGCCTTCATTAATTTGCTACAACACAGCATAAAGCCAGGCTTGATCTAGTCGACTAGAAGAAAAATTCACACATCACTCTCTCCACCCCCCCCCCCCCCTAAAAGATGTGAATAGGGCCGCAGTAGGGCAGCAATCTTACACTCTTTGTACGGCAGCGTCAATGTCCCCGTCATGTTTTGATGTCAATAACACCTTTATTCTGTGATGTCAGTAACACCTTTATTCTGTGATTTCAGGGACACCTTTATGCTGTTATGTCAGTAACACCTTTATTCTGTGATTTTAGGGACACCTTTATTCTGTGATTTCAGCGACACCTTTATGCTGTTATGTCAGTGACACCTTTATTCTGTGATTTCAGGGACACCTTTATTCTGTGATTTCAGGGACACCTTTATGCTTTGATGTCAGTGACACCTTTATTCTGTGATTTCAGGGACACCTTTATGCTTTGATGTCAGTGACACCTTTATGCTTTGATGTCAGTGACACCTTTATGCTTTGATGTCAGTGACACCTTTATTCTGTGATGTCAGTGACACCTTTATGCTTTGATGTCAGTGACACCTTTATGCTTTGATGTCAGTGACACCTTTATTCTGTGATGTCAGTAACACCTCTATGCTGTAATGTATTCAACTCAACAAACTATAGCCACTTCCGACATGGTGGTCGAATCTGTACACATGACATTTGACAAAAAACAATTCTAAGTAAAAACATGAACTTTCTTGTTGTTTTTCACTCTTGTATTCATGCACCTCTTTTTCAGGAATTGAAGCTAAACTTTCATTTTTGTATTGCTGTACAATTTCAAATTGGATTACAACAAACCATTGACCTCAATATGAGGAAAATATTTAAACATTTAAAGCCATTATTTTTTTATATAGCTTACAAATTGTGTATTCTTCAAATAAAATGCATCATTCTAAAACTAAGTATATTAAAATTTTACTCTATGGTGACATGCTGTACATTTTGGTACTCATATCATAATTTGCGTTATGCTTGAACAAGGGAGATAATATTGGGTATACCATGTCAGGACAGCCACATCATTTTCCATACACGGGATAATATATTTTGGACAAAAACACTGAGCTATGTCAGAAGGGGATAGAGAAAGTCCAGCGGAAACTTTTAAAAAACTTGCCTTTCTGAAATGACAAATTGAGTTGTCAAAATTTATATTCACCATTGGCTAAACAGAAATTATATAAACACCTCAAGCATTCATCCGTGATATTGTCTAGGCTAACATCTCAAACATTCATCCATGATGTTGCCAGTGTCTAGACCAACATCTCAATACTAACCAAGGATCTTGTCTAGACCAACATCTCAATACTAACCAAGGATCTTGTCTAGACCAACATCTCAAACATTCATCCATGTTGTCTAGGCTAACACCTCAAACATTCACCCATGCTGTTGCCAGTGTCTAGACCACATCTCAAACATTCAAAAAGGGTTTTGTAGTTGGTATCCAGATGAAAGCAACAGAGCCAGAACTTAGCAAGCATTGAATTTGTTAAATAGCCAAATCTTCTGTATTTAAAAACCAACAAATTTAATCTTTAGTTATTATGCACATATGTTTTTTCTTTTGAACTTAAAGTTAATAAATACAATCTGGCTGATTTATATTAAAATATTTTAAAATGTAAATTTAAAAAAAAAGCATGTAAAATAAATTGTTGCATGTTTTATTTTTGAATAAGCAATGATTGTAATTCTTTTACAGCAAAGTCTATATCATCTTTTGTTGTTTCCCTTCCAACAGAAATGCGCAGAGCTCTGAAAGCAGCAAACTCAGTTGCTCCTGTAGCAAGCAGAATATGGGATGGCCTGAAATAATGAAAGACATCATTTTAGTTTCCACTACTAAGATGTCATTTATAAATGTTCTAACACTAATATGGTGAAGGGGACGTGGGGTTGATTCAAACATTTATGATGGTGAGATAAGAGAAGAGGTTCTGACATTTTAAATAAAATACTTAAAAAAAACTTTTTAAAAAACCACGTTTTTCTTGTGGACTAAAAAGTAGAAAATAAATTTTTCTTTTGTGCTTCGTCGAGCTGTGCAGATTCTTGTGATGACTGACAAAAAACGTGGGTACGTTCACCATCAAATTTCCCGACCCATCTGCCCGACCCACGTTTTTTGTCAGTCATTACAAGAACCTGCACAGCTCGAGGAAGCACAAAAGAAAAATTTATTTTCTACTTTTTAGTCCACAAGAAAAACGTGTTTTTTTAAAAAGTTTTTTTAAGTATTTTATTTTCTCCTTTTTAGTCCGTTGCTACACATGAAAAACGTGGTTTTTAAAAAAGTTTTTTATATAGTTTATTTTCTACTTTATCTAATGACTTGATTAAGTATGACTTGACTAAGTGTTTATAAATACACAGACTAAAAATCTTGAGCGACCAGGATTCGAACCTGGGTTGTCGCGGCCACAACGCGAAGTACTAATAACTATACGATCACGGCCAGCGCGCTCACATCGATTGGGGCCGAAGTAACTGTGTCAATAGGCCTCCAGTCTTGTCGGTATCTTTAGAAATCATGTCCTCAATTTTATGGTCCTTGGGGCGTAATTAAGTTAAGCTAATTACGGTCTCTAATTGCTAGTTTTTATGATTGCATCTGAAATTGTTAGGCGAAAGTAGCCTGCATGCCAAATTTCAGATCTCTAGAGCAATCAGAAGTGGGCTAATTTTCGATGTCAATTTTAACAACAAACAAACAAACGCGAAGCTGAGTTAATAAAAACGTATTAAAAATGTAGCAAAAGTCTAGCTCAATTTATATTTAGAAAGTAATTAATGTTCCAAAGAAGAATAATTGCAACATATGGAAGAGGGGATGAGGATGTTACTTTAAGTGTGTCTGACATGTTTTTGATGATGAAGGTGGGAAGTGTCAAACAATTTTAAAAAGATGATTAGAAAACAAAGTATATTGCCCAGTTAGGGTTTTGTGATTACAACATTAATTATCCTTCTGGTACCAAATAAATGAAACTGACAAGAGGCAACACTCAATTTAAAACAGACCTGTCTTGTGCATGACAAGCAGCTCCCACACTAGCCTGTATACTGGTTAGGCTAGACAGAATCTCATGACCTGGCAAAATTGATACAATATCTCATGATCCATCAAAACTCATAGACTGATGTATGTTGATCCAATACTATGGTTAGTGCTGTGAGCTTATACTAAATCTAATTTATATTTTCTTGATTTTTTAATCAAGAATTGATGTACTGTAAAGTAAAATTGATGAATCATTGATATTAATAAAGTAAATTGGTGGATCAATGAGTGGAGTAAAGTAAACTTAATAAATCAAATAGTGGTGTGAAGTATAATTGATGAATCAATGATTTATGTAAAGTAAAATTGAGGAATCAATGATTTATGTGAAGTAAAATTGATGATTTAAGTAAAATTGATGAATCAGTGATTGATGTAAAGTAAAATCTGACCAAAGCTGATTTTGTTTACTGAATTCAAAAGAAATATCATTTTACAAATCTATTGTATTTTTTTAAGATATTAATAAAATAATTTTGTTTTTTATATTCTTTAAAAATATACCTTTCATCATATCAGGACCGACAAAAGACACATTACATGTATTTGGTAGTCGATCACTTTTGTTGGTTTTCCCATTGAAAATAACATGCTCTCCAAAGATTTCCTGAAAAATTTTATTTTTATTTAAAACGTGCAATTATTAGATTTATTTTATCGACTTAAGAGCTGCACCAACTGACAAAAAAATTATGACAGCTGTCTCTTCATCTTTCCCAACTTCTAATATATAAAAGCCCATGTGCGCACTTCTCTATCTCTCTCTCTTTGTCCGCATGTCTCGATGCTATGCGATCACTATCTTAAGTTAAGCGATATTTGGAGAACTTAAAGATATGGACTTATGTTGAAAATAATATGTTGGATGTTTTAAATGTATAAACTAAATTTTATTTAAAGAAAGAACATAAAAATAAAGCAATATTCGAATATAGAAACACATTTTTAATTGTGCAACCGGTAATTGTTTATGGTTGTGACAAGAACTCAATAAACAACGACATCACATGCCACATTTTTAAACTACAAAAAGAATAAAATACTATTGGCATCATCTTCCAATTTTAGAATAAATGAACTATTTCCTTCAAATTTGATTTAGATCTAGATCTAGATTCTATAAATCTACTTATCAAAATGTAAGCTATGAAATGTATAGGATTTTCTCGGTCAAACAAATACAAATTACTTTAAAAAAACCAACATAATGACCATTGAATAGCCGGGTTTTTAAAGGAATCGTTTAAGTCTCTTAATCAATGTGTGCATTTAATATGGTGTTGTGTTGACTAATGATGTATCTAATTTGGTTTTAATTTTTCTAATAGGTATTGGTAGCCTATGTTATTTTAAATGTGTCGGATTTTTAGATATTTAGTTATTTTTTTGCTTTGTCACCAATATCATTCAACATGTAGTAAAGCACATAGCGTTTTGACCAATAACTATTTTATAAACTATTTTTTCCAAATAAGTCAGTAAAAATTTATAGGCCTATAATTCAAGTGAAACGAGTAGGCTACCCATGGCTAGTATTACAGTCATGCCTACCTATTTGATTGCTTTGAACTTTGAGGAAAAGTCATTTTTTAAAAATAGAAATTTTAAGCATTGATGAGGGATACAAGCATGGTTGCAATTTGACCAAACCAAAAAGTTCAAACAAAACAGTGTTCTTAAATAGAATATATGAATGTAGCTAATCAATTTTCCTTCTAACTTATTTTGTCACAATAAATGTTTTTCACCATTTCTTCCTCATTTTAATCATGAAAATTCCTCTATATTTCTTTCTTTGTGTTTTGACTTCTTCACAGTGGATCAGGTAAACGAGATTTCATTTGGGCAGTTGTGTTGATCTGACAGGTGTAGTAGATAGAATCTTAAATTTCAAACTTGACATTAGCCTCTAATTCTTACTTTTAGTCTCTGTTCCAAGTAATCCCTTACATCAAGCATATGGGACTGGTAGTGCTGTAGGTTCTTATAGACAAGTTCTGCAGCCTGAGGTACACAGAAAATATTATCATAAGAAAACAGGACTAAGAATAAGTAAAATGCTACCCATGATTGTTTACATAAAAAAGTGCAAATAAATCATAGGATTTCTTAGTAATGTTAAGCTAAATCTTAACACAGATAGTTCAATTTGTATTGCTCTTTTCAATTACTTTTGATTTTAAATTTTTTATTTCATCTATTTAAACCACTATTTCCACATGAAGTAGATAAATGGATTGAATAAGAGCATGTAAAAAATATACACCTACCTTTCCTAACCCTGCTATCATGGGTGTATTTTCTGTACTATGAAATTTAAAAAAAAAAAAAAGCATTAATTGAACAACAACAACATAGGTCTATGTGTTAAACAGGTCTAGAGCACTAAGTGAGCCGCATGGCGGCTCTTTTGATCTCAAGATGCGGCTCTCCAATTCTGTGCACAAATAATCATAATTAAATTATTTTATTTTCAAAACTCATAAAAACAACAACTTTAAACTGGATAGATGGAGTAGAGAGTATACGGACAGCTGACAGTCCCACAGCTGTGTTGTAGTCAGCCCCATGGTGACTGTTCCATGCTTGCCACTGCCAAAGTGCCAACTTCGAATATTATTAAATGTGGGATGTTTGTCTATTCAGAATGCATTTCTCTATCTGTCAGTATGCATTATATTTACCATGAGTGACATAGTTTTTTTAAGTTATTCACTTCTAAAGTGGGTTGGGATAGTCCCATAGCTATAGTAATATTATTAGATAATTAGTTTTGTTATTCCAGCAGAGCTACCTAAAATACTATAATGTTTTGTGCGAAATGTGTATATTTTTATATGAATAAATGTTCTTTCATATTTAAAGCGACTTCTTATAAATCGAAATTCAAATGTATTTTTAACTAATCATACTCAAATACCATAATATTGAAATAAAAGTGTTAGTGACTCTTTAAAAACTGGGACATTTTGTAAATTGTAGCTGTTGGCTCTTCTGTCTCAAAATGTTGTCAATCACTGGTCAATGTCCATTACCCATTATATTTGGCAACCCTAATAATAAAACTTAACACAATTAACTTTCCAAAAAAAATTATTCACTAACCCAGGCCTGAAGTTCCTTTCTTGTCCTCCACCAAAAAACATAGGATACAATGGTGTGGTTTCAGATGGATTCTTTACATATATAGCGCCAATCCTTGGACCATAAAACTAGAGAAATAAATGATATTTATCAAACTAGACAAAAATAAATATTAGCCAAACTCTAAATTTAATATTTGGTGAGAACAAAGAATTATATCTTCTATCAGTATTCTGGTTTATTTTATGGCCAACAAAGCAATTTTCTTACATCAAAATGTTGACTTACTTTGTGACCAACTATTGTCAGGTAATCAACACCAAGTTCTTTAACATTGACAGGAATTTTTCCAATGGCTTGTGCAGCATCTGTGTGGATAAAAATCTTCTCAGTTTCACCTTTCTGTCTCTTCAGGGACTTAACTTTTTGACTCACTGCTGAAATAGGCTTAAGATTAAGCATGTAGTATTAATTTTTTGTGCTGAAACAATACTCCAAATAACAAAATCAAAATTTTAGTATTTTCTGTATAACAAAATCTTGAGATTACAAGACATAAATAGAAAATGTTTAAGATATTAGTCAGTATAGTCAGGATTATCTCAAGATTACTAGAGAAAATGTTTAAAACAGTCTGTGTACCTGGATAACACCTGTTTCATTGTTAGCAAGCATAATAGTAATGAGTACAGTTGTAGGACGAATAGCTGCTAGCACATCATCAACATGGACAGCTCCAGTAGAGTGGCGTACAGGGACTTCTGTCACATCTGTTATATAAAGTTTACACATTCATGTCATAGATAAAGTTCACACGTTATATAAAATGTACATGTCACATGGGAAATAAAATTCAAATACCTGTTATTAGGGTGAAGGATAGAAATCTGTTTAGGGTAACTGATATGGACACGGTTATGAAAAGGGTTAGGGATATGGTTAAAGATAGGATTAGGGTAGGGAAAATATAGTGTATAAGGGATGAGTTTAGGTATAGGGATTAATTTAGATAGAGGATTAGGTTGGTCAATGATCTTAATGGAATAAGCCAGTTTTCCAGTTTTGTCTAGCAAGAGTACCTACAAATGCAATGTTAGACCATTTTAGAAAATGCCTCTTCATTTTATAAAATTATTTGTTTCTTACTAAAACAAAATTTTGCATGGGGTAATATATCTAAATATCTATGGCAGAAGGGCTATAAATGGATAATGTCCTAGGCCCTAGGTACACACATCACGTTATAATTCACACATTTTTAATACAAAATTCACACATTTGTTTATGTAAGTTTAACACATCTGTTTTATAAAATTCACATATCTGGGTAATAAACTTCAACCATATTCTAAAAATAATAGCACTCATATCTATAATCAGCAGATTTTATTGTTCATACTAAATGTATTCCTATCTTTTTCTCTATACCTGCCAACCCTTCAGCTTTGTAATGGTCCAAGACAAGTTTGATAGAATCATGTTCTATATTGGAGGTTATAAAGTGAGGTCGATTAAGGCACACATTGTTATCTCCTGTTTGTTGATCTTTCAGTGATAACTGCTTTTGAAACTGTTGTTTAGCAATATGTAAAATCCAATTGTTCCCCTATAAACAAAATATTCAAAACCTAAATTACTGTTATAACATATGTGTAAATACAAGCCCCTAAATATACTGAAATATGTATAGCCCAACAGATCGGCAAAGTGTACTGCAAATGGTAAAGTTAATAGTTAATATTATGATAAAATGTTTGTCATTCCTTAAAAGAAAATATAATATAGATTTTTACTAAATGTTTGCCCAAATATAATAATTAGCTAAACAAGTATGTCATTAGCAGTGACAAGATTAATTTTGTTACCTCTGTTCCTCCAGATGTAAAAATAATATCTGAAATAATAGAAGTTAACACTGTAAAAATGACCTTGTAATAAGCATGCCAGTTTATGTAACTAGAATATGATTTTAAAATTTAAAAATAAAGTTAGAATAATAAAAATATTTGGTAAAAAAATTATTTAACATTAAAACCAATGTTGGATATCCTAAGAAAAATTCCAAAGTCCACCTGGAGGATTGGCTCCAATCATGTTAGCAACATGTGTTCGTGCTGTAGTTATTGTGTTTTTGGCACTTACACCTAAGAATGGAATTATTTACTTTCTGAAACATCAATAAAATTGTTCTTCCATGCTATAATTATCAACAAATACTGTTCATTATCACCATCGAATGAAAATTTAAATTCTTATAAGCAATATTTACTGATAAAATGAGAATTATGTGGTTAAGTTTTCATTTCTGAACATACCTGCTATATGTGAACTAGATGGATTTCCCCATGACTGTGTCAGCGATTCAGAAATAGCCTGAACAACTTCTGATGCTAAAGGTGTTGTTGCATTGTAGTCTAAATAAACACCTTCCATTTATCTTTTATAATTTTTTATTATCTAGTATAATAAAAATAATTATAATTCATCTTATAGAACAGATAAGCAGCATCTAGTGCAAATTAATTACAGGTAACCCTCAACATATGCCAATTCCATTGAAAACAACTTAACCATTGTATTTTCAAATCCAACTATTTTGGTATTGATGTTGACTGGTTGCTTAATTTTGGTTTCGGTTAAAATTTTACTGTGGAAAGAGTTTTTGTCTCAATTTTCTACTGTTGCCTCTAAATTTTAACTTTAACAATATATTTTCAAGGCCATTCTTCATTCAAAACCTCAGGCTTTGGTTGCAAAACAAACTTAACACATTTTATAACTATGGTTAGGTTTGTTTTATTTTAGTGAATTTTAATTGGCACAGTGATTGATAATGCCTAAACAAAATGGTTGACCTTGGTCCAGATTTATTATGTAAAGAAGTTTTTGGCATTCTCAAAGCAAAACTATAGTGTTTAACATTATAGGCCTAATGAATATGAAACTTGTTAAACTTTTTAAAAATATGAATTGATTGTTGAGCAGACTTGAGTCCAAAATAGAATAATAGACAAACAGTTCTGAGTTGTATTTAAGCAATAATTATTAATTAAGACATGTGATGCAAGTCCCTTAGTTCGCCCTAGAGGCAACAACACCATCCTAGCTGCCACCTGCTTTTAACCCCTAACAAAGTTTGTAATCACTTTGTTGGTAACATGGATTAAGGTTCTTTAATCTTAGCCAAGCTGAGATTGCATAATATGTTAACTATCACTCTTGTGGACTAGCAGAGAAAAGATCAAAGACATGCCAATTTTGATCTATAGGCAATACCACTTCACTTCCCTTTTTAAGATGGCTCCATAAAAAACAATTTTGTAACCTTTTTGTCCTGTTAAAAATCATTCAGGAAACTTAGCTGTGTAATAAGGCCATTGGATGATTGAAAATGCATGTGTTAGGTTGTAAGTAAGTAGTACTTGAATCCAGTGGCGTAGCGAGGTCGGGTGTCACCCGGTGCGGCACTTAATGGTGTCACCCCCCCCCCCCCAGAGGCATAGAGACCCTTCCCAGGGACAAACTTTCAAATTTTCGATTTGCACCCCCCCCTCAAGTTTTCGATTTGCACCCCCCCCCCCCTCAAACTTTCGATTTGCACCCCCCCCCCCTCGAGTTTTTCTCTATATATTTTGCTATTTTTTGCCTTGGTGTCACCCCCCTAAATGGTGTCACCCGGTGCGGTCCGCAACCCCGCCCCCCCTCGCTACGCCCCTGCTTGAATCTCAACTACTGAACTAGCTTTATTTTTTATGCTACTATGCCAGAAATTAGGGTTAGGCATAGCGTAGTAGGGTAGGACTGGTTGGTGTTAGGCCGGGATATGGTTAGTCAACATATTGACATTAAAAAATAACTTGAACTAACAAAATAAGCCAAGTACTTAGATCTAGTACTACTTTACTAATACTAATAAACATGCTAATTATAGACTTAAGGTCTATAGGCCTATATATTACATTACAATTTTTACATAATCTAAAAATGACTAAAAATAATCTACATATATTATAATTCTCTTCATCGGCTTTGTGGACACCACAAAACAAGCTGACTATCTAACCCTCCTCCTGCCCTCTCCCTCACTTTCCACTCCTCAAGGCATGCTCAACAGACCCGATATCACCCCCACCACCTACCAGTCTGGTGAGTTGTGGGCAGAGTTTCTTCCAGGCATCTCTTCAGGAGGGCTTTGCCCCCCCCCCCCCCCAAATTTTTACCGCCCCCCCCCCCCCGAACGAAATGAAATTTATATAATTTATATAGAAAATATATACTTTTATACTTTTAACAGTGTCCGCCCCCCCCCCCCCCCCCGAAGAAAGTCTACCGCCCCCCCCCCCCTGAAAATTTCAAGTGCCCCCCCCCCCCCCCCCCCCCCCCCCCCCGGAGAAAAAAGTCTGGAAGAAACACTGGCTGTGGGTCATGCTGACTGCTTACAATCGTAGAGCCAGGTTGAATCAGAGGCAGCTATTACTATTAGGGGCAGATAATTTAGTTTTTGAAACTAAGGGGAGGTAACAAGTTCTTCTTGATCTTTTCAATTCTTTTCATTGACGTCTGTAAGTAAACTGTCGTCAGACATGGATGGCTACTTTAAAACGTTCACGGGGGGGGGGGGGGGGGGGAGGAGGGTAGTGTCAAATTCACAAATCATGAATTTCTGAAAAGTATACAATAAAACAACTATGTAGCGTGTCGTTTCACAATGTCAGGTTAGGCCTAGTTAGAGTCTAGATCTAGATCTAAGACAAACTAATTTCTGTTACGCAGTTTAGAGCAGTTTCAGATTTACCCTCCCCCAACCCTAGATCGGACTAGATCCTAATCCCTGTACCGATTTCTTAGCCATTTAGGTAAAAAAAAAACTGTGAGAGCAGCCTAGTAGATCTAGTAATATAATATTCAATGTGTTTTTCTTCATTATACAAACCTGTAAGTTAAAGATCTTCTGAATCTAAATTTAACGAAATCACTTCAACATATTTGTTCGCAAAAGTTTGTCAAGTAGATCTATCTAGATCTAAGTAATACTAAGTATTTTTAAAGTTTGTTTTAACAATAGTAATGCGCACAGCGCGCAATACGGCATTATTATATTTTTTAACCGCTAGAACTGACTTCAAAACAATATTTCGAGGACGATGTTCAGGTATCAATCAATACATGTACATACAACAGTGATACGTGAATTAAGAAGTGAATACAACAAACAATGACACGGCAACTAGTCTAGATCTAGAATCTAGATATAAAATTTAGATTCCTTACAAAATGTATTTTGTAGGTCGGAGGCGCGGCAGAAACACATTTTATAGATCTATGCCTAAAACAGCTATTCATTGCATTTAGGCCCCTATTAATTTATAAAATTTTGAAACTTTCCACAAATAAAAAATAGTAAAAATACAATACATTTGATTGTCAGATGAGATTGTCAATTTGACAGAATTGTCATTAGTAGATCTAGATCTAGATCTATCTACAATTGTTATAAAGAGTGAGTTGTTGTTGACTCAATCGAGTAGTATGTCGGCCATAATATTAACAGCTGTAAAATCTGTATTGAGGAGAGAATATGTGATTATGAAGGGATTTAAGTGCTATGCAACATCTGTGTTTATCTCAGTTCGACATTACAATTGTGAAGTTACTAGTATACGCAATGGCCTTGTAGGTATGGTTGGAAGAACTCCACTTGTTCGTCTTAATAAAATTAGTGATGAAACAGGTTGTAATATATTAGCAAAAGCTGAAATGTGCAATGGAGGGGGATCTGTTAAAGATAGGGCTGCCTATTATTTGATTCAAGATGCAATCAAAAGAGGAAATTTGAAGCCTGGTGGTACAATCGTTGAAGGAACTGCTGGCAACACTGGAATTGGCTTAGCACACTTGTGTCTTGCCATGGGATTTAAATGTGTAATTTTCATGCCTAATAATCAATCACAGGAAAAAATAGACATTTTGAAAACTCTTGGTGCAGTTGTTACAACTGTACCAGTGTGCCCATGGGATGATCCAAACAATTACAATCATCAGGCACGGAGATTTGCTGAAAGTTTAGACAATGCTGTTTGGACTAACCAGTTTGACAATAGGGCAAACAGACAAGCTCATATTGAAACAACAGGTCCAGAAATATGGAATGAAACTGGTGGCAAAATAGATGCTGTTACCTTTGGTACAGGAACAGGGGGTACACTGTCTGGTGTTGGAACTTACTTGAAAGAAAAGAATAGTAAAATCAGGGTGATACTTGCTGATCCACAAGGTAGTGTCCTTTATAATTATTTCAAACATGGAAAAATAGAAAGAACACCTGGTGATTCTATCACTGAAGGAATAGGCCAGGGTAGAATAACAGAAAATTTAAAAGATGCACCGATAGATGATGCCCGGGCTGTTATGGATGTTGATGTAATAAATATGACATTTCGCCTGTTACATGAAGAAGGGTTTTTTGTTGGAGCTTCAACTGGACTTAACGTTTCTTCTGCTTTTGAAGTTGCTAAGGAGATGGGACCTGGACATACTATTGTTACATGCTTATGCGATACAGGACAGCGGTATTATGCCAAATTGTTCAATAAAGAGATCCTTAAATCAAGAGGATTATATGAAACACTTCCTGATGTGTATAAAAAATATTTACATTAAGTTAAGCATACATTTTTTTTTTCATTTGTGCTTTTCAATTGTGCCTTTCAAAACTTTTAATACTAATATATTTTAATATGCAAGTGCAACTTCAAACAGACATGTTAATTATAATTAATATTATAATAATTATATCAAAAATGTATTTAGAAAAGACTGTTATAGACCTACATGTAGAGATAATTATCAAATATATTTAGTGCTAACCACACTATCTTTTCATATGCCAGAAATAAAAACAGGTGAACTCTACTTCACCTGTCCCTTGGTTGGAAAGGGTATTTTACTTATTTACAGGGAAAAAAAACTTACCCATATTTAATACAGGGCATAAAGTTTAAAGTTGATTGGAATAAATAAAAGTAAAAGGCAATGTTTTATAATCTTAATCATAAAAAGATAAGAATTGTGGCCTATTTATAAATAGATAATCTACTTCAACAGCCCAATTGCTATACTATAATCTCAAGTAGGCTTAATACCTAATGCTTGTGATTAAATACTCCCATGAACACATTTCCAATTATTGCTCACTAACACTGTAGCAAGCAGTCTTTTTACTCAGGTGTCACTCTAGCCCCATAAGAAGTCTCAATACAAATTTTTGTCAACTTGAAATGTGATGTCTGGCCAAGTGGAGAGTATGAGATCTATACTTAAGTTGTGGGTTAGGAACTTGTATGGTCTTTGCAAATGGTTTAATTTTCTCTCCCCCCCCCCCCCCCAAGTACATCCCAGTGGGAAATCTGGCCACTGCTCATAATGTCTTGCTCTTAAAGCCTAGACCATATACCAATAGTAAAGCTAATATACAAATACTAAAATATGTCATGATTTTACATTGAATTGGAAGCAAGGTTTTTTTTCCCAAGTGTAAACAGATATATATTGTAATATTTATCCCATGTTGCTTTTAATATATAATTTATCCTTCAATGTAACTGTTGAAATATTTGATTAAAATGTGCATTCTAACACACCTTGTTGTCTACCTGTGAGTAAATGTGAGTAGTTTATAATTTTATAATTACATAGTCAAAGTTAAGAGAATGGATGGCTACAACTACAAGGCTTTACAATCTGATTTGTTTTCTATATTGATTGTGTAAAAAAAATGCCCTTTAGTGGCTGGTAAAAACCGCCTACTAACATTTTTGGCGCTTTTTTGTCAACGTAAATCTACAACTTGACTAGATTGCAATACATTTTGTATGGATTTGCATTGTTAAAAGCTTAAGAGAAAATAAATCGGATTATATAATTCGGTTATCTGACTAATACAGTCAGAGCAGGTGGGGTTCCATTTTCAAACCTGACGGTGCATGGGGCGAGTGAAGTAGAGTTCACTTGTTTCTGTGACCTCGGCGTAGGTGTATAAGAGGTTAGTGTGATCAGCACTGTGCACTGTCAAATGACACTGTTATTATGACCCGGGAAAAACAACCCAGTCATAATAATAGCCCTGACATATTGGCTCCTGACAAATGAACTCATAACTAATTGGCTCCAGACTGTTGAGGGTCATTTGGAATTGGAGTTTAGGTTAGAGTAGGGTGGAATAGTCTAGAACCTAGGGCCCTCACAAAATGGTGAATTGTTTTTTCAAAACTAATACTTTTCAAATAAATTGAATGCACTTTTAAACATGTCTTAAAGAAACAAAAATACCACATATTGACAGATAAAAAATTTAAAAAGACTTAAACTTTATTCACATATAAATTTTATTCATGTAGTTAAAAAAAATTTGGAAAAATACAAAATCCATATATATATCTATTTATATATATCTATATATATATCTATATAAATATCTCTCTCTCTCTCTCTCTCTCTCTCTCTCTCTCTATATATATATATATATATATATATATATATATATATATATATATATATATATATATATATATATTGGGGGTACCGAAATAGAAAGGACGCCCCTGATGCAGTTAGACCAATTATACCATTTATTCAAGTAGTAATCCTGATCAGCAGCCCCCAGAGTGGTAAATCTCTTTTCAGAGGTTAAAGTGGACTTGATAGTATAAATGACCTTTATGGGCACCCCTATTACTGTATTAGGCAACAGTGCGTGAGTTAATGTAGAACAATAATCACTGCAGTAGATCCACCAGTCTATCAAGGGGAAAAATACTTCTGGTCCGTGTTTTGTCCACTAAACAAACCTTTCCAACTGGGGAAGGGGGGGGGGGGGGGCGTTTTCACAGACAGGAATAATTATATAGAAATGTAAGGGTGGGGGCGCAAAAATGATAGTCCGACACTGACACCAGAATGGTCGCGACGCCTCCTGTGGCATACTGACCAGATTTGGCGTTTCTTACTCCGTGACACCACTGTGCCGTTTTGCACTGGCAACAAAATGCCCAACAGCAAAGGTCTTTTTTTTCAGTTCGCAAATTATTGTAATGTATGTAAATCAGAAGAGGTTTTGCGCATTTAAATACTGGGTTTGATGTATGTGCCAACAAAAAAAAAACACATTATATTTTTAGAAGTTGAAGGTGGGTTTTAACGTTTTTACAATAGTATTAAAAATGATTTCACATGGTTCCCCCTAGGCCCCGTCTTCCCATCTATAACAAATCAATGAACATAAATGATGTGGAAATTTTTAAAAAATTATGTCTAAAGATAATTCTACGTGGAAGACAGGGGTACAGACAAACAATAGAATTACAAGGGGTGGGGGTACCTGGGTATTAGATAATCAGATCATACATCGTGTTGCCTCTCTCAACCCTGGATGGTTTAGTCAAAAAGAATGCTAAGCAATAGGTAGATGCAGAAGTTGTCGAAAGCGAACTTAAGTTAGCAATCTATCGCCCCAGCTATCAAGCCTCATCTGCCCGCTGGTTCAAACTTTACGGGTAAGCACCAGAGTTTCTTCCAGGCATCTCTTCGGGGGGGCAAAGCCCCCCCCCCCCCCCCCCCCCCCCCCCCCGAAAAATTTTTACCGCCCCCCGAACGAAATGAAATTTATATAATTTATATAGAAAATATATACTTTTAACAGTGTCCGCCCCCCCGAAGAAAGTTTACCGCCCCCCCGAAGATTTCAAGTGCCCCCCGGAGAAAAAAGTCTGGAAGAAACACTGGTAAGCACAGGATATACCTCCTAGTTAAAGGTAACCTATAGAATACGCGACAATTTTTAAAAGTATGTTATACTTCATGTGTGGGGCAGGACTGCTCCTGCCAATACGTTTTTCCAATACAAGACTTCTAATGGATCTTACTATGGGGTAAGAGGTTTTTAGCTAATTCCACCTACATTTTTGGGTAAAATACAAGCAGTTAGATACAGAGTTTCCTTATTATTTGCATTTTGTGATGGTATTTTCAATATGCAGTATCCGCAAGACTAGGTCCACCTGTATTACAGTCACTAGCTGGGTTTCTTTCAGACATTTTATTGGGAGGGGGGATACGGTGGACGCTGGAAAGTCGGGGACCTTGACAACGCTTCATCCGCCAAAGCATCAAGTGTACGGTTGATAAGTCAAAAATGTAAAAGTATTATTTTAAGCATGACCTACAATGACTATGCTTTATTTAAAGGTCATTGTTTAATGGCGTTAATTAGATAGCAAAAGTAGATGGGTTTTTTCCCCCACTTCTTTCATAGCCCGCGTAGGCTACTAATTTAAAAGGTTCAACTAATTTCATAAAAAATAATTTTAGATACCGGGGTAGCTGGGTTTTTTTCCTTAAAATCCGTGCAGCTGTCATTAAAGCTGGTGCTATATATTTTGTTTGCAAGGTAAAGAACTTTTGTTTACTTTAAGTTTAACTAGTCCGTGTGGACGACCCCACATAACGAGCCCTCCCCTCCCTTTTTAATCGTGTTTTTGGACGCATTGTGATTGTCCCATGATGTTTTTTATTTTCCTAAACTTTAGTTAGGCCTATAGCAGTAGCGAGGGGCGGGGGGGGGACATATGTCCCCGGGCGCCGAGCTTAGGGGCGCCAAAATGGGTTGGAAAAATAAATTGAAAGGTTGAGGGGGGGGGGTGCAAATTGAAAGTTTGAGGGGGGGGTGCAAATCGAAATCTCGAGGGGGGGGGTGCAAATCGAAAGTTTGAGGGGGGTGGGGTGCAAATCGAAATCTCGAGGGGGGTGCAAATCGAAAAGTTTGTCCCCGGGCGCCGGGAAGGGTCGCTACGCCTCTGGCCTATAGAAACGTATTAATAATATGCTGTATAGCCTACAGGCATATATATATATATATATATATATATATATATATATATATATATATATATGACTATATTCTATATAGATATATGATGGTATTTATGTACATATAAACGGCCTATAATATAGTTTTCTAATTAGACATGGGCTTACTTTTTTTGTAAAATTTCAAATATCCATATCGTGTTTATGTTGACATTGTTTACCAAGGTGTGTCCGACAGTTGTGTGACAGATTAGACGTATTAATGGTAATTTTGTGCTCTAAAAATGGCTCCTTGATGGATGACCGTGTACGCCTGGGTAGTAGATGTAAAATACTTTCCAACTTGAGCTCACATCCATGCTCAACGGACTACGGCATGTTTCTGTCTTCACCTTATTGGAAGTTCATATAGTTATCACCGGTACGTCGTGTTAATATTATAACGGGGAAAATTTATCCGGCGCTAGACTTGTGTTAATGATAGTGTGTACAATCTATTGAGAAACATTTTTATAACCCAATAACAATGGTGAGATTTCTTATCGTATACAGTTTTATTTTTTATCTGATGATTTTGACTACTGTAGCCATTCCATACGACATGTTGGCGAACCTTATGGAAATCTTAAATTCCTCAAGAAACGATAGATCACCTTCTGTAAACGGACAAGATGCTCAGATATCTCAGTATTCTGATACGCCTAGGCAATCACGTTTGACTGGAGAAATATTTCACCCCGGAGAAACTATGAGGTCCCCATCGTACCAACCCGGAGAAACTGTTAGGTCTCCACTTTACCCACCTGGATCGTCCATTACGACGTCAGTCCACGTGACTAAAACCGTCAACAACCAGCTGCACCGACCTATCTATGGAGGCTACCAGGTACCAGAGGTCGGCTGGGAGCAAACTGGGTCTCTGTGGGAAACACCCAGTGTTCGTGAGTGGAGTAACCCGCACGCTGGCTTCATCAGAGAATGGGTTCACCCCCTTCGATCAACAGCTGCCCGGGTTCGACAAAGTATCAACTCATTGGACGATCTGTACTCACGACAGTTGCTAATACACCCCGCCTACAGGCGTTCGGACGATTCGTTTAGCGAATACATTCGACAAGCGACCTACGATTGGTTAAGAACGTTAAAAAACGTCCATTTTAGAACTCCTGTCACGACAGACATTCCTCATACAACAACATCTCTTACCAGAATGTCTACAACGTTAAGGCAGACCACCACTATAATGATAGATCGGAATACAACAACAACAGCTTCAGTCAATACAACGGTAGCAGACGACACAGCATCAGAAACTGGCCCCGAGACGACGACAGCTGCTATCAACATGAGTTCTAGTAACAACACAGAGGAGAACACTACGTCATACATCAACTCTACACACAACACAACTCTTCCTCAAAATACAGCACAAACCACTGTACCAACAACACCAACTTCCACAAGGTCTTCTAATACCACCAGACCAACTTTAACATCAACTACACCAAATTCTACAACAAAACTAACTACAAAGGCGACTACACCAAAATCAACTACCACATTAACTACATCAATATCTACTACTAAACCATCAATTACATCTACAACAACCAGACCTACAACTGCGTCAAGTACAGCAACAACTACATCTTCATCATCAACAATACCTACAACAACATCAGCTGCATCTACATCAACAACAACGTCTACAACAACAACTACATCAACTATATCAACACGAACAACAAGGAGAACAACGAGAAGGACAACTACTCCCGCACTAAGAACCACTCAAGTCATTATCGATCCTTTTATTGACCAGGGTGTGGAAGGCAGTTTTCTTCCTGATCAGCCAAACTTAGGAACCCGCTGGGGGCAACATATTGAACATACAGCAGACAATATTATCTGATTGCTTCAATATCTCATGATAAAAACTAAAACAGGAAAAAGCTACCAAGTGATTGGTTTGACAAATGTTGATATTATAAAATATTAGATATATTTTCAATTAAATCTTTGATATTTCATTTACAAATCCACGTTTAAACTTCATTTAAAATGACGCGACTTTGCTGTGCTTTTTATCTTTTAATTTAAAATGTTCTATCAGAAGTAAAGCCTTTGAATTTATGTTTTACCCTGTTGAATAACGAGTAAAGGGAAGCATTTTAATCGTATGAACAACATAGTTTTAGTACCGTTTCTGTTAGGTGGACGAAATGTTAATATGTTATTCATAAGCCCTAGATGTAGGGTTCAGTCAGCTGTTGAAGTAGTAGGCCTACTTCACTATATTTCCGATTTCTCACATTTTGATAATTTCACATCACTTTCTCATAAATCAGCTTATTCTAAAAACTTTTCGTCTCTGTTTTCTGTAGTGGCTTTGCCATAAACGTTCCTAGCATTTCTATCGCATAGTCCGATTCTCATGTAAGTGACACCCCAATCCTCCTTGTTCATTGTTATTAAAGAGCATACATAAAACCAAGTAAGTTTACTAGAGCTTACTTTACTAGCGCGTTATTTATGGTATATTACTCATAAAAATATTAAAACAAAATCCATAACTACTGAATATACTACAATGTGGTCGGTAGCGCACGACTGCTTATGTTGCGACAAAACTGAACACTTTATCGCTAAGTTTCTATCTGCCAAATCTTAGAGCTTAATCTAGAGTTTGTTAAGAAAAATAAATATTTTAAACATTAAGCGTTTGATTCATGTTAGTTTTTATACATAAAAAAACAGATCCAGATTGCAGAGCAGTAAACAATAAATTTTGTGTATAAACCAAAAGTTTTCCTAGTATTATTTTCTGTAGTTGAACACGGCATAATATAATAAGGTGTAAAGCCACTGCAGGCTCACAATCTCTGTTTCCTTCATCACCCCCTGGGGTAGCCTATTTAGTTTATAAATATAGGTCTACGTACCGTAATTTAATTACCCCATGGGCTGGGGTTATAAAAAAAATAACATGAGCATTACATTTCAAATGGACACTTCTTGTATGCAGGTTTAATGGTGTGTGTGGTGTGTGGCATACACGTGTGTCGTCTTAAATGCAACATATGGACGCCCTCCCCCCCCCCAGTCCTAAAAAGGTAACCTTTTCAGACACACCCCTCTCAGCACCCTCCCACCCCCACACACTCTGTGTAAATAAAGTACCCTTTCGAACCTAACGTTTATCAGTTACGTTTTTGTTACGCTTAAGCTCACAATTATTTAAATTTGCTCAATGTGACAGATGTTTAGAGACTTTTTTCTCCTGTTCATTTTCACTTACTTCTGGCACATAGAGTGTCCAAAAGTGTTCACAAATATTGTAAATAAATATTACAGTACCTGTATTTTAAAGCATTTCTTTTTCATCGAGACACTGCTAATTTGCAAATTCTTTGAGTAAAAAAAGGATACCGTAATTTAAATACAACAGTTTGTTAACACTTACATTAATTTTACAAATAGAATAGATCAACGCACACCGTTGAGTTATACAGCCTAGTTTTTTTTCTTTTTAAAATATTATTGAACTTTAAAAATAGCGTATAAATCTACGAGGAATATAATAAACTGTTTTTAAACTATATTTATGCTTAACAGAACATCTTGGCCCAACCGCTACTGACGACATAAAATCATACCAATGTTTACATAATAAACACTCGTAGACACATTTTCCCAAGTGTTAGACAGCTTTCTAATGAAAAGACAATTTTTAAAGAGATAATTGCATCGCTATTCAGACTGAGACAGGTGTTGTTGTTTTCCACTTGTTGAATCCAATGTTGTAAAGTTGTTATTTCCCTTGGATTCTGCTGAAACAAACGTGTGTACTTTATGTTGGCTTATACCATTAATAATGTAAACTGATGTGACGGTAATGTATTTACGTGGAATTATGCGCTTTTTAAAGAAAAATGTGAAATTGTACTTACATTAAACATTAACAAAAACAGTCTTTTTTTTTAAATGCAGTATTAGTATATTGAGTAATTACACACCTTTTTAACAATGTGCTATGTATATGGAGGACGATATTGGTACACATTGTTGTTGACAAACCTTCCCCACATACATATATGTATACACAAACAAAGCACTCTTATTCCTACCCTATATACGCCAAAAGAATTCCACAAGCAATACAAACAACAGGTATGAGAATTATAGTTACATTTGTAAAAAATTAAAGTCCTTTGGGAACCATCTATTTCACTCATTTTATATTTTTGTATCGAATATAAGCAGTTGAAAAGCCGTTTAGAATTATTTTATCAATTCAAATATTTTCAAAAACTGCCCTCAACTTCTCCTTGAACTTGAAGAACCGGCAACACAAATTAGAACAATAATTTTCCGTGACAAAAATACACAATAGTGAGCTATGGTGTATAGATTGTAGGCCTATTTATATTAAACGAGCCGACCCGCGGCGTATCATACGCCGCTATTTAGTTGTTTTATTTTCTACTTTTCAGTAATTCATAATTTGTAAATTCGACAGTACCAATGCTGCCACTGAATATATTTGCTTTAAAACACTATCAGTAGCTCGTTAAGGACGGTAACCCCCCCCCCCCTCCTTCCCCCTACCCCTACCCCCCCCCCCCCCCCCACACCCGTGAAAGCAGCCTCCTCGTAGTTACCTCCCCTAAGTTTAAAATCGTTTCAAACTAAATTATCTGCCCCTAATAGTCGTCACTAAACCCGGCTCTACGATTGTAAATATTTAGCGTGAACCACAGCTCACCAGACCATGAAGGGGTGGGGGTGGTAGGGAGCACGCTTACAGCTTGGTATTTTCTAGGGTCTCCAAGAAGAGAATTATATATATAGTCATAGACTAGCCGTCCCGGCCAGGCCCTGCTCTGGCTTCTGTGAAAAACCTTTCTGTTAAAGACCATTACCTGTGTTTAGTAATCATCATAAACCCGGCCAAACCACAACCAACCAAAACCAAAACAACAAAACGCAAACATAACGCTAACACAATTACAAATACAAACGAAAACAAAAACCTAACAACAAACCCAACCACAACCACAAACACCAATACAAACACAAAGAAAAAACAAACAAAAAAGCAAACGAAAACACAAACCTAACAACAAACCCAACCACAACCACAAACACCAATACAAACACAAAGAAAAAACAAACAAAAAAGCAAACGAAAACAAAAACCTAACAACAAACCCAACCACAACCACAAACACCAATATGAACACAAAGAAAAAAACAAACGAAAAAGCAAACAAAAACAAACCAAATCTAAACGCAAAACCAACCACAAACACAAACTCAAAGAAAAAAACAAAAACGAAAAAAGCAAACGAAAACAAACCAAATCCAAACGCAAACCAACCACAAACACAAATACAAACACAAAGAAAAAACACAAGCGAAAACGAAAAAAGAAAGAACAAAAACGAACCAAATCAAAACGCAACCACTAACGCAACCCAAACTAAACACAAAGAAAACACTAACGCGAACATAAACGCAAAGTGCTCACAGTCTAGCCCGGGGCGGAATCGCATGTTTCAGCTTAATAAACGACTATAGTACCCCAACTTGTGCATTACACCAACACATTTTAAGATAGTTCTACGGGTTCGCTGTATAATAATTACAATGTATCTAATGCTAACTCTGCCATTGTTATCAACTATTTGATGTAAATATAGGTTATATAGATTGTATGTATGGTTATTAACCTGAGTTCGAGCCCCCGGTCAGATGACCCTTGTCGATTTCACTTATCTTATAGCATCTAATGATCCAAAAGGGTATTATAAACTTTAAAACCATCAATCAACAATACTCAAGATTAAATTATATCCTAAAGATCGTGCATGAAGGAAAAAAATATTCTTAACACGAATCGCTCGCTTATATGACTCGATAAGGCGAAATAGCTGAGTTTATCACTGGCGAAAAATCTCAGGACAAATCTTTCAGTTCAGGAGTAAATGTCTCAATTAAAAAAATGTATTAGAATGTATATCCGAGAACAAAACATTCAACTCCGGAATAGCATAGAGATGAGGGAATTAAAAGTAAAATGAGTAAAATATGAAGTACTTTGATGAGGTGTAGAAATTTTTTTTAGAGAACTCGTTTGAAAATTATGATGTTTATTACAAATTGAAGAAACAAATCATCACGTTTGTGAAATCTGAGCTTAATTATAGTATGTTTTATTTTAATTTGAATATAAACATTAAAAGCTCTTATTGAATTAGTGTATTGAACAGACAATTTAAAGAATACAAAGAAAAAAAGCTACTGAAGGATAAATTATTAACATATATACAAATTAAAACACAGTCAATGGTGCTCTTTAGTTTAGGTACAACAAAAACTGCCTGCTCCTCCGTTTCGGATTCGAATAAGGTATTCATCATCCTCCACTCACTCAAACAGCAACCACAACCACACATTGAACCAATAACCACAATCATACACGCTTCCAACCAGTAAACACCCCCTAAACCCATTCAAGCAGTAACCACAACCCTACACTTATTCAATCAGTAGCTACCATCATACACTCATTCAATCAGTAGCTACCAACATACACTCATTCAATCAGTAGCTACCATCATACACCCATTCAACTAGTAACCACCATCACAAACCCATTCAACTAGTTACCACCACCATGCACCCATTCAACTAGTAACCACCACCATGCACTCATTCAACTAGTAACAACCATCATACACTCTTTCAACCAGTAGCTACCATCATACACTCATTCAACCAGTAGCTACCCCCATACACTCAACCAGTAGCTACCACCCTATAGCCCATCATTCAACCAATGAATCTTACTGACTGACATCACCTCTTACTCTACCAAACACCACTTCCCACTCTACCAAAACACCACCCCCCACTCTACCAAACACCACTTCACACTCTACCACACACCACCTCTTACTCTACCAAACACCACCTCCCACTCTACCAAACACCACCTCCCACTACCAAAACACCACCTCCCACTACCAAAACACCACCCCCCACTCTACCAAACACCACCTCCCACTACCAAAACACCACCCCCCACTCTACCAAACACCACCTCACACTCTACCAAACACCACCTCACACTCTACCAAACACCACCTCACACTCTACCAAACACCACCTCCCACTACCAAAACACCACCTCCCACTACCAAAACACCACCCCCCACTCTACCAAACACCACCTCCCACTACCAAAACACCACCCCCACTCTACCAAAACACCACTTCACACTCTACCAAACACCACCTCACACTCTACCAAACACCACCTCACACTCTACCAAAACACCACCTCCCACTACCAAAACACCACCCCCCTCTCTACCAAACACCACCTCACACTCTACCAAACACCACCACCCACTCTACCAAACCACCTCCCACTCTACCAAACACCACCTCCCACTACCAAAACACCAGCTCACACTCTACCACACACCACCTCCTACTCTACCACACACCACCTCCCACTACCAAACACCACCTCACACTCTACCAAACACCACCACCCACTCTACCAAACCACCTCCCACTCTACCACACACCACCTCCCACTACCAAAACACCAGCTCACAATCTACCAAACACCACCTCCTACTCTACCACACACCACCTCACACTCTACCACACACCACCTCCCACTCTACCAAAACACAACCTCCTAATCTACCAAACACCACCTCCTACTCTACCACACACCACCTCACACTCTACCCAAACACCACCTTCTACTCTACCAAACACCACCTCCTACTCTACCACACACCACCTCACACTCTACCCAAACACCAGCTCCCACTCTACCACCTCCTACTCTACCATACACCACCTCACACCACCTCACACTCTACCACACACCACCTCACACTATACCACACACCACCTCACACTCTACCACACACCACCTCACACTCTACCACACACCACCTCACACTCTACCCAAACACCAGCTCCCACTCTACCACCTCCTACTCTACCATACACCACCACACACCACCTCACACTCTACCACACACCACCTCACACTATACCACACACCACCTCACACTCTACCACACACCACCTCACACTCTACCAAACACCACCTCACACTCTACCACACACCACCTCACACTCTACCACACACCACCTCACACTCTCCCAAACACTAGCAGTAGTAGCTTTGACAAAATGAGGCCAGAGTACAAAATATTTGGCATGGCTTTTTATCTAAAAGTTTAAACCAGGCCGACCTGTTTCAACGTAAAGGTCATGTTCACAATAAGGCATTAGCATATGGTAGAACAACTGTTCAGCTATCTAGTCTTTAGATAACGTGCTTGTGACATCTCGTGGTCCATTATGTGAGACAATTGGTTGTTAGAATTGGTTCAAAAGCGAGAGATGAAGTTGGTGAAAAGGGGGGGGGGGGGGAGAGGAGGGATGACGGTTTGGTGAGTGGGGGGGGGGGGGGTGAAGGTTTGTAGGGTGGGGGTTTGAAGGTTGGTAAAGTGGGGAGGGGGGGGTGAATGTTGGTAGAGTGTGGGAATGAAGGTTTGTTTTCTGTCCGCCCATTTTATAACATTTTATTAAACTTGCTTCCTCTGTCTATTTGCCTATCTATCTTTCTTTCGCCATGGATAGAAATTGCCTAGCGAAATTTCGATCACTTCTAACGACCGATTCGTTTCAAACTTAGAACGTGGGTTAATACATGATGACAATGCAATCTGACATCAAATCTGACTTAATTTATTTGAAAAACACTTTTTAATTTACAAACTTACATTTTCATGCAGAATTATTCACCTTGGTTACTGACATAACATAAAAAAAACATATAGGGCCTATACGTGTGAATAGTAAACCTGCATTTACACAACTCATAATTCACACAGGTAAAAGCTATTTACTCAAGTCCTACACTCTACTTGCACTGCTTAGGTAATCTCTGAATCACACGTGTAAATGTTATCATCTCTAGTTCTGATTCTACTAATCAAACACGGTTTAAATCCTTCTATGAATACTCATCAGTACCCATAACAATCTAGCTGGACACTCAAGCGGTAGGAAGATTTCCAGCCACTGGAATAAAACATTGGGCCACTGGTACCAGCATCGGGCCACACTGATAATGGCCACTGAAGAGCATATCTACACGGCAAGACGTTTGGCCACTGGTACAACATTGGCCACATGTATAAAAACATTGGTCACATATGTAAATATCTGGAACGAAGCACATATGTACAGGAACAAAACAACGCCTGGGCCAATAAGCCAGCCTTCGCACAGTACGCATTGTTTCTTCTCTATTCCATTTCCAGTGATGTTAGTAAAGCCGAATTTCAGATTTTCTTCTAAATATTTATGATTTTTTTTTATAGCTAGGGTTTAGTCTACCAGTTGGCGAACCCCCCCCCCCCCCCCCCCCCCCCTCCATAAAGCCCTTTGCGACCCACAGTTTGGGAACCCAATCTAATCTAGATCTAGATGGTTGCAGTCTGCTATCTCACTTGTGTCATTTTAGCATAGGTTCCCTCGCAAAGCGCATGCGCCGAACTTACAGCTCTAAGGTGATTTAATTACAACTACTTCCTGTTGACATTGGCAACAGCAGCTACACTAATACTAATTTAATATCATGGTTCTACAAGAAAAAGCATAAACAAGCAAGGAAGAATATTAAACGACATGGTTGCCATCACTCGTCCTAAGTATTTTACACCGAAAGAAGTTTCAGTACACAACACAACCGATGATTTGTGGGTGTCGTTTCTGGGTAATGTTTACAATTTGACACCGCTATGTGAGAAGTACAAAGGTAAATAGTAAATAAAATAAATATAAAAAGTTAATTCTAAATTCATTCATATCATATAATCAGTAATAAATCATTATAAATAATAGCCAAGGACTGTAGGCTGTAATGAAATGTAGTTAGTAATTTTAGGTTCAATTGTCAGTAAAGTGAGTGCTATTCAACTAAACACAGGTTCATTTTTATTTATTTTGGTCAATAGTCAATTATAACATTAAGAACAAACTAACCTATCACGCTTGCTAATATTAAAGAATTAAAGAAATTCAAGGACATTGTTATGAGTTGTTATGATATAATTCAATTGTTACCAATGATGTATTTTTATACGGCGATTACACTTACGACTTACGACATGTATATAACTATACATTTCTAGAACACAAAGCCCGCCAAAAGTTATTTTATCTAGAACAATTTTGTCCACAGAACATGTATACTTTAGCGTTTACACTTACAGAACATGTTATAGAACATTTTATTAGACAAGCATGACCTTTGACATGGAGCGTCTGCTCTATAGGCCTAGGCAATTAAAATAAAGAGTAATCAGAGTAAAAAAAACAACACGTAGATAGTAGGCATACAGCTTTATTTTTTTAAAAAGGAAAATGGTGTAGCCACTGTGCTTGTGATTCAACAATGAATTATTTAAACATTACAGAACATGCAAGATTTTATAAATTTTATTCGAGTGCCAGCAAATGGAGCTAGACAGTTTTTATAAATATATTGCTGTGTATAATAGCACGGGTCGTAGACATTACCCACATGTTATTACCCCTCCCTCCCATCCCGCAGTACAATCACCCCTTCCCACCCCAACCTCATGGTAGTCTTTTCCCCCAGCTTCTTTGCATGTCTATATCCTTCAGAAACAGCTTCGGATGAACAGGGCTGAATATTTGTTTGCTGAAAGGCTCGATTTCTTCGAAAACTTGCATCTGCCAAGTTCATTAAAAGTATTGAGATCGCGTTACAACTATACCGAGTCTATTATTAAGAAAAAAGTAGTTCTAGTTTTTAGAGTAGGGCCTATGTGACCCTCATCCCCCTCCCCCCTTCGTTTCTTTATGTTAATTATGTCCCATTCTAAACCTTAATAATTAGCCTATGACTTTTTTATCTGCCTGTTTTTATAGTCAGTTGATTATGTGTGATCTCACGAGCACGGTACATTCTGGTGGGCCTAAAGATTTATTCATGTCAGACGGAAACTGAAAAATATGTTGATACACTTAAAACAAAATATTGGTTAAGGAAAAATTGAAGATACATTTGGTAAAATTATATATTTTTTTTATTAATTATTATTTTCGTTATTAATACCTAAACTGGTTTTTCGACGCATGTGCACTCAACTGAAAATTCGGAACATGTACTATGTTTTCGCTCAGCAAGCGAAGACAAAAACTTGACCCAGAACATAAAAAGGGGCATGGTTTTGTGCCCTGCGACTCAGAAGATGTTCCATATACTCGTAACATGTTTAGTATACACTTTAGTAGGTCAAGTATAGTATACATGTTGTAAGTGTAAACTATTTTTTTGTGTGGCTGATATTCCTTCAGGGCACAGCATGATATTCATGAAAATTAAACAGCGGTCAAAATAAAAATTTAAACCGCCACCAAACAACATGTGGATGACCACATTCTCAAGCGTTGATGAAGACAAAGTGGCTATACCTATGATGGAATGACTGAAGTGTCAGAAAGTGCAAAATGACGCTGGCGGCTTATATTATAGAAAGTTCTACACACCAGAGTAGAGTGATGAAATATTTTATAAGGGTTTAGTCAGCACATCATCAAATGGCACATCTGTATTTTTAGATGTGTGTCTGGATTCTAAAACTGAGTTATTTAAATGTAAACAGCCTGTGCTATGACTATAATGGATCTAGGTGCTATGGCTTTAATGGATCTTATATATGGGGGCACAGGTCCTGCTCAGACTGCCCTGGGCATGCTGTATCAACACCTTGGGTGTACATAGTAATAGTGAGGTAGAACACAGCTTGGTGACTGCCCAGGTGTCAGGGGCATTGTGGGGTGCTCTTGGGAGCCACCAGCTACACTACCTCAGAGGCACCAACATCTTACCCTGGTTCGGTTTAGTCATCAAATGTAGTGATCCACTGTGTCCCTGGCATAGGGTACCTATTAAAAATGAATGTAGGCACCATAGTGCTCACAGTGGAACCTGGGATGCTCTAGGTCAGGGGTCTCCAAACTACGGCCCGCGGGCCGGATGCGGCCCGCAATGTCCTGTCATCCGGCCCGCGGAGATCTTTTTGTCCACAGAAAAACCGTTTGTTGGTGATGGCTGAGGAACTTTGCCCAGAAAATCGAAGACATGCCTAGAAGAAACTGGCCCCCGAAATGAAATTTGATAGTCAATGCGGCCCTCGGACTGAAAAGTTTGGAGACCCCTGCTCTAGGTCACCAAATTGTTGTGGCACCAGCAGATGTGTCTGGTTCAAATTAGTTATCAGTTACAATAGCCCCCATATATATATATCTATAATATAAGCGGGCTGAGTGTGTGTCAGTCCTTGGGCTGAGTGTGTGTCAGTCCTTCCTTCCTTCTGTCATCGCTATGGCTTTTGGAACCATAAAAGTAAACATCGCACCATACTGTGCTTTTCAGTGCACCGCTGTGTCTTATTATAATTAATAGAGTAGGGTTTGTTTATATAACGACATAGAGCTATTTTATAATTACCACTGTGTTTACTCTTTTGCATAACTTAAAGAAAATATTAAATACACGCACATTGCTAAAACATATAAAAAGGATCAATGTCAAATATCATTTTCGTTTATAATCCTAGAAAAAGTGGATACATTTTAATAACATAATAACAGTACGGTAGAAAAATCAAATTAATTTAACTCTTTTCTAATTTTGACAAAGGAGGTAATTTAAAAATACATTAAACTCACGCTAATAAAAAATGTGAATGCAAATATACGTTAGTCATAGAAGGAATTAGTGTTGCAATAATATAATTAGCAAAATGTGAATGCAAATTATTCGGATGTGTAAGAGGAAATTATTGTTAGAAAATTATAATTAGCATGGATTGATAAAAGGCAATCTTTTATTTATTTTATTCACTGAAGGTAGGCCATACTGTTTATTACTTATAATTTTTAATCAACTATTCAGCACTATTATAGACGCGTCATCACGTTCATTAGGTGCGCAATCGTTTTAGTCATGAAACTCTATTGTAAATTTTTAAAATTTAAAGTACTGGAAAAAAATGCGTGAATGGATAAAGTGAAATATTGTATATATTATAGATACTGCCTATTATTTATACTCTTTTCTAATTATTATTCTATCTTTCGGGTTTTATAGGAGAGGCGTAGCGAGGGGGGGGGCATATGTCCCCGGGTGCCGACCTTAGGGGGCGCCAAAGTGGGTTGGAAAAAAATGCGAGGGGGGGGTGGTGGAAATCGAAAGTTTTAGGGCGGGGGGGGGGGGGGAAGGGGTGCAAATCGAAAGTTTGAGGGGGGTGCAAATCACCGGAAAGGGCGCGATTTGGCGCTACGGGCTAGACTGAGCAATATGCCTTTATGATTGCATTTAAATTGTGTTTATGTTATGAGTGTTGTGTTTGTTTTTACGTTTTTTTTTTTGTTTTTTTTTTGCGTTCGTTTGCGTTGTGTTTAGTTTTGTTCTGTTCCCAAGTTGGTACATTTAAAAAAGATTTACCGTGGCGGAGCACGGGATGCAGCTAGTATATATATATATATATATATATACTTATATATGAAATTTCATCAACCTAGCTGTAACGGTACTCAAGTTATCGTGTTTGCACACAGACACACACAGACATACGGACAAGATTGCAAAATTATGTTTTTACGTATCAGTGAGGTGTAAAACGTCGAGATTTGTAAAAATCTCACTTTTTTTTTTTGCACGATTACAAGACTTTCTCTATACTTCGTATATACGAGAAAGTAAAAAGAAGAAACATTTGTTTAAAGTCTTTTGTGTTTTACATTTTCAGGAGATGTTTTGCTAAAACCTATTATACAGTCAGCTGGAAAAGACATTACTCACTGGTTTGATAGCAAAACAAAAGATGTATGTAGTATTATATGTACAAAATTTGCTTTTTTTATTATTAATAACCACAATGGCTTGTTTTTGGTTCATAACTTCTGTCTGGTTGAGTCGGTAAAGCTCATGGTTGCTAAACTGAAAAGTCTTGAGTTCAAACCCTCGTTAGCTGGGGACAGCCACTCTTCTAGAAGTGACAACTCCTCCAAAATAAAAAACTGCTGCCTTGTAGTTTTTTTTTTGGTTGGACAAAGGCTATGGAAGCAAATCCAAAAAGAAAAGCATACTGAAATCTGAGTCAATGACCTTAATGGCATATAACCAGTTGACACATATACTTAACTGTACTGGATCCCTTTCACCACTAAAATTAAGAATGAAGAAGAAGAAGACCCACATTGAAATCAGTGATTTGATTTTCAAAGACAATGAAATAATATTTTTTCTCTAATTAGATACTAAATTAATTATTATTTAAAAAAGGGGAGATAACGGGATTAAGTAGGATTAGCAAACAATCAATAGAGTGAGCTGCTGTTAATGTATGTTTTCATTTCAGAGAAATGTTTAAAGAAAAACTTGAAATATCATAAATTGTTTTAGGGAATTGCCGGGGTCAATATCCCACTCCCACTTTTTTGGGCTTGTAAAAATGTGCTTTTTAAATATAGATGTAAATATTCTGATGTAAAATTCAACATGTTGACGTCCACAATGACCCAACCCCCCCCCCCCCCCCCCCCCCCCATGTGGATACCATAAATGGATGACCCCTAAGCCTAAACCACAAACAAGCACAAAAATTTGATATTTTTTTTTATGTACACATTTTCAGATAAATTATAATTTTTGTGAAGAAAAATTTTGTTTTTTGCACGTTAATTAATACATTAAGTTGCAAAACGAACATGGCACCAAATCGTGAAGGATTAAGGTAGCTGGTGTATTCCCTCTGTAGTACAATAACAAAAACTGCCCTAACCATATTTATTTAAAGTTATATTCAAAGAACCTAAAATACATAAGCTAAACTAACACCATAAACAGAAATGAGTAAACAATGTAGTTTTAGTAGGCAGTTAAATTATTTTCTTCTTCTTCTTCGTTTTTAATTTTTAGTGTTGGAAGGGAGAGAGCCATATCTGCCAGAGGGTTTGAACTCGAGACTTTTAAATTTTTTTGAATGTATAGACTACGATACATGATTTTCAATTTAGAAACTTATCAAGTTTTAATTATTTAGTTTTTCTTTATCCAGATTTTAGTTTCAGAGGGATAAAAACTAAAATAGTAAATGCAAACTATCTTTAAAGACAGCTTTATGGTTACAGCATATACAAAATACAATGGCATCAAATGAGGTCGCCATTACAAATATTTGAAAAATGAAAACTAATTGAAATTTCACTGAAGTTGGCCAGAAAGTGCGTGCAAAAACTCCTGGTGTTATAATGCACTTGAGTGGCAAAAACGAACCTGATCCATTCAGATGTTTGAATTTTGATTTTTATGTATATAGATATACTGATCTAGATTGATTCATTCTGTGGATATATTTTTGTATCCTTAAGAGTTTAATTGAACCAATACTGTATTGATGACCCAAATTTTACTGCTAACCACACATTATTTATATAAAAAAATTAGCTGATCTGCAGTTTATTCCAGTACCTTTTTATTATTTGCTTCAACTAAACAACACTTAATATAGACACAATTTTTTAAATTAAAAAGCTGATAATCTTTTATTTTCTCAGTTCTTGTAATACATTAGCTTTTATGCCTTAACCTGATATTTTTAAACCATCTTTTTTTCATCAATCTAGTGATACCTCATTAAGTTGTAGACTTATTGTATGTTTATGCTGTTCTATTTTGCAGATCCGAACACACGTTGATCCACAAACAAACTGTATTATTCCCTACTGTCCGAATGGAAGGTTTGTACACATACCACCAACATGTCCAGACTCAAACTGGGCCAATGACTTTGGTCGTCCATGGTGGAAAGATGATGCTTACCTAGTTGGAATCCTGTCACAGAAAACACGTCTTATAAAAATTACCAACACATTAACTTCCAAGTCCCAAGTTATTGAGGTAGAAATCTTGATTAAACATTTTTCAGTTTTTGTCATGTTGCTCATAATTGTGCTGTAAGTGATCCCCATTTCCACTTGATATAATCAAAGCCCTGTTACTTTTTTAAGTGCTGCAGCATCATTAGTGGATAATCCCAGGTCTTTAGGGTCAGTCTAGAAATTTATATATTTTGAAACACTGAATCATTGGACAGTAAAACTAGTTGACCATTTATAAATTGAATGAAACATTATGGGAAGCATAGATAATAATTAATAAGTTGAACTAAACAGTGTGGATATCAAATGGAGAAACAAAATTGTTAAATTTTCTTCTGACCTGTATACAAAAACAATGAAAGCTGATGGAACATACTTTTAAAAATAGCCTAAACTGCAGGATTAGTAATGTGAAAGCTGTGTCTGGGCTAAATAGTACATTTAATTTTATTTTATTTTTGCAAAGTTTAAAAAGCATTTTAAAATTTCATTAAGGTGTGCTCTGAAGAAGTGATGACAGAAATTCAAGAGCGTTACATGAAGTTTAATGCACATGCTGGGAGTTACACTTGGAAATATGAAGGAAAAAATCTGGATATGAGCAAAACACTTACAGAGAATGGAATTGATGATGAAGATGAAGAATTTTATGAATTAAGTATGAACGATGATACATACCTTCAAGCCATTCAGTTATACTTCAATGATGATCTAACAGAAGCATAGTAGATCTATTTTTTGATGTAGGTTATGATGGGTGTACAGTTTAGAATTTTTAATGTACAGCTGATTAAGGTTATAAGCAAGTTATTTATAATGCTCACCAAGGGCTTATTTATTCTCTGCCAAAATGTGGAAAGTTATTAAATTGACATAAAACATTATTATAACAGCTAAAAACAAAAAAAATTAATGATACATATATAAATGAATATTGTTTATTGGATAATATAGTTTGAGTTTGCATTTTTTCTCAAAAAGTGCTTTTTAAAAAAAGTATTTAGTTTTTTAAGTAATAAAAAACTGTGTACATGTTTTAAGATAATTAAGCATTAAAACTTTGCCAAAATTTTAACTTGATTATGTGTAATTGAAATTTGTGATACAAATTAGTGTATTTTAAATTTGGGTTCTAAAAAAGGGCAATTGGATTTTTTTTTAATGGTTTATCATTGAATTAATTAGTTTCTTACTGACTTTGGTAAATTATACATGTGTGCTGTTTTAAAATACTATAAAAAAGGAAAATTTAAAATGACTTTAATTTTAACTAATATTAGATTCAGCTGGTAGTAGGGGTAAGTGACCACATGTATTTCTCAGGTCCACTCAGTGTTAATATTTGCTTCTGGTTTATATTTAAATTATGGACAGCATATGGACTTCACTCAAAGTTTTACCTTCCCAATTGAGCAATTCACTATTGACTAGATCAACTAATGCAAATGAAATTCCCAACAAACAGAATGTACATCTAAAATCACTATACAAGTAACACAAAATGCACAGCTCAGGGAAAATAATTTATTTTTTTGCCAAATCCAAAAGTGCATACAATTTTCTATCACACAAAACTGTTTTAAGTTTACTGTTAAAACATTTTTACTATAATTTACTAGTATTTGACATACATATAATAGTCACTCATTTTAAATCAAAATGCCAATTTTTGCAATTTGAAACTTATTGTATGAGCATGAAAAGGGCACACATTCTTGAAAGTTGCTCACGTTTTTGTTTCATAAGGTTTTAAAAAATTATTCCTAAAGAATTCACATGTATTTTTCCTCACATCTAACAACACCAAGAAATATTTTCCATTCATTTGATTTTAGTTTAAAAAATGAGGTTTAGACATACTTGTTTATGTTAGAGCAAGAACAATAAGTGGCTCTCAAAGTTATAATACACTTGGCAAACAAAATTTACATCCTCAGATTGACTGGGCTTTACAAAACCATTATAGAAGAATTATTGTATAGAAGAAATAATTAAAATGAAGAAGTTTTCCTATTGACTCAGACAATAAAATATTTTCATGCCTTAAATTTTAATGAATGACACTTTTAGAATATGTAAAATATCTCTAATACAAGATGACTCTTTAAAATGCACATAAAAAAAAAAAAGAAATGTATTTATGAAATTTTTAAAGACAAATTATATTCTTTAAAACTCAGAGAAAACATTTGTTGATATCAAACAGGAAAGAAACATAATAATACCATTTTAAGTTTCAGTTTGTTTCCTATTGTTTAATTTAAAAAACTAAATTTATTTACTAATTTTAAAACTATTTCTCTTTATTTAAGGATTGAATAAATTCTTCTAGTTTGTCTTGGATCTGTCTCACTTTTTCTGTAAAAGAGCATGTATTAGAGGTGAACAACTACTGCTATACTGCTAGAAGAAACTGTGAAACTATGAAATGGGGATGGAATTTCACTAACATGTCATGACTATTAAAAATAGTTTGAGTTTTGTTGTTGATCTGTGAAATATTCTACACACTAAGGTTAGGCAAAACAAAATGAGGCTCTGTATTGGACCAACAAAATGTCTTTATGTTGCCTGTGAGGCATTAATATAAACATTTCAATGTTGCTAAGAACATTACTTTTGATCTAAAAAAAATGTTTGGCACTTACTGAGTTCCTCTGCTAACAGTACTCTTCTTCCTGTGAGCAAGTGCTGCAAAAGGTCCTTATCATCTCCAATTTCATCTAGGACATCTTTGATAATTCTTTCCAGACGTCTAGCTGTAACAAATGGTGATTTCCCTTAATATTTTTAACTAAATTCATTACATGAAATAAAGAACTCTTAAGCTAATATGTAGGCCTGTAACATTAGAATCTGTTTCAATAAAACATAAAAAGTAACTAACCCTCATTATTAACAACTTGTTGACGTAAAGCATTGCTTGTCACTTGCAACATCCTCTGTAGTCTCCAGAACAAAACAACTGCATTGCAATTAAGCTGTTGCAAATGCAAAGAAAAACTAAATTACTGTGTCTTTCCTTTAAATCCTACAAATTCTATACAAAGATAGCAGCACAATATATAATAGTGTAAAAAGGGAGTTTTCTGATAACATACCTCTTGATCTTGAAAACCTTTCTGATAATGAAAAAAGCACTTCTTACAGTCAACAGCTTGCTGAACAGCTCTCTTATAGAAATGTTTGCGATAAACATAATACCACGTTTCTCTAATCTGCGTTGGTGAAAAATACAGTAAAAGTTGAAGTAAAAATAAGTTCTTTTATATTTGATTTGAATGCTAAAAATCAATCAGCACCAAAATAATTTAAAGTTTCATAAAATTTCCTACCATTTCACCATCAACCTCGCAGTTTTGGTTAAATAAATTTCTTCTCACTGTCGTCAATTCATCAGCTGCTAAGTGTGCTTTGTGTTCCTTAATTGATACAAAAAATACATCTTTCTAAGCTAAATTTTAATATAGTATAAAAAACATTATTTACACTCAATGATTGAGATAGAAAACAGCAATGCCACTGATTAAGCTAATGAATTTATCATTATAAAATATAAAACCTAAAGTCTTACAGGTTCTACAGCCAACATTTTCTCTAATTCTCCTTTGACTGCCAGAAACTTAATGTGATCTTCAGTTCGCCTAGACCATTTGACCCACTGTTTTAATAGCCCTGGACCAGTCATATACTCTAGCTCCTTTTCAGCTGAAATATTTGAGTTGAGTGATATTAGTATAAAACAAAATTAAAATATGAAATAAAAAGTAATATGAAAAGTGGGACCTACTAATATTGAGCTTTTCTCTCATTGTTTCTTCCATAAACTTGGCAGCTTTATCCCACTGCTCCTTGTCATGAACTGATCGATCTTCCAGAGTATTTAACTGGATGACACGCTGAAAAATACAAATGTGTAATAAGCAAGTTTTCAACAACCTTCAAAATAGTTTTTGATGACCTGAATTAAACCTATACTAGTAAAACTGACCAGACTATCTTCAGCTTTGCCTTCCCAGTTGTGCTTAGTTTTAGTCATCTGAACAACAGCAGCTTTAAGAGGGTCAAACACTTCATCATAATCTTTATTCTTTTTACTCTGCTCTAACAGGTTGGTAAACTGCTCATGTAGAGTGTCCCAACCAATCTATCAAGTTACATATATGAAAATAAATTAGATGAAAAACTAAATGCTAAAACTGAGGACTTCAAACAACTTTGAATGAAGTTAAAATATATTAGCACTGCATAAAATGTCATACTTTAGGTTTTAATGAATTGAATGTCATTATGACATTTTATCAAATTGGGAGGGAACAAATATTTAACAAGAGAAATATAAGATTGACTACTATACTAAACAACAATAAGTCACAATGCAAAATTATCCAGACCTGATACATTTCCTCTTAATATTTAACACTTTTGTAACAGTTTCAAGAAAAATGCATAAACAAAAACTGCACGATCAGAAAAATATGCGAATATTAACTAATTAATACTAAGACGCTTTAACTCTGTCATCATTCATGGAAAATGTATTTTTTATTATGCTACAATGTGGTCATTCTTTACTAATGTCCATGAATACTTCATTAGAAAATAAAAATTCCTTGCGCACAGTTTAATGCACAGTTTTCTGGTTACCTTTGGAAACTTACTTAGACAGTATTGTAAGTTGTTTGATCAAATGATTGCCACTAAGTTTTCATTAACAATACAAACCTCAACACATTTTTTAGGCAACTGTACATCTGCCCACTGCCTTAACTTTATGTCCACAGCAGTATTAAATGTTCTGATAAAGAAAGTTAATTATTTTTTAGTTTAACATTTCTTGCACCATTGTATTTAAATCAGAGTAAAAACTTGAATAGATAAATACTTTTAAGTAACACAATTATCACTGCTTATATCAATAGTATCATTTCTTTTATTTTATTATGGATCAGAGCAAAATGAAGTGAATTATGGTGGGTGTCAATGTTTTTAGAAATGTTGCTCTAAGTTTATGTAGCTGGCCAATTAAAAATTGTATAATGTCAACAAAACAAAAGATGAGTAAATAACAGCTGACCAGAGCATACATACATGAAAATTGTCTAGATAATTGGTAGTTATACGAGTAATGACATAGGGATTATCTTCTTATATCTAAACAAAACTAAAGGTGGGTAACAAAACCAATTATAAGTTGAAATACTTTTTAGTGTCAGTTTCAAACAGTGCTATATTAATGATCAAATATTAATATTTTTTTAGTCAATGCAATAAAAGCTAAATAGATATTATGACAAACAAAAATGTACAAAACCCTGTGTCCTTAGATTGTGCAGCAGGAAGAAAAACATTTTCGATGATAAATGATCCTGCTTTATCCCATAATTTCTTATAAAAAGCTTCTTCCCTAAAAAGCACAAAACAAATCGGATTACTTCATTCTAAATTTTGAATAACAGAAATGAATCTTATAGGTGGTTGTTACACAAGTTGATGTAATTAAATTTAAATTATAACAGTATGACTCAATATAATATATATTTTAAGCATTTGATCAAGTTAACAGTAAATTTTTAAAAAGATGAACAAAAAGCTTGCCATTCTTTTGGAGTGACTTGACTTAGATTTATTATTTCATCTAAAATTTCCCCTTTACACTTCTCAAAAAGTTCATCCTGAAAAAGTATTTTTTAAAAAGACTTTAAAAACCTGTAAATCGCAGGTAATTTTCGAATTAATAATTGAATGAAAGAAACAATTAAAATATATCAACCTCCATAAAAAATACTAATGAGAAAAAGGCATTTAATTTTTACTTACTCTATCAAGTTCTCTGATTCTAGGATATGTGTTTTTCCACTCTGTTTCTAAATTAAATCTGGTGGCTTGAATAAACCATTGAAAGTTAAAACTGATTTCAAAGATAAGAGATTACTGTTTTCATCATTATACAAAATTTATGGGATGAAGTGAAAAATGTTGAATTGCTGTTTAACTGAGCCAGAAGGGAAAAGAAATGGCAAAAGTTTGGGTGATATTGAGTGATGGGTTTAGGATTAGGAGTAGTGTGATACCTAGAGTAAGGTTAAGATAATATGAAATGTCCATTTTTGTCTCCATAAGTAGGTAAAAGAGCAATGCAACATTAGACTACAATGCAGATTATGAACTTTTAAAAAGGCTGCACATTTTACACAATTAATTATTTAATGAGCTCTAACCTTTAAAAGCATCAGCTTGTTGTTCCACTGTTTCTTTAACCATTTTCCAAAATGTTTCGGCAACAGCCATGCTCAAATTTTGAGTGGTCATTTGAGTTGGTTTTAGAACTCCATCTCTGTTCCGAACATTAAAATTTTACTTGGCAGTAATATCAATTTTTAACACAAATGACATTTAATTAACCAATTAACTTACTTAAAAAGTTTAGAGTTCCTGAAAAACTGTTCTTCATACTGTTTGATGGCACCAATGCTATCATTGTTGTTTCCTGAAATTCCAGAGACAAATGGACAATAAGTGTTGATTGAAATTAGAGTTAAAAGCAATAGAAACAATAGTACAACCCAAAGTACCCAAGATTTGAACTAGCCAACAAATACGCTAGAAATATTATTAGGAAATAATGCTAAGACTAATGTACAACTAGCCAATCTAGATTCCTTACAAATAAGGAAGAATAACTTATTAATGCTTGTGGTGTTTTATGTTTTATGGTCTATCCACACCAATCCAACAATAAATTGTCTTGATATTTTGTAATGACATACTAACACTTTGAAGGCAGTTTCACTGATTTAATTATTCTGTACGCTTGCTGTTCGAATTAAAGTCTTGTAGGGCTAGCCCAATATTGATTTAAAATTCAACTGCTTATATAACTTTGAAACAGTAATTTGAAAAAATTATACGACAGTACCTTTTCCTGTAACAACAGCAAAGTATCCAAGAGCTTTCATTGGAAATAAACGACCATCAAGAATGCTTTTTATCTTCATTTCAGGAATAAACAAGGTAATACATCAGTATTAAACTTTAAAAATTAAGCTAATTAAAATTATTCATAAAGGAATACCACAATAATGTTTGAATGTAATTTAAAAATTAAATTAAGAACCCACCCTTTCTGGATCATAAAGAGAAGTTTCAGCTAGATCAACTTTGGTTAACACAAATATTGTACGCTTGCCAGTTGGGTCCATAGAGCTAACTAAGTCTGTCACATTACTGCGTTCTGCATCCAATGAACCATCTTCAATGTATACAAAATGTTTGAGATTTTATTACAACTTTTCCTCTTTTCTCTTTTAATATATAAAACTGACAATTAAATAACTGCTATTGATGTAAGTAATCAGTGATTTATTTTTCACTATCAAGATTTTGAAACAAACCTTGTATGCACAGAATGATAGAGTTAGGGTTTTCCATGTATTGCCTGCACATAACCTTTATAGAATCTCTTGTATCAGGAGACATCTCAGTGGTTACAGTCTGTGAATAAATAAAGTCATATATGAGACTGCTGTTGACTAGTTTACTTTTAATTGAGGATAAACAAATATGGCTAGAGAAACTTACTGAGATAATGCCAGGTAAATCAACTAACACCATTCTTTGCAGCCCAGGACCTTTGACAGTCATTGAAATACACTGTGGGACATACAATTTGAGTCTATATTATTTATAACACACAACTTCAGGGGGGGGGACCAAAAAATAAAATTGACTTTTGTGGACGGTGGACTGGGGGGGGGGGGGGGGGAGAAAGGAGGGGTTTCAATGTGGACATCCACATGAGGAATTAAACCACACGATTCATACATTTGATAATTTTAAAAGTAAATTTTAAAAATGGATATAAAATGTAGTTGATACATTAAATCGGCAGTTTTCGTGGTAAATGTATCACCTAACAACAAAAGCGATTTTTTTTACAAGCGGGAGGGTATGAGGCAGTGACGGCAGCAATTTTCAAAAACAATACATTTTAAACATTTCAATCAATTGTAACTAAATTATAGTAGGCCTACATTATTATTTTGTGACAAAGCCTAAGATGGTGAAGATCTAGTCCTTTTTTTCAAGTAAAAAAACTCAAAATAACCACGTTACAATTATATACTTAAAGGACAGCGTGTGTAAATGTGCTCGTCAGGTTGTAGGGCTAACGATCAGTTTTTTTTTAATCTGTATATTCATTTCATTGAAATGACTATGATCACTCATTATTTAAAAATTGGCCTACCTTACTGCTAACTGTTTGTCCTGACTGAACACTAGCTTTCATTCTTAACTCCACCTCTTTTCTCAAAGCAGATAACTGAGATGGTAAAGGTTAAAGGATTTGTAATGAAAATCAGCCAAACCAGATAGTTATTTAAAAAATTAGTTTGTAATATGCCTATTTATACCCACATCTGACTCTTTGGTAAGGTCAAATTCCCTAGCGCTGTCTCTAAATTGGGCAACATGATAGGGTCCTTCAGATAGCGTCACTTTAACTGGAGATCGTGTCATCATTTGTCCAGAGCCCCTGAGAGTTTTAAGTATTCAAAACATGAACAACTTCATACAATTACCAATATAAAATAAAGGCAGATTTCTTTTAAATATAGAAACCTAAATAATAAAAATCTTAATAAATAATGATATCAAATAAGAACATTTGATAAAAATTTAGTAAAAGAAGAGTAATTACAGAAGAAATATATTTTTTTCAGATTAGTCTAAATTTCTGATTACAGTGATATAGTTCAAAATAAAACAAACAACCCATCAAGAATGGTGTTTAATTAATGATGTAGACAGCAATGAGTGAAAATCTAGTAGACTTTGAATCTTTCTATGAAGCAAGGTTCAACAGCTTGTCTACTTCTAACCTAATGTAAATTCTAGTTGGTTACATTTCTAGCTCTCCTACAACATTTGTTACCATCTCTAATGACTGTTCTCTATAGTTTCTTAATTTAGACATTTTTAAAACATTACCGTGGGAAAATTCTGGCTTGGGCAATCATTTCCAAAACACTAGTTTTTCCGGAGCTTTGATCGCCAACTACAACAACCTATATTGTCAATTAGAAATGAATGAGAATAAAGGCCTTAAATACTACAAGAATATTGAATTAATAAGTCTTAGTAAACACAAACTCTATCCCTAAATTTGTTTGGTTATAAAACAGAACATTTGTTTATGATATGGGGACAAAATAGAACAGAAAACTACTAATAAAATAGTGCATACCCTCGGCAAATTATCCTGTGTGTTGTAGCTAGAATCAAACTGGTTTAACTCATCCAAAACCTCTGAATACATATCTATTAAAGATTTCTGTTGGCATATTAAAAATATAATTAGTAACTTCTAAATTAATCAGCAGCTGAAAAATATAGTTTTTTTTTCACTTAAAAAATGAAAATGATTTTTTATATAATTTTTACAAAAGCAAATAGTATATACCTTCATTGCTCTTGGTTTTGCACCTGACTTTTGCTCTTTTAAAAGTAGTTGTTTTCTCAATTCTCTGTTATCTTTCTCCAGCCGTTCTATTTCTTTTTGATACCTAAGCTGAATAAACAAATTAAAAAAATGTCACCAAAAAATGTGGAAAATAATTTTAAAAAAAAGAGGCAATCATGACAGCACACTGACTTACCATGATACCACTATATCCTTTCTATAATTTTATTTAGTTCTTCAAATTAAAAAAAAATATGATTGTAATCTTGCTTAAAACAATGTTGCACTCAGAATGTGTTCATTATATTTGTTTTTTCCCTAATGATAATTTATTTGTTACAACCTAAGTGCAGTTGTATTATACACAAAACTAAGAGAAACTATACAACCAAGACCTAAAATTTTTCATAAAAATAAAGTTCAAGTGTTATAAAATCTACCTGAATGTCCATGACTTCCTCCTGTATTTTTTGTCTTGTCACCTGAAACATAAACAGTAAAACAAAATGTGTTTTGTTAGTTCATGTTTACAAGAATATCATTTACAAATGTAATAACCCAAAATCATTACACTGTATAACCATTAAAGATTTGCAGATGCTATGAGGAAAAATTGGATGGAGTAGCATTGACTGAGTCAAATTTATTAAAGAATAGATTCATTGATTATAAGATACCAATGCTATTTGTAATAAATGTAACAAAAATAGATAACTGCAAAAAAAAATTATTTTAAATTGGAACATCAAAAAATGAAAAAAAAAAACAGTAACAAATAATTACATACTTAAACCTAGTTGTATTAGCTAGTTTTGTAAGCATGTTGATAACATTATGAAGTTTTTAAACATCGATATCACCTACACATGTAGTATTTTCTTGCTGAGTTAAAACACACATAAGTTTAAAATTTGGATTGTTGCATAAGAATGTTTTATTTCAGCTGTGTTGGTAGACATGATGCTTTTTAAACAAAAATAATTTGCATGTTGAGAAAATGTAATGCTTAGCAATTAATCTATAATTACCAGTAAGTTAGAGTACACTATGATTAAGTTCAAAATATATAGCCTACTTGATATTTATCAGATAAAAGGTATATTTAAAATATACATTTTAAATATACCTTTTATCTATAAATATAGATAAAAGGTATAATTAAATGTATAAAATATAAATACAGAAACTTTTTTGAAAATTTTCAAGTTTTAACTATAAAAAGAAGTGGTAAAACAACTTCAAAAATGTTAAAAGGCACACATTTAAACTCGTGTTAACTGTGAGTTACCCTTGGATCTTCTTCATAGCAATAATTTTCCTCACACTCCTCATTGTATGGATCCATATTGTCAAATGAAGGGCTGGGTGTTTTCTTTAACTTGCCCAGTTTATTTGTTTCCATATTTTTTTCAGAATATTTAGGAAAATCCCCATACACATCCTATTATTCAACATATTCAAACAAATGAAAAGTTTCTCAAAACAAGTGCCAGTCAATTTAGTACCAACAACTCTTTCTTTGTAATACTATAATAATAATAATCTTGTTTTTAATAAATATAGTTCACTAAAAGTTTAAGACATCATTTTTCTTGCAATTTATTGTTATATTAACTACAAACAAATAACTTAATACCTTAAGTGGTTCTGTATAAATAGATTCAATATTATCCTGTAGATCAATTGTTAAATGAATCATGCCAATTTAAAGATTTTAAAAATTAATTGTAAACACACAAAAAGTATGGAAATAAATATTTCATTTAAAAAAAATTAACTGGCTACAGGCAATATATAATATACTTTCAGCTTGTTAAAATGGAAACTAAGTAAGATTGCACAGTGCAAAACAAAAATGATAACAAGAAAGTCAATTATCTAAGCTAATAAGCCATTTTAAGGCTTGATATAAATAAGCCATATGCATTTTTTTCTAAGCAATACCAAACACTTAGATAACAGTGTTGGGGTATATACCAGGGGTCGGCAACCTGCGGCTCGCAAGCCGCATGTGCCTCTTTTGATGTCAAGATGCAGCTCTTCAGCTCCATGCCCACATATTAATAATTATTTTATTTTTATAACTCATAAAAATATTAGCCTTCAACACTCGATAAAGAACGATATGATAATAAATATAAACAATAAACAATAAACACTCACTATTCTATTAGAATATTTAATTACTCCCTATTTCTATGTACTTCCTATTAAATTGTCCATCCCGAATTGAAACATTCAATTCATGGTGGTTATTACGTAGAAATTAAATGAGATAAATGTAAAACTGCAAAGAAAGGAAAACCCAGCCTATGCATTGCTTGAAGAAGTGGATTGTTTCGTAAAAAAATTATTTGCTTTCGTTGAAGACACTGAGAGCGATATACTTAATATGGAAAAGTCTGATGAAACCAATGCTACTATTGACATGAATTTACTTCAGCATTACTATAAACAACATGGATGATGGATTCCTGGGAGATCAGAGCAATTCAAAAAATGCAAGTACTCTGACGTTTACAGTAGATCATCTTAACAGAAAAAACAAATTAGATCAATATTAAGCTTTTAGAATGGATTCTGGTTCGCTTCAAATGAAATCGCAGGATTTGAAAACCAAACATTTGTGGAGTAATAACTTGACAGAGCTCAAGGGCAAATTAAAATAGTTGGAGGTCCAGTAAAACATGCACGTTTTGCTGCATAACTGGACAGCTCTAAAAGAAATACTGTGAGTTGAGGCACTATTATGTGACGAACGGTACAGTCTTCCAGAATATACACCTAATCCTAATCAAATAAAAAAATTGAAATAAAAATGTCAGTGGCTCTTTAAAAACTGGAAAATTTTGTAAATTGGAACTTTGTTGCCAACCCCTGGTATATACTAATTTATTTCATAATTGAAAATGCAGGATAAAAAATTAACTTTTCAATCACAAACCAATTTTACCTTGTACATGTCTGAATCTGTGTAACTTTGTTCTTTATCACATATGTTACAAGATAAAAGCTTTAATAAAAGTAAAACAAAATTATGCAAAAAAAATAAATAAATTAAACTAATGTTTATATTATTTTAAAGTATTTATTAAACTACAAATTGTTCTTCTATACAGAAATTGTATAAAAATGAAAACAGTTTGGTATTTAGTTAAAAATTAACATTCAATTGCATATGGTATTTGAAGATGTAATAATATCCTGTTCTTCATAAGTTGTATATTAAAAAATTAAAAAAACTGAGATTAAGGAAAATAATGTTTTTACATTAAAAATGTGTAGTTTTTGTACAATATATTTTTTTTAATTTATCAGACAGTTGACAGTAAACTTTTTAATTCATATTTTAATTTCACAAATTAAAAAAAAAATGTTACCTCAGGAAATGATTTTTCCTACAAGTAAAAATGAATACTAAAATATATTTATGCATATAGTGTTTAAAAAACAATGAATAAGACAAAACAAGTTAACTTTGGTAGTTAAAATTATGTAGCCCATTGCCTTTAAAACATTGTCATCTGTGATCAATGGGATTAGAACAGTGGTTCTTAACCTGGGTTCCATTCAACCCCAGGAGTTCAATGAGTAAGTCTTGGGGGTTCGGCAGATTGGTGAGTAAGTCTTGGTGTTTGGGCGGAAGGTCCAGAAACACACCCAACTCATATGATTTATGATCAGATTTTGTCAGTGTAGGCAATAGAACTATTAAGAAGAGTTCTGTGAATGCTTATATGAAACTGATAGGGTTCTGTACCTCCAAAAAGGTTAAGACCCACTGGATTAAAACATTATAATCTGGTCCTGTTATTCTCACCCCCCCCCCCCCCCCCCACCAATATAATTACTCCCCTCTTCCTAGAATACTCATTACACTTGTCACTGTCTCAAAGTAAGAAACCTGGCATTCCATAGAAGGCCTCAGATTAGCTGGGAGAGTACAAAATCAATCATGTGCCACACTTTTCCTGTGTTATCCATTGAAAAAGTTAGGAAATGTGTTGGCACATCTTTAACTATATAGAACTACAAACAATTTCCACCTTTTATATGCAGTGCCTAACAGAGTAAAGAAGAGGTCAAGGAATAAAATTTAATATAAGCTTCATTTGATTTAGTCATGATTATAGTAGCCCAACATTTCCATAGTGGTCAATCAACAGCTGGTGCTCCGATAGACATGCCTGTTTCAATATGGTCAGCTATTATAGTAGTCCACAGTATCCATAGTGTATAGCGCTATTTTAAACATATATCACAGTGCTCACAGGTGGGCCCAGGTGCTCCTGGTCACCCAAGTACTGGAGTGCCAGTGGATACACCTGGTGCAGTTCAATCTTTGAATCAAGTATCAAGTAGCACCCCTGACCCTGGGCAGGATGACCAATCAATGGATCCCAGGTGCTAAGATAGCCACCATAGAACTGAGTGTCAAACTGCATCCTACAACTGAGGCTCCACTCCATCAAAAAGTTTTAATGCAGAAACATTCCCAGGTGTATTCGCAACAACTTCCCAAAGTTTTATAGCAATCGGATAAAAGGTGTAGTAATGCATGAAAGACACAGACAGACACAGAAAAGATAAGGAAATAAAAACTATCACAAAGAGAATGACGTCACATGAAACAAATAGGAAAATATCAAAATAAAAAGTTTAAACTCTGTTTAAACACACAAATAATTACGCCATTCATTATAGAATTAAAAATCAAATGTCAAAAAAGAAACAATATTAATGACATCATTGATAACAGAGATGCGAAGTTAAATGTCTATTATTATTAGTCTATTATTAGAAGTGTATGTAGATATACAACAAAATTCTGCAAAAGTAAAATATATAATAAGCATTAAGATTAGGATTGGGATCAAGATTTTTGGTAAAAATGTAGTTTCAGCTAACATTTCTGATTTCAATAAAGTTTATGATCCAATTAGAGCTCGAGTTGAGCTAAATTTCAAGTTTTGGTTTAATTTCTTGATTCAAGTCCGGTTAAATTTATGGGTCCGGATAAAATTCCTGTTACAGTCCTGGTTAAATTTCCTTACAGTGAAATTTTGTATTCCGGCTAAATTCTGGTTCCAGTTAAATTTCCAACTCCGGTTCGGCGATTTAGTTTTAGGATTAGAATTTCCAATAAAGTTTAATTTGCGGTTCAGGTTAAATTTCTGTTTCCAGTTATTTGTCAATTTCTGGTTAAAGCGCCATTTTGATATTTCTGTTTTTATTTAAACTGAGTTTTAAATTTAGTTGGAATTTTGGTTTAGAGAGGAAAAAACCACTATCAACCTAAAGCCTTTTGTATTTCCCCCGCCACAGGCCAATTATATATATATATATATATATATATATATATATATATATATATATATATATATATATATATATATATATATATATATATATATATATATATATATATCTGTGTGTGTGTGTGTGTGTAGGCCTATATATATATATAGGCCTATATATTGTCTCATTTCTTACATCTAACATATCTTTGTAGTAAGAAAGGTTAATATATAATAAATAAAACAATTTTAAAAGTTTATGAGGATAAATGAAATTTTCTGCAACATTTTTTAAAGAACAGTAATTGTTTGAAATTTTCCTTTTTTTTTGTATTTTGTATAGCAAGTGTTAGACAGCAATTTGTCCAATGGCTAGATTAGACAGAAATTTTACAATTTTATTGAAACCGAAAGAAAACAAGAAAGTTTTTCAATTTGAAACATGTTTTTGAATTTTAAATGAATCAAGTCAACTGTTTACCTCAGGGACTGGGACAGTGGATTCCTAAACAACAGAAGTCAGGGTTTTTTTCATTTTGAATAGATTTTTAAAAATTTCAAATTAAAACTGGAGAATGAATCAATCTCATGTAGAATACACTTTTAAAAAACATGTAATATACAAACAAAGACCGTAAAAGGATTTTAGCCTACCTCTTGTGATGAAATTGTAGCTTCCTAAATTTATCAAAAGAAAATACACATCTTTTTGTTTTAACACAAAACAAAGTTTTTGTAAATGTAAAAACCCTAAAAATATCATTACTTCTTGTATCAAGAAACTAGCTTTTTTAAAATCTGCATTTAAATGTGCTGGTAATACAAGATGATAAATGAAAACTAAAATTATTAAATTAAAGCCTACCTCTGGCGATGAAACTATAGCATCCTAAATTTATCAAAAGAAAACATTTTTAACACAAAAATAATGTTTTCATAAAATTAAAAAACATTAAGTATCAGTTTGTTATAAATTCAGCAGTAAAAATCATCAAAACTAATAAATTTTAAGCAATTAACTCTTGTATTGAGATAACAGCTTCCTTTTTAAAAAATGTAGATGCCATTTTAATGTGTGGATTATACATAATAATGAACAAAAGACTAAAGTTATTTACGCATACCTCTGCTGATGAAACTATAGTTTCCTAAGAATATCAAAATAAAACAGGAGTTTTTTTTAGCATGATTAAAATTTTCATGAAAGTAAAGAAATTAAAATTATCAATTAGTTACAAAAACTTCAGAAAAAATATAATAACAGATTTTAAGTCATTTACCTCCTGTATTGGGATGGTTGACTCCTAAAACAAGTAGATGTCATTTTAATGTGTGACATTATTATTATGTGAGATAACTATCTTCTATGCTAGACAGTGATTCTATGTTTGCTTACATTTTAAATAGGGGAAAATTATAATGTTGAAACTGATATTTAGGTATATAGGTAAAAAAAACTTGCATAGACTTTACAACTTACAGAGTTGCATAAGCATCACTGATATTTTAAAATTAATTATTTAAGTATTGAGGAATCCTCATTGTATTAAATTGCTTTAATAGTAATTTAATGACAAATGTCCATCATTTTATATCAAGTTGTATTCACATTAATTGAAAAACCATAATGCTTTACACAATATTGCAATAAAGTGAAAGGATTTTAAGTATTTAATTTAACTGAACAATGGTTAGGTAATACTGCTACACCAGTAACAATTGGTGTTTCTTTTTGTCTATCTATTTTGTCTATGATATTGGTTGGAAGAGCATATGATTGCTAACTCCAAAAGCCCAAGGTTCACACCCAGGCAGATGAGGCTCATTAGCTGGGAACAGCCATCTTAGAAAACTTCAAAATCAAACAACTGCTACCCTGTAGATTGTTCCAAATGTTATGGAAGCAAATCCAGACAGAAAAGCAGGCAGAACTTGGTAAACGGGCCATATTTCACATAATAACCAATAACACTTAAGAGTGTATTAGATTAAGAATAAAGAAGAGGATATCTTGCAAATTATGCTTAAAACTGATCGCAATGCAATAACAATTTGAATAGCACTTGTCAAATAAACACTGCATTTTAAAAAATCTTAACATGAAACAGTAGTTGAACAAAAATTATATTCTGGGATCAAAACATTTTCATAGTAATTTTAAAGCAAATTTAAAGCAACCACATAGACAAATGAATATAAAGTTATTACCTCAGAAATATTATCTTCCTACAAAACAAATAATATATATTACAACATAATTTATTTATTGATTCAATTTGTTTTAATAAAGTGGTTCCCAAACATTTTCGAGTGGCGACCCCTTTTACAAAAAGTAAGTGACCCGCGAACCCCATGGAATTAAAAAGTTGAAATTAATAAGGAAATTTATAAGAACTAAAGTAAGATTTTCTTGTAGACTTTCAAAATGAATTATTCTTGATAACTGTTTAAATACGATGAGTAAAATTTCATGCTATTAACTAGCCTCAACATTTGCAGTTTAGTTTTTGTTAACGCCAAACTCATGTCATTCTCAACATTTAATTTATTTCTATGTTTTGTTTTTAATAGGAAAAGTGTTGAAAATTTATTCTCGCAAAGATATGTAGACACAAAAGGAACTAAAACTCGAAAGGCAATCAATTCCACGTTTGGGTATAAATGGTGCGTACTACACCAAAAATGTGAGCAGTTTTTCATTCTGCAAATTTGAGAAATCAGCTTGTAATTCATCGGTAATGTTGACCACATCAAGGGACGCAGAGAAAGGGCTACGTGTCAGTGCAGTTTCTTCTTCTTTCAGCTCATGGAAAATAATGCCGCGGTTTGTTTTCTAGAGATTTAAGATGCCCAGAAATCTCCTGTTTCAATTTTTTATTTATCTCACAATCAGATTCATCTACCACGCTGCAGAGTTTCTTAAACATGGAAATTTTTTCCAGATTTATTTTTCTTCGCCAATATTGCAGCATTTTCCTAAATGTCCCGAGATTATCATGAAAAGAGATAATATTCATTTATTTCGTATGTTGATGTTCGAATATATCACACCATTTAGTTAAAGTATATCAAAAGGTCTTGTTTCCCTTGCACTTTCAAATCAACTTGATTTCATCTTTCAATTAAAAAAAAACAAGATTCATAATATTTCCTTTTGACAGCCGGCATACTGCAGTGTAGAAAAGCGAAACCTCGTGATCTTTATTTATGTCTTGGCACAGTTCTTTAAAAAGACAAGTGTTTAGGGCTCCAGATTTAATATAATTTACTACTTTTATTAGCAATGGAGTCAGAAGAGTCTTACTGGCGAGGGCATACCGGGCAAAATGGTGAATTATGCAGTGGATTCCCCTTGGTAAGATAACTAAATCTTTTACTGTTTTCTGAAAACCCAATTTTGATTCAAACATAGATGCCGCACCATCCATACAAACCCCACAGCCGTTTTCCCATTTAGACATTCAGTTTCAAAAAACCTATTTTCTCCATAATATCTTCACAAAAAACTCTTCTTTGCTATCATCTGAATGAATATATTTCACAAAGACAAGCAATTGCGAACACAAACTAATGTCTGTTGATTCATCAACTTGAAAAGCCAACAATGGTGAAAGCTTAATTTCATTCAAAATTTGTTTTTTAACATCTATGGACAGGTCTGTTATAAACCGCTGAATAGTATTATTAGACAGAGATATTTGTTGCATCCCCAAGAATTAATTTCACCATCTTCAACATGCAGGGGTTGATGAGATTTTCTCCCATTGCGTTGTTTTTCCTTGGGCAATTTCTATTGCGATTTCATTTGATGCTTGCACTAATGCTGTGTTCCCTTGAAGAAAACTTTGTGTCCTATTAAGTCTCTGACGTTTGTAACTAGCTTCATGACGCCGAAAGATCTCCATATCTTTTTGGTGTGTTCCGAATGACTCGTCTCAAAATGATGTTTAAGTTTTGAAGGTTTCATAGACTCTTGGCTGAGAATAACTTTTCACAGTACTCATTGTTTTTCTCTCTTTTATTTCCTGTGATGTTAGTAAAGCCGAATTTCAGATATTCTTCTAAATATTTGTTGTTTTTTTTTCATTGCTAGGGTTTAGTCTACCAGTTTGCGACTCCCCTATGGGGATCCTATGGGGGTCACGACCCCTAGTTTGGGAACCCATGTTTTAATATTTTAAATAGGTCTATACAAAATATTCAAATCATATAATGTCTAGCAGTATTTAACAGATTGTTACAATAGATTGTGACACGATAATTTTCAATTCATTTTTTTCCTTGTTAATTGATAATTTCCCTTCTTTAAATTTAATAGGAGTACTTCTAATAAATCCATCATAGGTGTATTTTTCCTGTTTACATTAAATATACTACTCCCTATTCTTAATTTATAAAGCCAAAAAATATATCTAATACTTTTGTAGTCTCAATGTTTTACAAAAGTTGTCTTTGGTGTTTGAGCTAAATGCATCTAGTCTTCTTTTAATGCAGTTGTTTTACTACAAATTCAGTTGAATAAACTATTTGTAAATATACAACAATAGTAAGTGTGCAATAAGTAGCTTCAAGCCACATAAATAAATAAATGTGGCTCTAACAAGTGACAATAATTTTTTCATTAATCTACATTGTTACCTGAACCATAATTTTTAAAATTTAGCATCACATTACATACATCAGTTTCTTCAATATTTGTCATATAATAATGAAAACAGATTCACTGTATATTACATAGTTGTTTTAGACCAGAAATGCATCCAACACACTTTTCACTATCTGGACATCAAGAGCAATGTATATGCTTTCCAAATAAAGGTATTTTAAAGCAAAGTAAAATGTGTTCTCCTGTATGGTTTTGAGACATGGATTTGTAACACAAACTTTAAAAATGGATGCCTTCAATGTATATTGGCCTGAGAAAATTATCAACAACAATGGAGGGAAAATAGGCAAATGGGGATGGATTGGACAAGCTTTGCACTAATCAACAAACAGAGCATCACCAGATAGGCATCAGATTGAAACTCACCACACATCTCCCCAAAAAACATAGAAAAGAGTTGTCATGCCAAGAACCAACTTGGAGGAATTTCCCAATACCGAGATCAATGGAGAGGTGTGTTGTGTCCCTATGCCCCACAAGAGTTATGATGGTGAAAATAAGCATTTGAATTTAATATCAACAGAGCACCTCTTATCATAATGAAGTACACAACTTTTTAATTGCATAGGCATTTTTGTTTATTTTTGGATCAAAATACTATTGTAATAATACACCATGAAAAAAAATTAATACATTTTTGGGGACCAGATTTAGTATGCTCTATGCATCATCTCTAATCAATTGCAATAAAGCTGTATCAATGCTACTTACTACTTAATAGCTTAATATGGCTAATCTATCAAATATTAAAGTTTCTTTTACTCTAAAACAAAACTGAAAGTCCTTTTTAATTGCAATTTAGTCTTCATAAATCAGTTTAGACATTAATATGCATTTAAAGCATAGTCATTGCTTATTTGAGATTGCTGTCACTTTTATGCTCTCCTCACATAGAAGTTAGAAATCAGTGATTGTTACTTCAAGGAGGAGAGGGTTAATTTAGTCCTCATAGTCACTTTTACAAACCTTTCAAAATTAATTTGAGATTCCAAAATAAAATAGAAAACAGAGGGAAATGGTAGAGGTGGTAGTTACAAAATGGAAACTGATAAAAAATAATGGTAGATAACTTAAACCTAGACTATCACGAATGAGAAATAACAATAAAGAGACTGGTTTGGGAGATGTAGATTTCCTTTATGAGGATGCAACAGTTTAGTATACTTTTTTCAAATATTTTATTGATAAAAGTATATTACTGAAAAATTCAGCAGAAAAATTTGGTCTCAAAATTATAACTGTGAAATTTGGAAGAGTCACATCCCTTTAACAAATTTTCAAATCTGAATCTTTAAAAAAAAAGAAACAGCTAAATCAATTAAACAGCAAAAGTTTGTGTTCATGCACACAAAAAAAAGATTTCATAGGTATCTGTGTTGGTTTTCCTAACACTCAGGCTCATAGCTCTAAGCTTTTTATTACTTGTATTTTATAAAATAACTCCTAACTCAGAAACGATTGTTGACCCTATAATGAGCTAATATCTCTCTACAATAAAAACACAACAAAAATAAATGCCCTTCTTCTTTTAAAAACTACACTAACAAAAACATGAAAGTTATTATCATGCCACTTCTTAAAAAAAAAAAAAAGACCATCTTTTCATTACAAGAGTTCACCTTTGCAGAGTACATTTAAGTAGTCAGGGTAAGATACCTCTGTATACAAGGCTATATTTTTTACTTTCTCGTATACAATGTATAGAGGAAGTATTGTAATTGTGCAAAAAATCAAAATAGAGATTTTCTCAAATCTCAACGTTTTACACCTCCCTGAGTCTGAAAAACAGCTTTGCAATTTTGTCAGTATGTCTGTGTGTATGTATGTGTGTATGTCTGTGAACACGATAACTTAAGTACCATTAAAGCTAGGTTGATGGAATTTCATATACAAGTATATCAAATTTGGTAGTTCTGTATCAACTTTTCAGAGATTACATATAAGTAAAAGATCTAATTCTCTGCCTTCTGTCAAACTTTGAGTAATTTCCATTGACAGGAAGTAGTAATTTACGCTATTTCCATATCTCAAAAAGACTATATGAATTTATAAAATACTAATATTCTGCACTTTTATAACATACTTTTTGCTGTTCACTTGGTGTGCAATTATTTTTTCTACAAAATTCTATTATATTTTTAAAAGTTAAGTAATTAAAAATGGATTAAAAATCATGTCTATATCCAGAGTTGCCATCACTTGTATTGTTATTTAAGAAAATTTGAGAAAGTTTAGGGGAGATCACTCCCTCTTTATTTAACATATGTGTAAATAATTTATTTAAGAGTAAAAAAAAATATGCCAAAAGCATATTTAAAAAGTATTTAAGAATCACATACCTCCTTGTTTAAGTTTTCAGATGAAGCAGTTGTTCCTAATCTGGCAGATGTAACATTGACAGAGGCAGCATCTGACTCTATAGGATCATAGATATAGCACTTGTAAAGAAATGTAATTGACTATATTTTTGTCTATACTTCTGTACAAGTTAACTGCTAACACACATACACAAAGATATGTAAATATATATATATACTAGATAAATGGCCTGTTGAGGGAGAAATACAACGCACTAGGTTGGTAGTGTCGTCTTTTTCTCTAAACCGAAAAACAAAATCAAAATCACCACCTCAACTTCAAATTTAACTGGAAATGAAAAATGACATGGAAAACTGATTTTTATCCAGAATCGGCATTTTAACCGGATCAGGAAATTTAACTTGAGATAAAACACCTAAAATTACTAACCCTTAGCTTAATCCTTACTATATATATAACTTATATCAATTTTCCAGAATTTTTTTTCACTTCTAAAATAAGACAAATTAGGAGTTACATTTTTTTTCTACTATCAATGACGTCATTATTATTGCGTCTGAAAGATATATATTTAAATATATAATAAATATTAATAGTGATACTTCAACATAAGAGATCTTTTTAGACACAAACGAGCTGTTGAGCGAGCTGAAATTTGCTTTGATATGTGAGCAAAATTTGAGATATGAGTAATCAGATTAGTGGGTTTAACAGTTCATGGAAAAGAATCACTAAAAAAAGTTTCACCTAATAGTGCATTGGAGCTATTTAATGACACTTACCTAAACTCATTTCCAAAACATTAAAAAACGGAAGAAATAACAAACCTCCTTGAACAAGTTTTTTTGAACGGCTTGCATGGAAAAGTGAGGAAAGTGTGGATAAGAAAAGCATAGACCAGCAGAGAAAAGTAGTGACGAAAAATAAGGGAAAGTAAAACATTATATAGTAAGATTTAGGTTCAATTATGTTCTCTGAAGTTTAAGTTCCATTAAGTTTATGGATAAAGTCTATCAGTAAGAGTATAACGAATAAGTGAATAAAAGTGACTGAAAGAGCTTAGCATTTAAAGTGAGTAAGTGAACAAACTGAATCTCCTCCGCCTATCTACTCCAATCTACATTGGGCCTACACCTCCACCAGCATCTTCCAAAAGCTCAAATTGTCTGATTTTAATGGTAAATACACTTTATAAAACCAATTTTTTAAAATTATCCTTTACTGTATTATTTAACAAATATTTCTCATGTATAAATATACCTTTCTTATTTAAAAAAACCCCACTATAATGTATAAAAACATCATATGATGGCATTTTAGGGGTGCTGGAACTGATTAAGGGCATGGGAGGGTGTACTTTACTTCATAAATCCACCAAATCATTGATTTCTCACTTTTACTTGATCTATACAGAATAACCATCGTTGAATCTAAAATGACATTGACCCTAAAAGCATTATTTATTTATAAAAAACCAGGTTCAAAATAGTATGTACAACGTCATTTGTTTATTTTTTTGTTAAAAATAGCCATTTTGCGACCAAGAAAAATACTATTAGGCTTTGCGGAAGCTATTGTTTTTCATATCAATGGAAAGGCCAGGACCTAATTTCTTTCTTTGTTCTAAAATTAAAGGACCAATAAAAATACTTATTTTAATGTGATTCTTTTTCTACGTCATAAAGTTGTTTATTTTACTCAGTCAGATGTTTTCAGTATGCAAATTTTTTACCTTAATTTTTTTTATTGGCATTCAGCGGCGGAATCTAGTTAGCGATTGGTCGTTTCTGTTTGGAAGTGAATATTCATTAGTTTTTGTGAATTGCAAAGTTTGATCCGGTTTAATTTTGTTTCTCTAAGCGTCCGTGAAATACTTATATTATTTTAACATATAATTATTTCAATTAAATATACTATTAACAGTTTAGATTAACTAGTATGAATTACCATAAGCAGTGAGAGGATTATATTTGTTTCTTTTTTGATAATGGGAAGAACCAAATACTCGCTAAAAAATAGACACACAAATCTAACTGAAGCAAGGCATGTCCGAATGAAACTGATTGCAGCTACCTCTACTCACTCTAACAATATTCAGACAAGCACTGATGCAGATGCAATATGCATATTTACTAAGAAACTGCTGCAATATAAGACACTGTTTATACAGACAGAAGAAAGCAATGCTACATCTAGTATTGGTAGTGCTAATTGTAAACCACAGTCATGCAGAATTATTGTTGACTGTGATTTGCTTCTTGATTTTATCAAATAAATTTCCTTGCCCAGAGTGTAACTGAGATATAGTGGCTACTATTGATGAAAAAAAAGTGTAAAGGGTTTGCTTCAAGCATGGTGTGGCAGTTGTAAAAATGTTGTTATCAGTATGTATACAACTGCAAAAGAATTCAGAACAAGGCCATTCACAATAAACAAAGACATTGTCTTAGCATCATTGGCTTTAGACATGGAACCATACAAAATATGCTGCTGTTTCTGCAATAGCAGAATTTAATTTTGGGCCCATGCATTCTATGGCATTGCAGTCAAAAGAAGAAAACCATAGTCAAAGACTAAATGAAGGATGGCAAAAAAGACGCCTTGATGCCTTTAGGTAAAAGCAAAGAGCGCCAGAAAAAATGAAACTAGCTGCTGAACAAGCACAGAAGGAATATATTCAGCAGCACCATACTTATGGCTACGAGTGTGGTCGATTTTAGTGACAAACAACGGCAAATTTTCATTTTTTTCTACAACTTTTTGTTTGTTTATTTGCGTTTTTCTCAGTTTTATGTTTTTTTGCACCATTGTTAAAATAACTTTGTTAATAATTATCAAAACTGAACTAAATTTGCTCCAGTTACTCTCTATATATGTTCAAATAAAACTGATAGAACACTTTTGGAATTTTTTTTTTCTAAAATGATTGAAATAATGAAAAATTGGACGAAATAATATTTTTACAGTGATGTATAGGGAAAAAAATGTTTAAAAAAATTATCTTCATTTTTGAAAATGTAATCTATCAGAAGTCTTAAACACATGTGTCTCCAGACTATATTAAGTTTCCATGAAATTTGTACAAACCATTTTTGAGTTATTTCCATTTAAAAATCGATAAATTCCTAAATGGCAACGGAGGGTTTAATAAAAAAAATTTAAAATATTTTTATGCTTAGCCATTTGAGTTATAATTATTCGCCAAGTATTATATCTTTAGACTCAGAAATAAGGAAGTTGGTACTCATCACCATGCCCATAATGGCATTTCAATTAATTTCAATGGAGAAAATTGTTGTGACAAGCCACAAATTTGATATATGAGCAATGTTTCAGAAAAAATTAAATTATAGGTGCCACTATATATATATATATATATATATATATATATATATATATATATATATATATATATATATATATATATATATATATATATATATATATATATATATATATATATATATATATATATATATATATATATATATATCCTTAAACTGCAGAAATATTTGTAAGATGTAACTGTTATATATCATGTGCTTAATCCCTAAATTTGTTTTACAAAATGTGGAAAATAAATAATACTTTTAATTTTTCAAAAAAATAAGCAGGTGTGGCACTATAAACAGGAGAAGATGCAGATAAAATTAACCTACACCTTAACCATAGGTGTGCAGACTGCAAGAATATCATAACTTTTAACACATTTCTTTAATGTTTGTAATACTTGTTTAGTTATGGATGTTTATCACAATGGAAAGATTGGACTTTCAATGTACAAACTGAAATTAAAGTAGAACAAAAGAAAAAAATAAATCTGACCCCAACTTTATCTTTAACTCTTTTTTTTGCTTAGATCAATACTAACTTGCATAACAATAACAAAGTAACCAAATGTTAAAAGGAGTGTCCTTGTCTGATAAAAATAGTAACAACATAAACAAAATGGATGTTCTTGTAATCTACACACCTTGAGCATGAGCATTTGTGATCATCTTGGTCAAACTGAGTCCTGTCAGAAAAAATATCAAAACAAAAGACACCAAAAGTTATAGATATTTTAAATCAAAATATCACTGAAAAAGAATGATAAAACCTTAAGAATTTTCAATTTAAAAATTTAGAATTTTATTAGATAAAATAAGTGTACAGCAACAAAAAGATTAATTTTTTAAATTTCTGAAATGAATTGTCAATAGAAAGGAACTAAAATAAGTGATATGTACTTAACAATTAAATATAATACATGCAAAAGTAATAATTTAATTAAACAGTAGTTACATAATTACATTTACATGTATTGAATTTAAATATCATATTGCCCTGGACTGCCTTTCAATTTTGTCTTACCAACAGTTAGTTACTTATTGAAACAAACTTTATTTTACACTATACTAGATGCAAGCCTATTTTTCCAACAATATACTTTTAAAGTCAGCAAAAAAGTAAGTGCAATAGTGCCCTATTTAAATCCCATCAATTCTGCTTGGAACATCTTAAACCATCTTATATTCATATATATATATATATATATATATATATATATATATATATATATATATATATATATATATATATATATATATATATATATATATATATATATATATATATATATATATATATATATATATATATATATATATATATATATATATATATATATATATATATATATATATATATATATATATATATATATATATATATATATATATATATATATATATATATATATATATATATATATATATATATATATATATATATAAGTGTGTCAGTCAGTAAGTCAGTCACTGCTATATAATCTAGCAACATAAAAGTAAACAATAATAAATGCTGTACATTTTACTTACATTTCATTGTCTTATTATAAGTAATTGAGTAGGGTCTATTTATGTAAAGACTTAAATTTTTGGTCATCGACAAAGTTTTTACTCTTTTTCATATGTCAACAAAACAACATGAAGAAAATATAAAATACACGCACATTCTTAAACATATTTAAACGGATCAATGTCAAATAATATTTTTGCATATATTCCTAGAAAAATGGATACGTTTTAACAATAGTAGGGTCGAAAAAAATTAATCAATTAATATAATTTTGCCAGGAAGGTATTTTAAGAAGAATTTCAACTCACAATAAATATTGCTATTTAAGTAAAAAAATAAATTAATGTGAATGCAAATTGCATGGATGTCCATGAGAGCATTATTGTTGGAATACACAACCATTTGTTTGATAAAGCCATTGATAAAGCGTTTGCGTTTTCTTTTGTGTTTGGATTTTTTTTTTGCGTTTGCGTTTTGCATAAGCGTTTGTGTTTTCATGTTTATTTTTTTGCGTTTGCATTGTGTTTGTGTTTTCTTTTGTTTTTGTGTTTGTGATGTGCTTTTGTTTGCATTTTCTTTTGTGTTTGTATGCTGCATTAGCATTTGCGTCTTATTCTTCTTCGTTCTTAATTTTAGTGTTGGAAGGGAACCCCCTCCAACACAATTAAGGATACGTGTCAACTGGTTATGCTTTTCTTTTTGGATTTGCTTCCATAGCCTTTGTCCAACCAAGAACAAACTACAAGGCAGCGGTTGTTTGATTTTGGAGTTGTCTCTCCAAGAAGAGTGGCTGTCCCAAGCTAACGAGCATCATCTTCCCGAGGGTTCGAACTCGACACTTTTCGGTTTAGCAAACTTGAGCTTTACAAACTCGACTACGCTGAGTTTTTGTTGTGTTTTGCATTTGTGTTTTCTTTGGTGTTTGTATTTGGTTTTGTTCTGTTCCCAAGTTGGTACATTTAAAAAAGATTCACTGTGGTGGAGCACGAGTATGCAGCTAGTATATATATATTTAAATACCATATGTTACATTTATACGATGACAGTTTATAAAACGACCTTCATTTTTACCATTTAGAATATAGTTTAGGATATACTTACTGTATAAGACTACCCTATTCTAACGCACACTAAAAGATTTTAAAGCATCAGATTGGATTGTACTATGTTAATTTTAATTTGACAGGTTAGTTACTTAGCAGGAAAGCTATCACTTATAAACGAGAGTTTGTTCTTCTTCAAACAGAAAAATGTAAATGGATTTCCCAAACTCACTCTAAAACTGAAAGGAAGGATAAGATACTAAAAAAGCGAGATGGCCTGGTCTGCTCTCCAAGCTGTCAACCAAACCAGAATTGATGATGATGATAATATAAATATGGCTCTATAGTCTAATAGATGATTGCCCTTTGGAAATGCAAGCCCAAACCCAAGGTGGTAAGATAAGTAGAGCTAAATGTTGCCCATGTATCAAAATTCTCCACACAGCTGAAAGACCCAAGGGACAGGATGTTACCAATACAAACCCTGGCAACCAAAAGTAGAATAGTCATACTTAAAAAGAGGAATTAAAAGGCAAAAAGCCAAAAATTAAAAATTAAAAATTATTATATACAAATTTTTAAAAGCCTGACAATATTACTAAATATAAGTATTATGTATAGTTCTAGTATAGTTATATATATTTTTAATATCTAACCTGCATCTAGATTTATATTCTGCTTAATTTTAAATTAAAGTTTAAAAAAAAAAAACCACCCCACTATAATAAAACAATAACTTTAGCTGTTATAACACTATTGGTTTGATTTAACACTTTTTGATGCTACAACTATCTTAAACTATTAAGGATCCTTTGATTAAAGCTTACATGTTTGTGACCTGCTATGTACTAGCTAGTACTAGGCCACATGAACAAATAAAATACTTTAAAAAAACTTTTTAAAAAACCACGTTTTTCTTGTGGACTAAAAAGTAGAAAATAAATTTTTCTTCCGACCCTAGGTGATCAACCAATGACTGCTCGTAGATTTTGTTCATACATTTGATGACAAAAAACGTGGGTACGTTCACCATCAAATTTCCCGACCCATTGCCCGACCCACGTTTTTTGTCATCAAATGTATGAACAAAATCTACGAGCAGTCATTGGTAGATCCCCTAGGGTCGGAAGAAAAATTTATTTTCTACTTTTTAGTCCACAAGAAAAACGTGGTTTTTTAAAAAGTTTTTTTTAAGTATTTTATTTTCTCCTTTTTAGTCCGTTGCTACACATGAAAAACGTGGTTTTTAAAAAGTTTTTTATATAGTTTATTTTCTACTTTATCTAATGACTTGATTAAGTATGACTTGACTAAGTGTTTTTAAATACACGGACTAAAAATCTTGAGCGACCGATACGCTTTAAACAGAGAAGGGGCGTAATTTAATTAAGCCTACATGCCGTGACCAGGATTCGAACCTGGGTTGACACGGCCACAACGCGAAGTACTAACCACTATACGATCACGGCCAGCGCGCTCACATCAATTGGGGCCGAAGTAACTGTGTCAATAGGCCTCCAGTCTTGTCGGTATCTTTAGAAATCATGTCCTCAATTTTATGGTCCTTGGGGCGTTATTTAATTAAGCTAATTTAGGTCTCTAATTGCTAGTTTTTATGATTGCATCTGAAATTGTTAGGCGAAAATAGCCTGCATGCCAAATTTCAGATCTCTAGAGCAATCAGAAGTGGGCTAATTTTCGATGTCAATTTTAACAACAAACATCCAAACAAACAAATAAACGCGAAGCTGAGTTAAGAAAAACGTGTTAAAAAACTAAAGTGGGTCAACATTAGATATTTCAGTTAGTGCCTTGATAATAATATCCTCCTTATTTGAAAAAAACAATTTATCTACTGTATAATTTACTATCACAAATCCTTTGGTAATCATTCCTTGGAATATCTCTAAAATATTGTATTCATTTTTATAGCTCCTGCTATTTTGAAAGCTGACATTTTCCAGATTATCAATAGCCTTAGTATTTAAAATAAACATTGAGGCAGAAAAGAATGCCGAAGGAAAGCAGTCGCGCTTTCTCCGCTCTTTTTTCAATTCATTTTATACATATTCACTTATTCTGATTTAGAGGAACAAGTTTCACCAAAATCGGAATGCTGGAATGAGAAACGACTTTTTTTTTAAATTGCGTTTTAGGCTAGGCAGTTGGCATGTCTACGCATATTTAGATTGGAATCAGCAGTGTTGCAAAAGCTGCCGAAATGAAACCAGTGCTGTTAATCCTTACAATTATAGGAGGAAGATAACAAACAATATACGGAGAGCAAGTGCCAGAAAGGTCTTTATTGAGTTAGCAGCACCCATCATAACCGCAACCTGTGATAATTTTACAGGCTTTGCTAGCATGACAGTTTCCCTTTAAAAGCCTTCAACAATGTCATTTCATCATCTAGTATCACTAGTGCATCAATGACATCTTGAGCTACATGTATAAGGCAGCCCTCCTATGGATCCTATTAAGTATAGACTTAAGTATTGAATATCAGTAGAAGTATAGTCTTTCAGATGATGTGGTCTTGGGCTTCCTCTTTCTTGCCACAAGTAGTCATCCTCCTTAAGAAGTAGCCATTCTCCAAAAGAAGTAGCCATCCTCCATGTTAATTAGTCATCCTTTATAAGGAGTAATCATCCTCCAAAACAAATAATGAAGTTGATATGCTACATTTCTTAAATATTTTATAACTGTTTCTGCACCAATATAAATGCAGGCTTCAATGCACAAAAGATCAAACTTCACAGCACTATGTTTCCTCCTTTGGTGAATGTCTTAGCGCTAACCATCCATTCATTCCACTGTTCTCAAATGTAATCTTAGTACTTAGTTAAGTACACATCCAGTGGCTGTACCAACTATAAAAATCATACATAACCATTGCATCTTTGCTTGCTGTTGGAGTTTAATGAATCATTGCTGATTTAGTATGATTACTCCATACAGATGAAGCCATGACCATTTTTTTCCCCTATGCAGATTTTCCAGTCTGGCTCAGAAGCTTCAGCACAAGTCCATAGGACAACCCACAACTTTTAGAAAGATTTTCCCAGTTAAAAAAAATCAACTTATATGCCGGAAAATATAAAAAGGTGCCTAACCCTACCACCATTAATGTAGAATTTAAATAAAATGGAAAAAAAAACACTACTACACTAAGGAAATTTAATATGAACAATATATTCTAAGAAAAGCAACTATTCAATTTTTGTTTCAAACTGTTTGTACGATAAATAAATGTTACATTTTTAATACTTAATAATAAAATTTAATTAACAGAGACAAAAGTAAATAAATGAAGTTATTTCAAAACTCAGAATAATACAGTGTAGGTGGTTCACGATTATAATATCAATACAATTTTAGATTTATATAAAAATAGTACAATTAAGATTAAAAGATTTTAAAAGTATACCTTCTATTATGGTTGTAGAGAGATCAGCTGGGATAATGGATTTCATTCCCTCCTTAATTTCAAGCAATTTTGGTTTTATATCAGGTAGATCTTGCAACTTCTTTTTTAACCAACCCTTTTTCAAAAAAAGATTGTTTAAAATCAAAGTTATTACATTTGCTGTCTTGTTTTGTTAACTGCATAAAACATAAAATCTTTAGTTACATTGTATCTCAACTACAAACCGTAAAAAATTATTGTTACACTATCTTTCAGGGGGAAATAATTATTAAAAAGTGGAATTCAAAGGGTTTTTCCCATTTAAAATGTACTATTAACTATAAATAACCAATATTATTAGTAACTTATGTTGTGTAAGTGGGACAAAATGCTATAAAATAAGTAGAAACCTAAGAGCACAATTTAAGTTTATAGCAATGATCATATTTAAAAAAAAATTGTAATTACTTTTTCAGGCATCACTTCAAGCATTTGGGTTTTTAAATTTCTGAAGGAAGCTGCAGCTTGTTCTCGCACTTCCCAGTTGCTCCAATCTGGTACTATGTTCTTGATGGTTTCATAATCAGGAATATATTCTTTCATCCATTCTACATCTGGCATGTAGCTTTTAATTTTTTCCATTTGCTTAAAATAAAATAATTAATCAAACTAAATTCAAGTATTTTAAGTTATTGTGAGTTAAATACTTATATTAGCATGTTGCATGCAATTTTAAATTTCCTTTTTGTAATAAAGCTTTAACAAAGTTAATCAGTAGCCGAGAAAATGCTTTTTAAAAAATGCACATTTTTTATTAAATGGTTACTTAGCCAAAGCTCTGTCTTTGCTAGGGTTTGTCCCATTCAAACACATGATGGGCGCTATGGGAGTGGCTTAGACGGCTGCAGTCTTGTAGAAATTATTTTCTTTATGAATTTTGTGTGTTCTTATATTGATTTGCTTATAATGAATATTATTTAGGTATGAAGGATCATTGGATTACCTTTAAAGCAGCAATAGTTTGGTGGAAAGCATAAACAATTTCATATTTAACATGTAATTCTTACCTTATCTTCTGCTATAGTTTACCCAGTGTGTTGACAAAAAAATTAAAAATAATAAGTGCAAACAAACACCAAGTATTCATTGTTTTAATTATATAAGTATCAAAGCAGATTTAGCAAAGCAAAGCGAATTTATTTATATATTTTTTAAATGACCATGAAACTTTGTAAAAAGAACAAAAATGAAGCCTGGTATTTTTTGGAAGACATGAAAAAGTAGGTTAAGCCACAGCCTAACTTATACCTAAACTCTTTTTCTATCGCTGTATATAGTAAATTTTAATGAAATATATTTTTTAAGAAAAGGAAGTTTTTTAAGTAAAATATTGCTGTGATAGCAATAAATTTCATGATAAATTTTTTAAACCATCTAAGAATTTTAACAATTAATCCTAAATTAAAAAGGCATTATTTAAACTCAAACAAAGAAAGAAATAAGTTATTAAGATATACCTGAGTAGCAGCATATCCTCCACCAGCACCACCAAACAACACAAGGTATCGAAGTTTTAACAGCCGACCAAGACCACCAATGACACGAACAAGGCTCGTTATTTCTCTGTAGGTACCATATCTGTATACTCCATCTGCATCTAATAGTGACTTAATGTTCTTTTTGTAGACAATGTTACCTCGATGACTGAAACTGTAAAACTGTCGTACATGAAGTCTTTGAAGTTGCAAGGAGGTAAGAACATTACCATATTTTTGTCCATTTGAATAAGTCACTTTGAAGGATTGTCTCTTACTATAAAATACCACTGCATTAAAACGAGCTTTCCTATAAGTTGATGTAGGCATCAGGAGTACATTTTTACATCTTGCTTGTAATATGTCATTTGCAGGGCTTAAAAAAAAGTAATTATATTTTACTTGTGATTAAAATGTCTAAGAGTATGTTTGATGAGCAGAAAAGTTTATTTTTTAATCCCTTAATGTTGACTGTTACTAAAACTCAACATATTGATTTTGCGCTTAGCATTTGAGCATTGGTACATTTATCCTACTGCTGCCATGCATTGTGTGTTGGGTACATCCAGACGGTCTTATAGGTACCAATGTTCATGGTGTCAAGTTGAAATTTATGACGTCACACTTAACTAATACGCAAATTTTTTGACTTCATGAATTTAGCTAGGTGGTCCATTTTTACAACAAAAAATACTAATAGCTTTATTATTCACTCTTTTATGAGTATAAACAGTATCAATCACATATGAGAATATTTTAAGAAGTTTTCCTCTGATTACGCTTTGTCGCATTTTCGCAACATCCGACAAAAAGACATAAAATTGTACTTTGGTGCCAAGTGGGTATAGCCTAATTGGAAGCCTCACCAAGCTGTCATTTCTTCAAATATGATTATAAATAAGTGAAGGATGTACAATATAGTCTTCGCCTACGTATATAATGTACACTTTCAAACTTTATAGTGCACACAGCAGGTGAAGTATAATTCACCGGTTTCATCGACTTTGGCATATGGAGAGAGAGCAATACTGGATTAATGTGAACATGCTGCTGGGTATAATATAACAAATTAATCCTTGAAATAGCATTTTAAAATATTAAAAGAACAGAAAAACTAAATAATACTAAAGGAAGTGAGGTGGTGGACCACCATCCTGGATAGCACCTAAGAAAGGGCTTCACAGTAACCATCACAATAACACTGAGCATAGATGTACACCTCATGATAAATAAAGTGATACTGAGTACCTACAGATAAGGCTGAGTACCCACTGCAATGATATCAAGTATCAACAGCACCGCACTAAGTACCCACAGCAGTGGCATTAAGTAGTATCCATAGCAGTATCATTCAAGTACCACAGCAATAGTACATTGTACCAAAAGCAGAAACATTGGCTAACAACAACAATAGTGAGTGACCACAGCAGTGGCAGAGTACCCACAGTAGCTGCACTGAATATGGAAGAATATAGAAAAGCAAAATACTGTCATTTAAGTCTGTATTTGTTCACTTGCTTTATTTGTTTAGCAAAAAAGGTCAAATGAGAAATAGTTGGCCTTGAAATAGGAGTTAACGAAAAGGGCATTACCAGGTACAACTAAGGCTATACACAGAGGAAGTCCTTTCATATGTAGTGTGTTACTGTAGAGCAAGGGTCTCCAAACTACGGCCAGCAGGCCGGATACGGCCCGTGAGATCCTCTCATCTGGCCTGCAGAGATCTTTTTGTCCATGAAAAAATTTTTTGTTGGAGGTGGCTGAGTAACTTTGCCCAGAAAATTCAGAACAATTTGAAAATGTAACTTTGGGTGCAAATACCATTGCCCGCTGTGTTGCAGACATTGGTGTAAACATTGTGACCCAAATAGTAAAAAATGCAAGCAAGTTTCGCCATTTTTCAATAGCAATGGATGAGAAGCTGGACAGCTCTTCACCTCAACTGCTTGTGTTCATAAGAGGTGTGGATAAAGACATGAACATAACACAAGAGCTGGCTTCCCTACATATCATGTATTGCACTATTACCGGAGAGTGATATTCAATGATTTAAAAAACATTTGCTGATTATAACTGGGACTGGACTAACCACAGTTAGACTGTTGATGGAGGAAAGTACATGAGTGGCATAAAGAAAGGCTTTATTGGACAAGGAATTAGAAAACATTCTACAACCAATGTTCCTGCACTGTATTATTCACCAGCAAGCTTTGTGTGCTAAATATATGGACTTTAGCAGTGTACTGAATCCTGTGGTGAAGACAGTAAATTTTAATAAGGTCGCATGGGCTAAACCATAGATTATTCAGAGACATGTTGAAAGATACAAACACAGAATCGCAAGATTTACCATATTACACAGCAGTAAGATGGCTAAGTTGTCAGAAAGATCTGAGCAGAGTTTTTATAAGTTAAGAAGGGAAATAGGTTACTTCCTGGAAAGTAAAGTCAAGCTACAGTCATTGATGTCTGATGACGAGTGGTTATAGAAATTGGCCTCTGCTGCAGACATAAATAGTCATTTTAATTTTGTGTGTTTCGGTTGTGTTTATAATAAAATACGCTCAACCAGAGGTGAAGTGAAGCGGGGAATAAAATACGCTAAAATGGAGTTTTACCCTTGTTTACTTATAATTATAACTAGACTACCCATTATCTAGTTAGATAACTGTGGGTTTCGGCGGTCATCCATAAATGACATCACGCCTGTCACTTATAATCACAAAATAATCTGACCCCAGATTCAAAAAGACGTAAATTGAAAAAACAAGTTAATTAAAAAGGTCTAGTGACATTTATGCGCAATTTCCTTATGTTATCTAAAAATAGCTCTGACGTATAATGCTGGGGTGCGTTCTAGCTAGAAGAACGATCGGTTTGTAGGTGTTAATGTAATTTTAAAATTTGTGACCGAACGAGAGGATATTTTTGAAAACTTTCTTCGGCAATATTGTTCTAAATTATGGCAGGAATCGATTGGTACATGTTTCAAGTCGCTAAGTGGTCTGGTTGCCGAGATATGGGCCAAAAACTGAATTTTTTCGAGTTTTTTTGGCTTTTCCTGGAAATACATGAAAGAAACCCGGAATTTTTATGGCCTATGCTCATTCTCGTAACTTGCTTAACATAATTGCTTTTGGAACTAGTCATCGATATTGCTTCGTTGAGGAGGAGATACAACTTAAAGCCCGGACACACATTCATCCATACATTCATTCATTCATCCATCCATTCCCAGAAATGACGAGTTAATAAACGCAATTCTCCAGAATGGAAATTGCGCTAAAAAATTAACATTGACATGATGTGTCTAGAACCGGTGCCACCCACATGAAAGCCAATTACACTATCACTTTAGCTATCTAGGCTCGTGACATAATGACCCTTTTTGTGCTTCATATAAATAGTTTAACTCTGTTTAAGAAACTTGATTTACGCGAATAGGCCCTAGAAAAAAATGCCCTAGATCTAATATCTTTCAAATTAAATTTTATCTTAAACTAGCCAATTCCATAGCTAAACAAACAAAGATTTATATAAAATAATGAAGGTTTCAAATAGTTTAGTATAGAAACTCAATATTATCTAGAACTATATAGAGTTATCTAGATTCTACGACTGATTTGGTTAAGCCGAGTTTTTGCCGTAACTCTAGATCTAGAACCTAGATCTAGCTAGATAGATAAATCACTTATATTCTAGAATTAGATGATCCATGAAGCTAAAAAGCAAAGATTTATATCAAATATTTAAGGACTAAAATAGTTTAATAAAGAAACTCAATAATGTATTCTGATTTTAAAAGGCTTTTTAAATTTAAAACTAATTAATTTTGGTTTGACATAGATTCTACATCTATAAATAACTCCCTTCGACAGCTGATATTTAGATTCTAGATCTAGATGTCTAGAGAAATTTATTGTATACGAAAATAAAAAGAACTGTTAAAAAATTGATAATAGTGATGAAACCTAATAAAAATATCAAACGGACGCATCATTAAAGCTATAGCCGACAGAAAATTAGCTAGATCTATATGCGCTATTGTTTTGAATCTGCAACAATATAGTCGATGGAAGACGCCATTGTTGATGTAAAAAGTAAATAAATCATGTGACAACACTATTCACTATAAGTAAAATCATTGTTCTGAACTTTTATAATTAATGTGGTTAATCTACCAATGAATAAATCAATAAAATAATTAACGTCTTTAAATAAATTTGTGATTAACAGTCTGTCTATAAAACAAAAATTGTTCTCTACATAATGTTTTTTTTAATTACTAGATTCTATTTTACAGCTCTACACATAGTGCAGATTCTCTCCTGTAACCAAATGGCAATGGACAAACAAATAAATAAATTAAATATTCAAACATGTAAACTGTAGGCCTAAACAAACTTGAGTTTTAATAGTATATAGATTATATATTATAATAACTTAATAATAATATTAATAAGTTTACTAACTAGTGATTAGGCTTAGAGTTTAGAGTTGTTTTAGAGTTTAGTTAAATACTATTAAATAGTTAGATCTAGATCTAGAATAGCGTGTTGGGAGATTGCGAGACGCGAAAAGCGAAATGGCGAGGCGGGAAAATGCGAGAAGATAATGCGAGACATACCTGCGGAATTAAGGGTAAATAGTGAGACACTTTTTGCAAAAAAAAAGTTTTTTTTCATGCTTTTTCATCTTTATTTATTTAAATTATTTTTTTTTGTTTTAAAATAAACAAGCATTTAGCCATACCCTTTAACATGAGTGTTGTATGTTGTTATTTTTTATCTAGATTTTATTATATAGATAGATACTAAGAAGATAGATAGATCTATATCTAGATCTATCTAAAAAAAAAAACCTAACATCGTTGCTGTGCTACTGTCATCGCACACACTCGTTAGCGAGAGGAAAATCCCGTCTCAGTCGGCATTAATTTTAAAAATCTAGCCCACTCATGTTTATACAAACGTGAGCTGTGTCATTGTGAATTGGTATAATCTTGTCAGCAGGAGAGATATTCTGCAACATGTATTTATGGATTTTTGTACTTGCAAAAAGTGTAAAAGTATAAACAATTCTAAAAAGTGCAATTTTTTTTTTTTATTAAGTAATTTTAATTACAAACAAAATTTACAAACAAAATCTTCTGAAACAGTCCTAGCACTACTCAAACACACCTCATGACACCATCTTTCACACATAGTAGGCCCTACATCCAACCCAGTTCATTAGACTCCCATTTATACATTTTTCTTTGGCTACTTCTTCCAATCCACATTCACAACATTTCACATTCTCATCACAGTTGACCTCCTCGTTCATCCCACAAACAACACTGGCACCCATGTTCTCATCATCATCATCTGCACGCTCAACATCTGTTTTCCGTTTTTTTATAATTTTTATTTTTTATCATTTCTGTAATTTTGGCAATGTCTTGCTCATTGTGGTCATCAGCCAGATCTATGTCAGCGGGGCGTGGACGTTTACGCCCTGAAGTTTTATCCTGTCCCTTCCTTGCAGCTCTTCTAAGTTGTGTTAGATTTCTTGATTCCTTGTTGCTTACTGTCGATAATCCAACTGCCTGTCTGCGGCCAGACAGGAGCATGTTTCTTTTGGAAAAAGGGTGACCACCCTGGGGTCTGTTGACCCTTTAATAGTGAATACACCAAGTTTAGTATTTAAACTTATCAGTTCATTGTAAATCACGAATTGTGCCCTTTCGGCAACAGTTGAACAAACAGGCAAACAGACCTTCCCTACGGGTGCAGTAACTAAAACTGCTTCTTGTAAATTCTCTCGAATTCTTTCAACTATGTCATCGGGGTTAACTGCAGGCGGAATGACGGTATGCTCCTCCCTATACAGATGAACAAGATCATCCTTGCAGGTAATTTCCTATTAGCCTTGGTCCTCTGTAAGGTTCTGTGACGTAGAACAGTAAGTAGTTCTTACCTCAAGAATAGTTGTATCCAAATGATGTAGGCATTTCCTTGTGCTTATATTTATATGGTAAAAAAAGTTAGAAAAAATCGTAGGCGGCAGCTATAATGCACAATTTCTATGCAACAATAGAAAATATGTTTGCGGCGGCAGCGGATCCGGGCACAGTGATCTTCAAAGACGGTACATCAGGCGGCCTCAGCGTTCCACACAAAAGACAGAAGTTGATCTATCGTCGGCGGTATTTCCATCTGTTTCGAACAAGGTGGTATTCTAAGTCGACACAAAAGATGGGGGGAGTTGACAAATCATCAGTATGTCTAGCAACGGAAAAATAGGAAGTTTTAACAATGTAAACGAAACATCTTTGAAGTCTGGACCAAATACCACTGAAAATCGGGTGCGGTAAATTTTTCGCAGAAATCTTCGCATTTCAACACCACCCAGCGTATCGGGTGGTGGTAAAATGCGAGACAAAAAGTCAAGTGACCGACCGTATTCGCGCCCTTCTCGCTTTTTCCCGCCTCGCCATTTCGCTTTTCGTGTCTCGCAATTTCCCCACACCCTCTAGAACAGATCTAGAAATCTAGATCTAGACCTCCTATGCCCTAAGTTTAAGACAGTAAGAAGTAGGCCTAGGCCTAGGGCTATAGGCCTACAACTACAACATTTTTAAAAAACTCATTTTGTTTGTAGATCTACATTGTTTTTAAAAAAAAAGTTTCCTGTTGCATCACTCATTTCACAAGATAGAGATTCCCATAGCTAGTCATAGTAAAGTGAAGAGTGAAGAGATTGATGATATGAATCAATTATGAAATTAATAGTTAACTACTAGATATCTAGATCTAGTTTATTAACTAGATCTAGAGATCTACTACGAAGAGTGAAGAGATTGATGATGATATGAATCAATTATGAAATAGTTAATTATTATAATTAACTACTAGATTTAACTAGATCTAGATTTCTAGATCTACTACTTGTGTGGTAGTTCTAGATCTAGCTCCTATCTTAAATCTTACCCAAAGCTTCCACGAAGTAAATATGATGTCATTTTATTTGGCCCCTACTATTGTTAACACAGATCAAAATGATGCACACATCAAATAAAAACATTCATTCTGAGCTATTCAAAAACCAACTTGTGGTAGGCCCCATAGATCTAACTGTACATTTACAAAACATTGCCCTATATTCCTCCTCTTAATTTCGTCTTTCGTATTAATTCAGATATAGATGATCTAGATCTACAATTTTAATAGACGTATTAAACATTTTCACTTTTATTTAATTTAGAGTTTAGACCCTAAAACAATGCAGACAAATACTAGTATAGGCTACTCGTCTAAATAGATCTAAATTTAGATTACTTGTTAGATCTAGATCTAGAATTTTATTTTTTTTAAAAACAAAATTGATTTTTTTTTTAAAAACGGGTAACCCCCCCCCCCCCCCGTTGCCCGTATTGCGTAGAAAGGGTGTTGGGGAAATTGCGAGACGCGAAAAGGTGAGGCGGTAATCTGCGAGAAGGGCGCGAAAACTGTCGGTCACGTGACATTTTTGCCTCGCATTTTACCACCACCCGATACTTACGCAGGGTGGTGAAATAGCAATGTAAACAGAAAGTGATATTTCAACGCCAAGGGTAGACAAAGGTACAGAATATAGATCTAGTCCAAGTAAAGACAGAACAGTCAGAACCCAGACGGGATCCGAACCCACCATTCCACACGGCACCAAATCGCCTCGCCCTCCATGGATGTGAAACTATCTGCGAAAATTTTACCGCGACCGATTTACAGTGATATCCGATGCAGACTTCACCAAAGACGTTTCGTTTCCACTGTGGCTAGACATTATGTTGATTTGTCAACTTCACCATCTTTTGTGTCGACTTAAAATACCACCTTGTTCGAACAGAGTTTCTTCCAGGCATTTCTTCGGGGGGAACCCCACCCCCCCACCCCCCCTCCCCGAACGACATGGATTTTATATAATAAACATACACTTATACTAGTGTGCGAACAAAAATTTCAGTTTCGGCCCAGAAAGGCTGACATCAGCCGCTGAGGGCCCTGTACAGTGTAATTTTTTTTAATTAATCAGATAAATTAATTGAGGTTAGTAGATTATTAATCGGGTTGTTTCCTTATGCCCATAAAAAAAAAATCCAAACAATTCTAAAAGCCTTACAGTTCTTGAAATAATGAAAATATTTCCGTAAAACATTAAGTTTCGGAGGGCAAATCAAATCTTTAAATAAAAGCCACACTTCTAAAAATAACTATGTAACGCGAAGAAATCCTTCTTTACAGCTTCGTCACTTTGCGAATGATGCAAACAGCATCTATTTTCAGACGATCGAAACAGAAATTGAGATCGAGCATCTAATAGTACACCATAAGTAACGCTAACAAATTGCATTAGTCACACAGATGATTATAACACGTCAAATATTTTTTTTCTACGTGTTAAAGATAAATCCTATTGATTTTTGTCACTGTATTGATCACACACCTCTTTACTGGTAATTGAAAAAAACAATTTTTACAGACTTTTACCTGTTTCAAAAGCTATGATTCTGGCGGCATGGTACTTTGGTACCTCATTACGCGTTTTCCCAAATGTACTACTTAACAGATCAGTTCGGGGTGGGTTGGGGGGGGGGGGTCAATTTCATTCACCACTGTCCGGTCACTTTAGGTCAATTATCCTACCCAGCGTATACTTAGGTGTGACATTAATGTCGCTCTACAAAATTACAGCCTGTCCCGTTTTAGGTGATGAGGTGGGGGTGGGGGGAAGATAACCAACTCAGAGTGAACATAGCGTCAGTTTTTAGAAGACTGTTCTAAACATACATATACAATTATACATATATACTACTGATTCAGAAATAGATTTAAATTAGTAAAAGTGGTATTATGACAGTAAAAATTTTTTTACAGAGGGGTCCATGGGGGGTTTAACCCCCCCCCCCCCTGCCTACGCCACTGATTGATAGCCAATACGGGGTGGTAACAGGGCAGTCAATCAGACCATACGCAAAAACATGACAATAACCAAAGAAGCATAGATTGAAAGTCAATGCAAAGAAATGGGGGATAACCTGAAAAAGAATAATAGCAGGAAAGGCAAATTACATCTCTACCTAAACTACCGTCAAGTCATCCAAGCAAAATCATGCTAAGGATGATACTCAACAGACTAACGCCACAAGATGAAAAGATCATAGCTGAAGAACAGGCAGGCTTTAGGCAGGGACGCAGCTCAACTGAGCAAAACTTTAATCTTACTTAGGTTCATCATTCCTTTGTGGCCCCTGGGGAGCAAAGGGCTGCAACCACACATCTCCAGCAGACTCAGTTTTGGGCTGCTCCCTTTATCTGTGCCCATGTGAGCCCAGCTTTCGCCTCTTCCTCAACCGTTCTTCTCCATGTCTTTTAATCTTAGGTTACTTTGCGAAAAATACCTACTAGACTATTACACCATTAACATATGTACCACGTCTTCAAGGACTTTAAGAGGGCATTCGACAGAGTATGGCATGATGCAATGTGGGCTACTATACACAAATACAACATCAGCGTAAACCTCATAGAAATTATTTTAAATGTAAATGAGAGAACAACGTTTAAGGTAAGGTAAGGCTGCTTGCTATCTCCCATCCTTTTAAATATCTACCTAGATGGGTGGAATCAGGAACTTCCTACTGTTCCAATTGTCACGTGTGCGATTCAACTAGTAACGGCATTGCGCGTTTAGATACCAATTTAGTATCTATATGAGCTTACATTATGTTTACATTAAAAGAGACGGAATATGTTTCAAAATTGTATGCAAATTAGCGTGCCCGCCGCCGCCGCGCGTTGTCGCTGAGAAAGAAGAAAGTCCGGGCAAATTGCACCCTACTGGGGCGTTGGCGGACGCGACTGATTCAGTTTAGTGAACGATTATAATGCCACATTGTATCCATAGTCTATCGCACTTTTTAAAACGATCGTAGGTGCTATCGCGCTCACAGGATAGCTCTGGGCGCCAAATTGCACACAGCCTGGGCGCCGCCCGTGCGAAATGATTTTTTTTTTACACAAATCTCCCTATGAGTATTCTCAACATCCTGGCGGGGGCCGCCCTTGCGAAACTACCCCCCCCCCCCCTCCAACCAGAAACCTCGTGAGTACTCTCATCAACTCACCAATGTTTTATGGTACTCAGATAAACGGCGTTAAACCTCATCCGACTTTAATTTTCTTTAATATACCATATATAGAAAATTTGAATTTTATTTTTTTTCGCAGAAACCTCACAGGAGCCAGGGGCCGTACGCGGCGCCTCTGAGGTAGTGTAATCAAGAGGCTCCCTGACACATGGGCGGTTACCGAAGTGTGTTCTACCTTATATTTTTGGTGAATGATTAACGTACACTCAAGGTTTTCATGCGGTAGTGTATAGGTAAACCCATGTCCCGATATTTATGATCCAAGCGCAGGCATTGTTTGCATTTAAATAACTCAGTTTTAGAAAACAAGGTCACGCGTCTAAGAATATAGGATTTGTAACGCATTGATGAAACCCTTCTTATATATTTCGTCAGACTTTCTTCTATTCCCGCGGCAACGCGCGGGGACGGGTACACTCGTTTTTTTTTTCAAGACAGGCCTGGAGGCAGAGCTTCTTGAAGAGCTGAAGCCAACAGGGATGTCTTGTGAGACGGCAAAATTAATAGCCGGGGATCGGACTAAATGGAACGAAAAGGTAACGCCCCTATGTTCCATAAGGAGTAAAGAGGACTAAGTCAAGTAAGTCAAGTCAAGATCTACTGATAAGCTGTCGGAGGAAGGTAAAGTCAAAGTAGATTATTCTACATCTAGAATCTAGGTAAAATCAAAATTAATTAGTTAAAAATAAAAACAATTATAAAAACACAATAAATAATTGAGTTTCTTCATTAAACTATTTTAGCCCTTAAATATGTAATAAAAATCTGCTTTTTCAGCTTCACAATTCATCTAATTCGAGAATACAAGGAATTTATCTAGATTCTAGAGCTACGGAAAAATTAGATTTAAGTCAGCCGTAGATTTGAGATCTTGATTCTAGCTCTATCTATATCTAGAGTCTATGCCAATAATGAGTTTCTATACTAAACTATTTATGGACTTAATTATTTTATATAAATCTTTGTTACTTTCTCGTATATACGAAGTATAGAGAAAGTCTTGTAATCGTGCAAAAAAAAAATCGAGATTTTTACAAATCTCGACGTTTTACACCTCACTGATACTGAAAAACATAATTTTACAATCTTGTCCGTATGCCTGTGTCTGTGTGTCTGTGTGTAAACACCATAACTTGAGTACCGTTACAGCTAGGTTGATGAAATTTCATATATAAGTATTTTATCAAAATCGTAGATCCGTATCAACTTTTGAGCGATTTCCGATAACCGGAAGTGGTACTTTTTCTACTTTGAATTTTTCAAAAGCCTATAACTTGAGTACTATTCCGTTGACCGGAAGTACTAATTTACGCTATTTCCGATTTCTCAAAAAACGCATGTAAATTTATAAGGTACTAATAATATTGCGCACTATTATGCACATTTCATTTGGCGTTCACTTGGTGTGCAATTCTTTTTTCTACGAGATTTTATTCTATTTTAAAAACTTTAAGTATTTAAAATGGAGTTCCCATCCCCTGTTGTTTTTATATAAGAATATTCGAGAAAGTTTATTTAGTTATGGAATTGGCTAATTTGAGATATAATTTAATTTGAAATAACAGGGCCTATTCGCGTAACACAAGTTTCTTAGTCTAAGTCAGTGGTTCTCAAACTTTTTCGAGTGGCGACCCCTTTAATAAAAAAAAAAGTAACCCGCACCCCATAGAATTAAAAAGTCGAAATTAGTGAGGAAATTAATAAGCACTAAAATATGATTATCTAGTAGACTTTCAATATTAATTAATCTTGATAACTGTTTTAATTCGATGGGTGATATTTGAATGCATAGGCCTATATATATATATATATATATATATATATATATATATATATATATATATATATATATATATCACTAGCCTCAATATTCGCGGTTGAGTTTTTGTTAACGCCAACCTCATGTCATTTTCAGCATAATTTAATTTATTTCTTTGTTTTGTTTTTAAACGGAGAAGACACAAAAGGAACTAAAACTCGTAATGCAATCGATTTCACTTTTGGGTATGAACGGTGCATACTACACCAAAATTGTTTGAGCAGTTTGTTTTTTCAACACGATACGTGACGCGGAATCATTCCGCAAATTTAAGAATTCATCTTGTAATTCATCGGGAATGCTGGCATCATCAAGGGAAGCCGAGAATTGGTAACGTGTCAATGCAGATTCTTCTTCTTTTAGCTCAGGGAAAATAACGCCGCAGTTCGTTTTCAAGAGATTCACTCTTTTAAGTTTGTACTTATCTCACAATCAGATTCATCTACCACACTGCAGAGTTTCTCAAACATGGCAATATTTCCAATATTTATTTTTCTTTGCAAATTTTGCAGCTTTAACAAAAAATGCCAAGATATTATCATGAAAAGAGATAATATTAGTTCATTTGTAGGTTAAGCTTATGTTGCTGTTCGAATATATCTGCTAGGTATGCAGAGGCGTAGCGACCCTTCCCGGCGCCCGGGGACAAACTTTCGATTTGCACCCCACCCCCCTCAAACTTTCGATTTGCACCCCTCTCAAACTTTAAATTTGCTAAATTTGCACCCATCTTCCCCCCCTCAAACTTTCATTTTGCACCCCCCCCCCCTCTCAAACTTTCGATTACTTTTTCCAACCCATTTATGCGCCCCCAAGGTCGGCGCCCGGGGACATATGTCCCCCTCCCCCCCCCCCCCCCCCCCAACGCTACGCTTATGTAGGTATGTTATTCTCTCCAACCAATCTTTGTCGTTAAATTATATCAAAAGGTCTTGTTTCCTATGCACTTCCAAGAACAACTTGATTTCATCTTTCAATTCAAAAACACGTGTCACATTTCCTATTGAAAGCCAGCGTACTGAAGAGTAGAACCTCGTGATCGTTATTCATGTATATGCACAGACGGGTGGTTAGGGCTCCAGATTTAATAGAATTTACTACTTATATTAGAAATTGAGTCAGAAGAGTCTTGCTGGCGAGGGCATACTGGTGAATCATGCATTGGATTCCCCTTCATTAGGGAGCTAAAAAAAAATTTCTAAAACCCGATTTTGACCCAAATATGAAACACCATCCGTACAAACCCCACAGCCGTTTTCCCATTTTAATCATCCAGTTTCAAATAAAATACTTAAAAAAAACTTTTTAAAAAACCACGTTTTTCTTGTGGACTAAAAAGTAGAAAATAACTATTTACATACATTTGATGACAAAAAACGTGGGTACGTTCACCATCAAATTTCCCGACCCATCTGCCCGACCCACGTTTTTTGTCATCAAATGTATGTAAATAGTTATTTTCTACTTTTTAGTCCACAAGAAAAACGTGGTTTTTTAAAAAGTTTTTTTTAAGTATTTTATTTTCTCCTTTTTAGTCCGTTGCTACACATGAAAAACGTGTTTTTTAAAAAAGTGTTTATAAATACACGGACTAAAAATCTTGAGCGACCAGGATTCGAACCTGGGTTGTCGCGGCCACAACGCGAAGTACTAACAACTATACGATCACGGCCAGCGCGCTCACATCGATTGGGGCCGAAGTAACTGTGTCATTAGGACTCCAGTCTTGTCGGTATCTTTAGAAATCATGTCCTCAATTTTATGGTCCTTGGGGCGTAATTAAATTAAGCTAATTACGGTCACTAATTGCAAATTTTTATGATTGCATCTGAAATTGTTAGGCGAAAGTAGCATGCATGCCAAATTTCAGGTCTCTAGAGCAATCAGAAGTGGGCTAATTTTCGATGTCAATTTTAACAACAAACATCCAAACAAACAAACAAACGCGAAGCTGAGTTAAGAAAAACGTTTTAAAAACGTATTTATTTTCTCCATGTCTTTATAAAATATCAACTTTTCCTTGTCATCATCCGAATGAATATATTTCACAAAGACAAGCTATTGAGGTAACACGAACTAACGTCTGTGGATTCATCAACTTGAAAAGCAAACAATGGTGAAAGCTTGATTTCATTCAAAATTAGTTTTTCAACATCTACGGTCGTCTCTACTATATACTGCTGAATAGTATTATTAGACAGAGATATTTGTTGCATCTTTAATGCACTGTAATACCCAAGAATTAATTTCATCATCCTCAACATGCAGGGTTTGATGAGATTTTCACTTAAAGTGTGAGAGATTTTTCTTTTTTTGCTTGGCAATTTCTAATGCGACTTCATAATATGATGCTTACACTAATGCTTTGTTTTCTTTGTGAAAACTTCTTCCCGTTCCATTAAGTCTCTGACGTTTGCAACTAGCTTCATGTCAACGAAAGAACTCCATATTTTTTACTTTCTCGTATATACGAAGTATAGAGAAAGTATTGTAATCGTGCACAAAAATCTCTTGAAATATTAACAATTTTCACCGTATTACACCTCAGTCCTTCATCAAATCCGAAGTATAGAGGACTTATTTTAATCGGGCAAAAATTATCAATCCAGATTTATCAAAATTAAGAGGTTTTATGCGTAATTCATTCTGAAAAACTGGGCTTTGCAATTCTGTCCGTATGTCTGTGTGTCTGTCTGTCTGTGTGTCTGTGTGTAAACACGATTACTTGAGTACCGTTACAGCTAGGTTGATGAAATTTCATATATAAGTATTTTATCAAAATCGTAGATCCGTATCAACTTTTGAGCGATTTCCGATAACCGGAAGTGGTACTTTTTCTTACATTGAATTTTTCAAAAGCCTATAACTTGAGTACTATTTCAGATAGATAAATGAAATTTCACATGTGAGTAAAAGATCTAATTTTCTACCTTCTGTTAAATTTTGAGTATTTTCCGTTGACCGGAAGTAGTAATTTACGCTTCTTCCGATTTCTCAAAAAAACTAATGTAAATTTTTAAAGTACTAATAATATTGCGAACTATTATGCACTTTTTTATTTGGCGTTCACTTGGTGTGCAATTCTTTTGTCTACGAGATTTTATTCTATTTTTAAAACTTTAAGTATTTAAAATGGATTAAAAATCATGTCTGTAGCCCGAGTTCCCATCCCCTGTTGTTTTATATAAGAATATTCGAGAAAGTTTAGGGGAGATCACTCCCGGTTTTTTGTGTGTGTGTTCCGTATGACTCGTCTCAAATGAAGTTTTGGTTTGAAATGTTTCATAGACTGAAGACTGAAAACAACTTTACACAGTACGCATTGTTTCTTCTCTATTCCATTGCCATTGATTTTTAGTAAAGCCGAGTTTCAGATATTCTTCTAAATTTTTTTTTTTCATTTCTATGGTTTAGTCTATCAGTTGGCGACCCCCCCCCCCCCCATCCCAAAAAAGCCCAGTTTGTGAACCCATGCTCTAAGTATTCCATTTTGCACCAAATCGGTGCCCAGCTAGCTGAGATGATACTGTAATAGTTACCATGCGGGTGGTGCGGGTTTGAGACACATCATGTCAATATTTTTTTATAGATAGGAATTATAAAGTTGCCTTACGGGACTTGGCGGGACACGGGGGCAGGTGAAGTAGAGTTCATCTGTTTCTGTGTCCTCAACATATGAAGGGATAGTGTGTTCAGACCCATGCTCGGTGTTTTTAAAAGAAAAAAAAAACTTGTCTTGACAGTGGGAAGGGAAAAGATAAAAATAGTCAAACAAACTTGACGTAATTTATGGATGTTCCCCGAAACACACGGTTATTCAAGAATAACGGGCAGTCTAGCAGACGCTAAATGTAGACATTGCCACAATACTTTATCTGTTAACCTTGATCTACACAAAATATAATCTTAGTCATAACCTTAAACCTTGCACCTAAGCTCAAACTTGAAAAAAGTCGCATTCAGAGTTTCTTTCAGGCAACTCTTTAAGGGGGGGGGGGGGGGGGAAGTAGGAGGCTGAGTCCCCTGAAAAACGTCTACCGCCCCCCTCGGACGAAATAGAATTTACAATATATAGAAAATACATACTTACAAGCATCCGCCTCTCCCAAGGGGAATTTTTTTTCTCTAAAAGTAATCATCATATAGACTTAAGCAACACCCGATATCTTTAATCTAGACCCGCTACTTACTTTTGGCCGCTAAACCGTGTTTCTTTCAAACTTTTTTACGGGAGTGGGGCACTTGATATTTTTGCAGGGGCGGGGAACACTGTTAAATGTATAGATTTTCTATATAAATTTCTTTCGTTCTTTCCCCGAAGAGATGAACGCAAACTACTTGTAAGGTTAGACCCATGAATGAATTATTCGGTAGTGTCAGTGTCTTTATTATCGAGAATCGATGACGTCATTATTTAAAAAAAATTTTCTGCATTGGCTTTTTAATTCTGTTTACTCTAGAATCAATGACGTAATTTTTTTGTACCTTTCCGGCTTTTCAACTACAACTATATATTTCGTTTCGAAAATTTCCTGTAAGTTCCATGTGACGTCACGGCAGTGGGAAGTTTCGATAGATTGAAAGTTTTTACTTTCGTGTTTTCTTTAGAGCGTTCCTGACGCAGTGACAGAAAACTAATAACTAGACTTACCCGGTCATCCCTTGGATAACTGGGTTTCGGGGGTCATCCATAAATGACATTACGACTGTCACTTATCACAAAATAACCAGACCCCACATTCAAAAAGGCGTCACATCTCGGACGTTTCTGTCTTAAATACACTGACTTCGTCTGAGCATGGGTCTGACAACAATCTTTTCATATGCTGAAGTAAAAAAAAATAAACAGGTCAACTCTACTTCACCTGCCTAGTGTCCTCCAAACCCAGACACGTTTTTGTCTGTGAAAACACAGATTTTGGCTGAGCGTGGGTCTGACCACACTATCTCTTCATATGCTGTTGTCACAGGTGAACTTTACACCTACCCAACACTACTTCACCTGCCCAGTGTTCCGCCAAGTCTCAGACATGTTTTATCTTAAAACAAGTTAATTAAAAAAGTCTAGTGACATTTACGCGCAATTTCCTTATGTTATCTAAAAATAGCTCTGACGTATAATGCTGGGGTGCGTTCAAGCTAGAAGAACGATCGGTTTGTAGGTGTTTATGTAAATTTTATGAAAATTTTCTTCGGCAATATTGTTCTAAATTATGGCAGGAATCGATTGGTACATGTTTCAAGTCGCTAAGTGGTCTGGTTGCCGAGATATGGGCAAAAAACTGAATTTTTTCGAGGTTTTTTGGCTTTTCCGGGAAATACATGAAAGAAACCCGGAATGTTTATGGCCTATGCTCATCCTCGTAACTTGCTTAACATAATTGCTTTTGGAACTAGTCATCGATATTGCTTCGTTGAGGAGGAGATACGACTTAAAGCTGCGGACACACATCCATCCATCCATCCATAAATGACGGGTTAATAAACGCAATTCTCCAGAATGGAAATTGCGCTAAAAAAAAAAAAAAAAGATTCCGGCCGAGAATGGCTCTGACCACACTATCCACGTTATATACTGAGGACAAAGAAACAGATGAACTCTACTTCACCTGCCATGTATCCCGCTAAGTTCCAATAGACAAAGGCAACATTATCATTAACAAGTTAATAAAAAAATAACTGACATGTCTAGAACCCATGCCACCCGCATGGTAACATGTGCTAACCTCTTAGCTATCTAGGCTCGTACTCTGAAGAAGTTAATAACATATATTTTACTACTAAGCGGCGTAAGAATCTACGCGAATCAGCCCTAGAATTAGATCTAGAATTATTTCAAATTAAATTGTATCTTAAATTAGCCAATTGCATAGTGAAGCAAACAAAGATTTATATAAAATAGATTCTATATGTAGAAGGTACATTAAGTCTAGATACCTTGAAATAGATCTAGATTCAAAAATTTTCTTCCTTTGACAGCTGATCTGTCGGCCTAGATCTAAAGAAATGTATTGCATAAATAGTATAACAAAATAAAAAGAAGTGTTAACACTTTTATAATAGTGTTCAAACGTAATAAAAATAGCAAACGGACGTATTGTTATAGTTATAGCCGACAGAAAATTAGTCTAAGAACGCGTTAAACATCTGAATCGGCAACTAAATCTTGGATTGAAGCCGCCATTTATTGTACGTAAACAAATAATGTGACGTCACTATTCCCACAAAGTAAAGTCAATGTTTTAAACTTTTAAAATTAATGTGGTTAATCTACCTATGAATAAATCAATTAACGTCTTTAAATAAATTTGTGATTAACAGTCTGTCTGAAAACAAAAATTGTTCTCTACCTACATACTATTTTACAGCACTCCACATAGAGCAGATTCTCTCCAGTAGTCAATCAGACAAACAAAAAAAAAACAAATTAATATTCAAACATAAAAACAAACTTGAGTTTTAGTAGTATAGAGATCATTTTAAAAAAAACCGTAACTATAATATGTTTAAATATCAAAATAGAGCAATCTCGTCTTAATTTCACTTTATAAGTTTTATTTTAAATGTTAGTACTTCAACATGTAGACGTCCGATGCCCCCCCCCCCCCCCCCCCCCCCCCATAAATGGATGACCCCAAAGTCTAAGCCTCAAGCTAGCATTGCAGTGGATATCTACACAGTAAAATTAAAAACGATCACGAGAAACGTAGATATTAGATTTGGGCCCCTTAAAACTAACCTCGAGAATTGGCGAGAACAGATTTGGCTAAATTTATGCCTTGTCCAAAACTCGCGATATTTGAGGGAAAGAAACTTTTCTTTTGTGCAATCACATAGTGGTTTTGTTATAGAAAAAAAAAGAAAGATGAGAACTGAGATACTAAACATTTCTTTATTTTTTCATTTTCTTGCTTTCCATTCCAGTGCACCCAAAGGTCAGACTGACGTTACTTCTTGGTCCAGACAATTTGGGTTTTCTGGTCTGAAAGAAAATTTGTATTAGTCCTCCCTGCTCATATAAAAGATGTAAAACTATTATTTTAAAATAATAATAGCTTGTTTAACAAGTTAAGTTCTCTTTTTGAACCAGGGCGATCATGGGGCAAGTGAAGTAGAGTTCACCCGTTTTTGTAGCCTCTGCATTTGAAGAAATAGCATGGCCCAGACACTTTAACTTTCCCGTACCCATAAGAGCTGGATGGACTCCAGGACGTTCAACTGATTCAAGACTTTCAGGTTAGCAGCCTAGCGCTAGGACACGCAGCCCCATATAGCTTGATTTTAAAAAGCTTTATTTGTTTGTTAATGCTAACTATATGTGTAATTGTCTGTAAAAATCCAATGCAAGCAATGTAAAAAAAACTTATTTAATTACCTTATCTTTATGTTTATTGGAACGTGAAGGTAAGGAAGGGTTGAAGAAGTCAACTTGTTTCTTCTTTTTACTGTCTGAAATTAAACATCACAGTAATATTGAAAACCAATTTTAAATTTAACTTAAAATTAATTTAAAAAAGAACTTGAAAGGCTAAGATGTCTGTGGAGTGGTACCACAAGTAAGTGGTTTTACACAGTATTGGTTATGCCAGAACAGACATAAAAATCAGCTAAATGTGAATCTAATGCTACAGGAACTAAATTGATTGGTGAGAAATGGTTATAGATCTAATATCAATATCTCACAAAGAGTCCATAAATATGATTAACTGCATCAATTATCAATGACGATTACTTTGTATTTTTTCCTGATCGCTTTTTATGTCTTTTCAGAGGCGTAGCGAGGGGGGGGGGGAGAACATATGTCCCCGGGCGCCGACCTTAGGGGGGGGGGGGCGCCAAATTGAAAGTTTGAGGGGGGGTGAAAATGAAAAGTTCGAGGGGGGGGGGGTGTGCAAATCGAAAATTTGCTCCCGAGGGGGCGCCAAATTGAAAGTATGTCCCCGGGCCGGGAAGGGTCGCTACGCCTCTGTGTCTTTTCTCTCAAACTGACCCCACCCTCTATGCTTTTATTTATTAATAAGAACATATGGATATTCCTAATAATAAAACGGGAGTGATCTCCCCTAAACTTTCTAGAATATTCTTATATAACACTACGGGGGATGGCACCTCGGGATATAGACATGATTTTTAATAACTTTTAAAATAGAATAGAATCTCCTAGAAAAAAGAATTGCGCACCAAGCAAACGCAAAAACATCTGTATATAAGGGCTGGTTAATATTAGTACTTTATAAATTCACATGCTTGAGAAATTGGAAATAGCGTAAATTACTACTTCCGGTCAACGGAAATTACTCAAATTTTGAAAAAAAGGCAGAGAATTAGATCATTTACTTACATGTGAAATTTCATTTATATATCTGAAACAGAACTCAAGTTATAGGCTTTTGAAAAATTGAAAGTAGAATAAGTGCCACTTCTGGTTACCGGTAATTGCTGCAATTTGATACGGATTTACGATTTTGATAAAATACTTGTATATGAAATTTCATCAACCTAGCTGTAACGGTACTCAAGTTATCGTGTTCAAAGACACACACACACACATACAAGATTGCAAAATTATGTTTTTCCGACTCAGGGTGGTGTAAAACGTTGAGATTTGCAAAAATCTCGATATTTTTTTTTTGCATGATTACAATACTTTCTCTATACGAGAAAGTTAAAATGTAAATTGTTTCAGTTTCACTATTCTACTTGCATTGAAAGGGTTGCTAAGGGGGAAGGATGGGTATCACATTTTTTAAAAACCTAATTTTTCCTGTTTACACAAGTATCACCCCCACCCCCAATCTTCTGAATATGTGCTGACAAATCAATGAATCTTAAAATCTGACAAATAACATGTCTTTTATGCTGTGTCTATGGATAAAACAAAATTGCAGTGGCGTAGCTAGGGGAGGGCGGGGAGGGCGGCCGCCCCGGGCGCCGACCCTAGGGGGGCGCCAAAAGGGGTAGAAAAAAAATAATTAAAAGCTCATTTTAAGCTGCAGTTTTAAATTATAAACAGTCAAAATAAAGAAATGTAACGGCTGAGAGCCTTTGCATACTGATTTAACTGTTTTCTACCTTGGTTGTGTAACTGTAAAACGTATATCTTTAAGAAACAGTGACAGGAAAGACCGCTTTCCAGCTTTCCTAGATGGGGGGGGGGGGGGGGGGGGGGGGGCGCTTTTTCGATGACTAAAATCGGAAAAATTCACACCGGATTAAGGAATAAACCGATATCGCCCAGAAAAGAAACCCACTGAACTAAAGCGTATTTTACGATTGTGTAACAAAAATAAACCGGGAGTGATCTCCCCTAAACTTTCTCGAATATTCTAATATGACACTACGTGGGATGTCAACTCGGAATATAGACATGATTTTTGTTTACTTAAACTTTTAAAAATAGAATAAAATCTAATAGAAAAAAAATTGCGCACCAAGCGAGCACCAAAACCAAATGTGCGTAATAGTGCGCAATATTATTAGTACTTTATAAATTTACATGCGTTTTTTGAGAAATCGGAAATAGCGTAACTTAGTACTAACGGTCAACGGGAATTACTCAAAATTTGATAGAAGGTAGAAAATTAGATCTTTTACTTACATGTGAAATTTCCTTTATCTATCTGAATTAGTACTCAAGTTATAGTCTTTTGAAAAATTCAAAGTAGAAAAAGTACCACTTCCGGTTATCGGAAATCGCTCAAAAGTTGCTACGGATCTACGATTTTGATATAATACTTATATATGAAATTTCATCAACCTAGCTGTAACGGTACTCAAGTAATCGTGTTTACACACAGACAGACACACACACACACACACAGACATACGGACAAGATTGCAAAATTATGTTTTTCCGTATCAGTGAGGTGTAAAACTCGAGATTTGTAAAAATCTCGATTTTTTTTTTTTTGGAACGATTACAAGACTTTCTCTATACTTCGTATAATCGAGAAAGTAAAAAAGAGTTAGCAGACTGTCGGAGCGGGTGGATGGGAAGCGACACTCTTTGCCAAAATGTTAAGAGAGAAGAAAATTAGTATATTGTACTGATTATTACTTTGTTCAACCTAACTGATAATTCAAAATTGCAATACTGGCCTACTATTATCGAAATTGTTCTAAAGACACGACCAAAAGTAGACCAAATAAGGCTTGCACCTTCTACAAAATAACTCTAAAGCACTGGTTCTTAACTTTTTGGAGTACCGAACCCAACCAGTTTCATATGCGCAATCACCGAACCCTCCTTAATAGTTGTATCGTCCACAATGAGAAAATCCGATCGTGAATCATATGAGTTGGGTGTGTCTTGTCCTCCGCGGAAGCCCTGAGACTGAATTACCGAACCTCTCGGGTTCGATGGAGCCCACGGTTCCAAGCTCTTTTGATTTTCTACTCTTTATTCGTTTGAGCATCTTAAGGGGAGATTAATTGGCGCCAAGTGAAGTTTTAGGGAACGACAATCAGCGTAATTGTTAATTTTTTTTCCAGACTGTCGCACACACAAACACACACGCATATATATATATATATGTTACGGTTAAAGCCCGAAGTGCGGCCAAACCCCGGATTGGCCGGCCAGTGCGCGGATTGGCCGGCTCTCTTGGCCAAAGCCCGAAGAACTTAAAACTAAGATCGTATTTCGTACATTGGCCGGCCAATGCGCGCACTGGCCGGGACGTACTGGCCAAAGTCCGAAGTGCTTAAACTTGACAGCGTATTTTGTACATTGGCCGGCCAATGCGCGCATTGGCCGGGATGTCCTGGCCAATGTTCTATCTAGACTAAGTTGTGATCGCGTTTTCATTATTCTGGTTGCGGTTTCATTGTGAGTAACGTATTGTTTAGCTCTTGTTTGTAAAGCTCATTCTTGTGGATCCTGTGGCAAAGATGTCCATGCTATTTGTGGAGTACCCAATGAAGCAGACGAAGGGTACGGAGGGAACATTACCTGCAGATTGTGTCACAACAAACAAGACATCATGGAACACAGGTCAGCAGCTCATGCTGGTTTGCAAAATCAGGGTGCTAAGATGCTTAAAACATCAAATACAAAATTTAAAGATGGTGAAGTGGGTGACAATGTACGCATCCGTGTTCAAGATGTTGACAAGAGGTCGCGGTGATCCCCGAAGCGTGATTGCAGTTGTCATGAGCGTCGAGGGCTTCTACAAATTAGGAACGGAACATGGTGTTCTAACACAACTATTTAGTAGAAGTGAGTTTTCAATTCTTCACGAAAAACTGCTCAGTTGGCACTGAGGAAAAATCACTACGAACAATTGCATCTTCACAATCATTGACTGGGGGCCAAGGTTACACTCGCTGCAATTGCAAAACCAAGTGCACAACAAATCGCTGCAAGTGTAAAAGTAACAAGCTACTATGTAATTCTAAATGCCATAAAAGTTCAAATTGTTGTAACAAATGATAATATTGATTGATTGAGACTATTATAAAATAAAAAATGTGAATGTTTCTGTCATTTACTTTAATTAATAATCAATAAAGACTTAATTTCATGATCCTTACGGCATAAAAAAAAAGCCAAAATCTGCCCACGATCTACTAATTAAGACTTTGGCCGGTCCACCATGGCCAGTCCGCGGATTGGCCGGCCAAAGGCCAAAATCAAGCAAAGTTTCGGACTTTGGCCGACCAATGGGAGACGATATTGGCCAATGCGCGGATTGGCCGGCCAATCCGCGCATTGGCCGACTTCGGGCTTTGACCGTAACATATATATATATATATATATATATATATATATATATATATATATATATATATATATATATATATATATATATGGGGGGCGCCAAACTGAAAGTTCGCCCCGGGCACCGGGAGGGGTCGCTACGCCTCTGCAAAATTGTGAAACTTCTCCTAAACAAAAAACATGTACTTGTTTTATTCAAATAATTCGGAAAATACTTAAAATATTTTTTTTTAGTACAATTGTATTGCATGAATAAAAACTTGTGTGCCAAATGAACGCACGACAGTAGTTTTGGGGCTGTGAATTTAGTTTTCCTCGGTTGAAGGGGGGGGGGGTCGGTCGGCTCTGTAGCGTCCTTGTGGATTTGGCTGCATTGCGTCATACTTCTAAGTGGAGCCCTGGTTCTTCCGAGGACTGGATTTATTCCAGATTTGGCTTCGGTTTCTGTAACTATATTTTGTTTTATGTGGACGAGTAGTTAGCCCATCGCACAACCCCCAACCTGGAGGACCAGGGCACAACGTTTGGTCTGGCCCCTACCCGCGCAGATCTGTCCGACTTGATTAGACCTGCCAGGAGCAATAGGCTCTGTCGGCATAGCTCTGGGGGTCGCTGGGGCACACAAGCCATCCCACCACTTCAAGGCGGTGTGCCATCAAGCCAGTTCTGCTGTATGGAGCAGAGACATGGAGAGTCTCCAAAGTAAGCACAGCAAAGATACAGACCTTCATGAATAGGTGCCTTAGACAGATATTGAAACTGAGATGGCAGGACAAAGTGCCGAACATAGAACTATGGAGGAAAGCTAGGCAGGAGCATATGGGTGTGCAAATTAGGAGGAAGTGGCGCTGGGTGGGTCATACACTCCGAAAGGCTCACCCAGATGTTACACGCCAAGCGCTTGAGTGGAACCCCCAAAGAAAGCAGAAAAGAGGGCGCCCAAGACAGACCTGGAGGCGGAGTCTTCTTGAAAAACTGAAGCCAACAGGGATGTCTTGGGAGATGACAAAATTAATAGCCGGGGATCGGAAGAAATAGGAGGAAATGGTGGAGGCCCTATGTTCCATAAGGAGCAAAGAGGACTAAGTCAAGTCAAATGAACACACAGTGTGCATTTACTAATAATAGAGTGGAAAATTAGTTCTTTATACAGCAAACTTTACTAAATTCTTAAAAATTAATAAAGCAGCCAGTTAAGTCAAATTTTTATATCACATTGCTTTGTCATTCAATCTTGAATCTTAGCCAAAGTTTCAAAGAAACTGATCCAAAGTGGTCAAAATTTCATTCACAGTTTTGACCATGATGAAGCATGAAAAAGCAAGATGAAGCATGACAAAGCAAGATTAAATAAAAGCTGCTAAAAAGGACTTTTTTAAACAGCAAATCTGGAAATAAGAAAGGAGGAATAATACCAGGGCATCCTGGAATATTGTATCATCTAACATTACTATTTTAATGGCAAATAATATTTTGGTAAATAATGTCTTTTTTTAATGTTTAAGTAATAGGTTTAAAAAATTCTCAGAAAAACATTAGGCTGTTGGAAAATTATCTAAATTCTTCAAATGATTGAAAATATTTGAAAAACTACATCCCGGATGTCTACATAATAGGGCTGGTAAGTAGGTCACCAATAAGTTCTATGGCTCATGCAGGTTTTATTGAGCCGTAGAACTGGTTGGTGACCTACTTACCAACCCTATACAGGCTAAGACAACCCAAAAATCTATGGAAGCAACATTTGGATTTCTATCATATACAGTCATGTGCCATACAAAAACTACATAACACAGTACATCATTTACTGCCTATTCATTTAGCAAAGATAAATCTACCTAATAAATTGTGATTTACTTAAATCTCACCTTTGATACAGGATGTCTCAGCCACTGAATAATCAAATGGTTGAAAACTTTGCTCAACATCAGTAACAGTTAGTTTCTTTTTAGACCTTTTCACCTTATCCTTTCTCATATTAGTTTCAGTATTAATAACACTAGAACAAGATGCATTGTTTAAATTTTCAGTTTCTGCTTTAGTTTTCAGTTCTTGGCATATGTTTTTCTTTTTTTCTTTCTTTTTTTTTTGAGTGGCCTATAAATGAAAGAGGTCAGTGTTTACAAGATAAAACAAAGGAGCTTAAAATGTACATAGACTAGTTTAATGTTTACTAGTCACATACCTCTTGCCTGATAGACATAAGTTTTTTTCCAACTATCTCTCCTGTAGTGTTATCTTTAATTTTGACTGGATTTGCTATGGTTGCGTCAGAACATTTAGAAGCTCCTATAGCAGTACTTTGTGTGCTTTGAAACATGCAGGAAGAAGCTTCATTTTTCATCTTCTTTGTAGGAGGTGCTGAATATTTAACAAGTATTTATATTTTAAACAATATAATAAGAATACAAAAATAAACCTTTAGAAAAATAAATGAATAACAAATAGGCCTATGTATTTCAAATAAACTAAACTATAGTCAACCACCACACATATAGGGTAAAATTAAATTTTTTTATTGAAATTAAGCTGGACCAATTTACTCATAATGGTTAAACTGTATATCAACCCTCTAGAACTGGTTTCAGATGTCAGAATCAATAAAAACCTCATACAAAGATAGATAATGGTTAGATTAGAACAAAAATGAAATAAAAAAAAAAAATAAAAAAAAAAATCAATGCCACAAATATGATATACTTGGTCATTAAAGAATGATACAAGCATGCCACATATCTTTTGGTATTTTGAACTGGCAAATCCAGAACTGCTTCAAATACTGTTTGCTGCTACATTTTATAAATAATGTGTAGTACTAAGTCTAATTTTTGAGTTTTTCTAAACTCATTTCCAAGCCTGGTAAATTATCCATGGTTTCACATAATTACTATTAGTATAAGAATCCCAGAATCAGAGCTTTTCTCGAAAGGAGTTTGAGGTAACATTAACAGACAGATTTTTTTCTAAATTTGTTTAAACAGCGCAAAGCTATGGTCACATTTTTATATGGACCCTACATCTTTTTCAATCAGACTGCTGGTGAAATAAAAATTTGCAAAGTAATCATGTTTTCACTGTTAATCTAACCATATATGGGTTGTAGGTTTTCCAAAATGTCTGCTTTTCTTTTGTTGCCTTGAACAACTGTTGATGGTTTTAAATTCCATATTTCTTTTTCCTGTAACATTTATATTTACACTTTAGTCTTTCAAAAAAGATAAAACAAATGTTAGATATTAACCATAGAATGGGCAACATTATGGAAATTGGTAGTTGAAAACTTTTTGTTGCAAAAAGATAATTGTATATAGCTATGACACAACACTTAATTTTTAATGAATTAGCAGATAATCTTTCTTTTATGTTTGCTATTTAAGTAATATTAAAATGGTTGACTATGCCTCCATCATATTACATTTTTAAAACTGAAATTCATATTTATTTATAAAATCCAGACTTAATGTGGATTGATGTGGACTACATAGTCATTGTAAAACAAATATATTTGACTATTATCCAATAAACTAAATCATCAAGAGAAGACTTACCACAGACGAGACTGAAACATCTCTAGGGGGTAAGTACTGTTGTAAATAAAAATAGCAAGCATATTAAAAATTGTAGCAATAGATTTACATATTTATTGTGTGTCTGATATACAAGTCTGTGTTAACTATTTTAAGAACTGCTTCAAGATTGGTGAATATTTGTTTATGTTAACAAAAAACTGTAAACACATAGAAATAATTCAAATATACTAACTTTTAAAAATGGGTTGGAGAAGCATGATCTGACCTCTTCTGCTAATATCTGAGATACATCCTTTTTCTAAAACAAATTGTTTTCTATATTAAAAAAAAAACCCCACTAAAGGAGCAATGATTTGTTGACATAAATTAACAAAGATTCTCAAAAAAAAAGATATGTGCAAATATAAATAACTTGATAATGACCTTGTCTTTCCTAATGGAGAAAGCTGAGATGATAGGCAATACTTTAAGGGCCACTCCAGACAAACTCTTATATAACATAGATGCTGAACTTGAAATTAATCCTGTTTCTATAAATATTTTTTAAAAAAGTAAGTAAATAAAAGTAATGCATAGCATATAAGTAATTAACAAGTTTAATAAATAATTTGTATATACATTTCTACATGTGCTGTCACTATAAAATAAAAAAGAAACATTGGGGGTAGGGAATGTATAAGCGGGATGACACAAAGTGAATAAAAATGAAATAAAAGACCATTCATTACAAATGCATGAATAATGCCAAATTAAATCGATGTAAAGAGCAGGGTTTAAACAAGAAATAACCTAATTCTTTACCCAATATTTTTTTCTCAATATCAGCTATCTTTTCATCTAAATGAGTCATGTCATGTGGACAGTTAAGAAAATTATCAGCATCATATTTGGGATGGTAAAATGATGACTGAATCTGTACTGGTTTTTCCATCTTGAAATATACAAATATGCCATATTAGTTTGATAGTTTTGACACAGAAAAACATAAATTACTATTTTAAATTCACCTTTTAAAATTTAAAAACTTTTGAATATATAGATATGTTTCAGATCATTTTAACAGGAATGTTAGTTAAGAGTTAATGATATCTCCATCAAATTATTTAGTTGTAAACATATATATGAAAAGGTTTTGCTTTATTTACTTTATAAATATCAAGCTCCCTTGCTTGAAGCACCATATTGTGCAATTCAATTAAACTCTGACGAACTAATGGGGGTATTGGATTACAACAGGCAAGCACCCCTTGTCGTTCTCTGGGTAAAATTTCTGCTATCTGAAGTAACATATGGTTCGGAAGAACATATCTAATTAGAAGAAAGTAAACACAACAATTTGTTAACAAATGAAGATTATAAAATAAGACTAAAATTATTACCTCTCATATCTAAAATGTATGATATTGCATTATTAGGGCTGAAACATACCCAAGACTTTCATCTTCCATCCTTGCCATTAAATCTCTCCATGCAAAAATATCCCGAAGTGCTGCCATCTGCTGGTTGTTGAAAACTTTTTTGCTTTTTTTGTACAGTTCTTTATAGTCATTCTCAGTGAATACAGGTTTCTGATACACCTTGATAAATTGAAGATTGACACATGATTTTTTTAATTAAAAAAAAATACGAACATATTGTTTATTGATAATAAGTATTGTATGTTACCTTTCCAGCAACAATTTTGCTACGTTCATAAACCGAGAGTAGAAGATTGTTTTGAGAATTTCCCCTGTCTAGGAGCTGGTTTTTCATTGAATCATAAATGTAAAGCAGATAATGAGTATCTTCTCTTGCATAATTGATCAGCTCTGATGGTAAAGGTCTAAAAACATAATATGAAAGATGAATTTTGAAAAGTATTCTGAAGAAAACTTTTTAAGCAATACAAGCTTTAGGAGACAATGTTAGAGGATAATATACTAGCAAAGAAATTAAAAAAAAAAAAACCACCACTTTCAAATCAGTCCCACCTAATTCTCCAATCTGCCAGCTGAAACTGCTTATCTGCCTCAATCTTACAATAATTTTTAAGTAGATGCGCAAGGGAAAATCTGGAAAAACCAAGAACACGTGCTGCCTGCCCAGTATCAAACATATTGACAACATAAATACCAAAATCTCTCTGAAGCCACACAATATCTGAATCTGCTCCATGAAATACCTACAACAAGAATCAAGAATTAAGCTTTAATAAGAAAAAAGTTTTTTATATTAAATAAAATAACTTACTTTTACATGTAATTTTCTAACTTTTTAAAAAGAGCTGTTAACTAGGCTGGTTTTTAAAAAAAAAATTATTACCTTAGTGATGTTTACATCTGTAAAAATTTCATTTAATATATATAAATCATTTCTTAATTCCAAGGTATCAACAATGTAGTCGTGTGATCTTGTAGAGATTTGCATTAAGCATGTAAAACCCTACAAAATAAAAATTTATTTATTTAAAGAATGAGAACTGTATGCAAAAAAACCAACAACATTTAAACATGGGTTTTAACAATTGGGATGGCAAAAGCTAGAAAAGAACACTCATAAAACCACCTTTATAAATAGTTAGGCAAGCAAACCTGAAAACTTCTATACGAGTGGTGTTCAAGATCCACAGCAAATGCAGTTTGTGTTCTCAGGTGATCAATCATCTCTTGCAACTTTTTCTGAGTATCAACAACTATCAAAGGAGTTACACTTAGAGGTTGGGGATCCTGGTATTTTTTTTAAATAAAAAAAATTGTGTGTGTTAATTTCAAGGTTTGCAATTTTTAATTGGCTTTATTTAAAAAAAAAAGTTCAATTAAGTAATGTTTAATTTTTAAAAATAATTAATAATTAAACAGAAAGTAAACAGACCTGAGGCACAACATGTTCAAATTCTTTTGGATCAGGTTTGAAAGAATCAAGTTCAAAACTGTATGGGTGAGGGTATCTGGATAAAGAAATTTAAATGAAAATTTGACAATTTTATCTTTCACCTAATAAATCGCTGATTCTTTTATTGCCAAAAACTTACACAAAACTGGGCCTCTCAGTTTCCTCAAAATTTACACCATCAGGTAGCCTCAGGCTTTCTAAAAATAAATAATATTAAATGATTATTTTCTTCAACAAAGTTTTTTGAGGTGTCAATTTTTGACATTTGACATTTTTTTTGTAATGAGAAAAGATTCAAGCAAATTTGAAATGAAATATGAAACATGGAATTATAAATCTGTAATCTGAACCAACTGTGAATATTATTCCCTAAGTGGTTTGACAAAGTACCTAACACAGGGAAAGGATAGGACAAATCCTGTGCAGCAAGAAATTTGATAAAAGGTGGACATGTATAGGTCATTAGTCAAGAAATCGGCAATGAGTACTACCAGACAAAGCACATCAAAAGAATCTACAAGAATAAAGAATAAGGGAGACCCAAAAACACCTGGCATAGAGAAATTGAAAGATATGAAAATCATTAGAAAGAAATAAAAAGAACTGGACAAAATAAGCATGAAAGGATGTAAATGGCAAAGAAGAAAACTCTGAGCAAAAATTGGATATGGAGTCTGATTTTATCACAAAGGCACTTGAACATAAAACTTACTAGTAATATTACCCCTGATTTCTACACATACCTTCAAGTGATTTTAGGGCATTAGGCTTGGAAAGTAATTGTGGCTTAAATGGCAAGTTAGTGTTGTCAATCTTGTCGCGAAAAGACAACTGAGGTCTTTGTATATTTCTGGCTGTCATTAGTCGATAAGCTGTTGCAGATTTACCCACATCAACAACAGGCTAAAAAAACAAAAGCAAATGGTTGGCAGAAATTTTTTTTTTTACAAAACAAGCTGTCTATGATATGGTATTTAAAGCACAAAATTAAATATTGTTAACATTTTTGCAAAACAATAAAGTTTTCTTTGAAAGTACTTTTTGATTCCAGCTTGAAGTTGCTTTAAATGAGACAGGTGAAGCAGAGGCTATTATAAGTTTAGTTTCCTCTTTGTGAATCCCAGATGCCTCATCCAAAAGAGTTCCCTAAAAATAAATTATATGTAACTAGTTGTAGCATTCAGTAAAAGTCAAATGTAATAGTATTATTAAGATTTTAATAAAGATGTCAGATTACAGAAATATTGTGAACTTTAATTTTTCAAAAATATAAATCAACTACTTAAAAATTTGTCATAGCATACAAAGCATAAAAATTGTACACAGCTTAGTTACAATTAATATGGTTATAAAATCCTGTCTCTCTGGGTTTTTTTGGACTTTACTGAAGATTGAATGTATTTGATATTTTAATATTTTCGGTAACTAAATAAATTAAAAAAAAAAAAAAAAATCAACTTGGTTTTCATGTGTAATGGCGATATAAACAATGGCACACTGCTATTCCATAGGCTACCATAAAATTTATTGTACACATTGTAAACGAAAAAAAAGGAATACTAGATCATGGGGTTTAAATTTGCATTGTTATTTAAAAACTTTATCTGCATAGTTTTGTAACAAAAAAACTATGATGTGGGGCTGTCAGAAATCGAGTTCCTGTAAGCCAATCAATGTATGTCTTATGAAAGTGAAACATCGGGATATAACTTAGGCTTGATGAGAATAAAAAGAAATGTAGCCTTAAACTCAACAAATTATTTTGAAGTTCTCTGGATTAACAACTTTTATAACATTGATTTGATTGATTCTAAAAATATTAAATTTCTGATTTATTTTTAGGCTTAAGTTTTATTTTTTGTTATTTTTACGGTCGCTTTGATAGCAAAATCTAAAAAAGCAAGCTTTTAATCCATGTCAACAACGTGATGGAAGGATTCTCGTAAATTCAGTCGTCTTCATGGTATGTTATCAGTAGGGGCCTACTCTAAGATCAAACTTGACAAAACTGACAAGCACCTATTTGATTTTAAGCAGGTCACAAACTTTAATGCAGTGCTACCAAAAAAAAACAACTTTCTATTCTATATTCAAAATAAAACAACTCACTAAATAACAATGGTTAAAACAGATTTTTGGTTCTTTTTAACATTGTTACAAAATATTAGTAGTGATTGAATGTTTAAAAATAAATAAAAACCGTACAGTTCGCTCCAAAATTTGATCATTTGCATCAAGAAGAACATCAAACTGATCCTCAAGCTCAGCCACATCTTGATTAAGGCTTCCCTTAACATTTTGATGACGTAGAAGTCTCTGTAGCCTATGATAAATTATTTTTAAAACATTAAAAACATTTATCTGCATACTGCAAATTGCTTTTTAAAGATGTAATAGAAATTTTATTTTTGTTTCAACTTATACACAGTTTCAATAGCACAGTAAATAACCACAGCAAATCTTAAAACTATTGTAATTAAACAACTGATATTTATAGCTCACAAAGACAAGATCCTTCGTCCCTCAATATCCAAAACATCACGAACAGTTCTAAATGTAGAATAAAAATCAAAATCATCACCGACTGGTAAAGTATTTGAACTTTTTGTTGCTTTCAAAACTGCTTTTAGGGTTTTCTAAAAAGAAAAAAACAACAACTATGAATAGGGATAATTAATTAAATGGATAATTAATAAAAATTTCAACTTAGGATTCTGGAAAATGCAATAAGTGGACACTCATTGGGAAACTTACTAGATTACCTAGAGCCTAGAGTTTGCAAATGCTCTTGCCCTACTCTCAAAAAGGCTGCAGGACATGCAGGATGAAGTCGATGCTTTATAACACCTCAAAGCCTGATGTGACATTTATTTGAAGTGGATTTTGGTAATTATTGTGGAGTAGACTATAAAGTAAAGTAGTAAAGTTTCCCTGACGGTCTATGGGGCAAGTGAAGTAGAGTTCACTTGTTTCTGTGACCTTGGCATATGAAGAGATAGTGTGGTCAGCACTATGCCCAGCCGCCTTTAATTTCCCTAATGTGAGTTAGGTACCTGATCAGAGTTGGGTGGACTCAGGGACGGTCTACTGACTTGAACCCGGATTCGAACTCGAGCTATTTTTAGTAACGTTACATCATTGTTACACTTGTTGTCAGATAGAAACAACTAATTTTTTATTTTTGTGGAATGAACTGTTAAGTCTAGTATTTTAAATATAATTCAGTTGTAGCATGTGCAGAAAATGTGGACATTATTATTGTATGAAATTATTAGTAATTTTATTAGTATATTGATTTTTTTTTTCTTCACTGCAAGTAGGCCGACTGCACTGTTAGTTTCATTGAACATAATTTGTGACCGGTCATTAACCTTGTAAATACTAAGTGACCTAACCTTCTATCTATATACTACTAAAACTCAAGTTTGTTTACATGTTTGAATATTTATTTTTTTGTTTGTTTGGCTGATCGAGTATTGTGATATGTTCTACTCTATCTGGAGAGCTGTAAAATAGTATGTAGGTAGAGAATAATTTTTTAATGCAGACAGACTTTTAATCACAAATTTATTTAAAGACGTTAATTAATTTATTGATTTATTCATACGTAGAGTAACCCTTTTTTTTTTAAAAAGATTAGAACGACCACTACACTCGGCGGGACCGTGACGTCACAGTTTTTTGTTTACTCTTTAGTACAATAAAATGGCGGCGTCTATCGAAGAAAATTGTGTTCCAATTCAAAAGTTTAACGCGTTCTAAATCTAATTTTCTGTCAGTCATAACTTTAACAATACGCCCGTTTGCTGTATTTATTACGTTCCAACACTTATATCAATTTTAAACTGTCTTTTTTCATTTAGTTTTACAATAAATTTCTCTAGATCTAAAGATCAGCTGTCGAAGGAAAGGTTATGAATCTAGCCTAGATCTAGATCTTGCCTAGATCTAGATCTAGCCTAGATCTAGGTCACTAGACTCAATGTAAATTCTAGATCTAGACTTAATGTAAATTCTACATCTAGAATCTATTTCAGGCCTTAATACATCTAGAATCTATTTCAGGCCTTAATTATTTTATATAAATCTTTGTTTGGCTAATTTAAGATAAAATTAAATTTGAAAGTTACTACTACTAGACTTAGATCTAGATCTATGCGCGTAAATCAAGTTGCATAAGGAGACTCAAAGTATAGTATAAAAATTCACTTGTGACGTCACGAGTAAATAGCTAAGTTGGTAGTGTAGCCGGCTCTCATGCGGGTGGCACAGTTATCCAACGGATGACGGGTATTCTAGTATAATTTATATGAAATTATATGTAGTTTTTAATTAGGTTTTTCAAACATCGTCACTCGCGAGATCTACTGCTTACATTTTCTCGTCTGCGGGAGAAAAATGTTAACATGGTTGAGGGTTCACAGTGAGTTCAGCAGGCCTATTATAGCATACGTCACAGCATTAACGATTACTGTTAGAGATCGCCGGTGGTCAACCCCACCCCTCCCCTCATAAACCAAGCAAAGTGTAAAACAGGCATACTTAGAGTCATTTTAAGTTCACGCAAGCTTATAGGACTATAGATTTACTACGCATAGATAGCTGGTTAAAAAAAAAAAAAACCTCGCCTAACCTAATGCTACAACAGAAGAGAAAATAATTAACCATTAATGTCCCGTAACGCCCGCTGCCGCCCGACACCGTTAATGTCCCGTAACGCCCGCTGCCGCCCGCTTAAAATACGCATAGAAAAATTAAATTTGTTTCATTAAAATTTGGCCTACAAATCCTAATTTTTAACTAAACAGGAAGTCGGATAGTTTCACCATCCTTTTCCGGTCTTATAATTTCAATGGCACTTTTGAAAGATAAAAAATAATAGCTTCTTTCGATCTCGAAATTTTAGACTCATCTGTCCTTTTTTTAGTAGATTTAATGTTAAAAATAAAATAAAATAATGCCTCTAAACGTATCTAGGCATGTATTTTATGAATTAGTTATCTTAAACATAACCAAATTGATATTTAACTGTTAAATTCGATGCTTAGTTGTTTAGACAAAAATAAATAAAGTTGACTACCGAAAATGACCTGTTTTGAATTTTCTCCGACATTTTTTATTTTTTTACTGTACTTTTACCGAATATAATATATTCTATTTAATACTGTTGGAAAGCCAGGTTTATTCCCAACATTAAGCAGTAGTTTTTATCTTAATTTTCAATTTCATTTAGACAAAAACAAATATTTTGTGAAACTATTCACTTGATCATACAGAGTTATGCTCCTTACATTGGGCCGTCATGGGTGGAGTTTTGGTAGAATGAATGGGACATTAATGGTTAAGTAGTATTTATTTTCAAGTTTTAAAAAAATTGGTTTATCATCTTACCTAATACTGTATTGTCTTTACAGTTACAAGGACTAGATCAATATTTCTGTCAGATCTATTTTTAGTTTTGGATATTAATTTTCTCAACTTTATGGTATCGATTGTTCAATTAATTATGTAATGTCTTAAATTTTACGTAGAATTTATAATAAATATGTCTGATATTTTCTTAATAAACATATTGGGTAACGATTAGGGTGGTTTCACCTCGCTGCGTAACCAACAACTTGAGCTAGAATAGCCTAGATCTAGATGCTCTATATTTCAAGCTGTCTTGAATCTATACAATTTCTATTTTTTTTTCTATTGTTTTAAATTATTTCGATCATTTACTTCTTCTAAATCTAGTAAGTTTGTGTCTCTACATACAAGCATATCTAAGCAAATGTTACGTTATGTCTTGTTAGTGATTGTTACGTCCCTTTGTTATGATCATTATAGTTGCGTCCCTTGAGTCATCACTGGGTCAACCTTTAAAGTGTCATTAATAAATTTAATTAACATGTTTTTTATTTGGTTTTGCAATCTATTAATTAATACAAAGTGACTACGCGTCTCCCAGGTTGGATTTGCCATATTTTAATTGAAAATGCTTACTTTTTACTTTTCTATCGGTGTGGTTGAGTCAACAGTTTGCCAGCTGTAGACTGTAGTTCATAGACTTGGGGCTCCGAGTTCAAACCCGGGGTTAGCACGACTGGTACTGGTTTTTTTTTTTTTTTTTCATTTTTTTTCATATTGAAACTATAACGCATGATTCTTTTTTTTTTAAATAAAATCTCCAAACATCGTCACTGGCGTGATTGCTTGTTTGCCTTACGTTTATTATCCCGTGAGTGGAAAATCCCACCACGGCCCACTGTCGGCGAGGTCACTGAGTTCAGCAGGCCTAAAGCATATGTTACAGAATGAACACAAGTTCACGAGATCGTCTGTTTTCACTTCTCTCTTTTTCCCACCCCTCGCCCTCAAGCAAATAAATTTTTTTTTAAGTTCAAGACTTAGATCTACTATCACGCATGCTAGATAGCTAGGCCTAAAGGTTAAAGGGCAGTTTGATTTAGCTTGATTGCTGCTAGATCTAGGACTATAATCTGACCCACTTATTGTCATATTGACACTACACTTTTTTTTTTACAAGTACTAGACTCTAAGGTGTTAAAATAATAATAATGTAATGATACATATTACTAATATTAGAGTAGAATGGCAGAGGAATAATATAATAATACTTTGGGTTTGTTTCTGTATGAAACGGTTACAAAATAGCGCCCGCTGAAAGTTGGGCGTTCGGATTTTTCCACTATGTCAGTATGTGTGATCAGCTGTGGAACTTCACTCTACCTAAGGACCTAAAACGGGTAATCTATCGTTTTAGGTACGTAAAATCGCCCGCAGCTAGTAATGTACGAAAAAGTTACCTCATTGTCAAGGCTTTAATAGAAGTATACTACTGTGATATATTTGTGTCAAATATTAGGCCTAGGCCTATAGATAGATGAATAAAATTCAGTTGTTTAAAAATAGATACATAAATGAAACATTTTTGTATTTTTCAAAACATAAATCCTCTTCAAAATGTGAAATAATTATTAAAATTTAAGGAGTAAGGAGTCACCTGTTTTTCACATTACTAGTCGCGGGCGATTTTACGTACCTAAATGAAAACGATAGATTACCCTGCCCTAAAACGATTGATTACGTCTACAAAAATTTAATGAGGCACTGCCTTTTCAAATGGACACCAGCGAGAAAAGTCTCAAAGGTATTTGAGAGGTGTATAAATTCATTTAAAAATCTTGCACAGCGTAGTTACAATTAATATGGTTATAAAATCCTGCCTGTCTGGTTTTTCAGACTTTACTAAAGATTGGATGTATTTGATGTTTATAATATTTTCGGTAACTAAATAAAATTTAAAAAAAAAGCAAAAACAATTTGGTTTTCACGTGTAATGGCGACATAAACAAAATGGCATCCTGCTATTGGATAGGCCGCCATAGATTTTATTGTAAACATTGTAAGCTAAAAATAGAAAACTTGGTCATGGGGTTTTAAATTTGCATTGTTATTTAAAAACTTGATCTGCAAAGTTTTGTAAACAAATAGTTATCGATCACTAAGTTACTGTACAGCCAATCAATATTTGTCTTACGAAAGTGAAACATCCGGTTATAACTTAGGCTTGATGAAAATAAATAGAAATATGGTAAAATCACGATATAGCGTCGGAAATTATTGGGTAATGTTCGTTGAGTTTCGGTAACATTCGTTACTGTAAACCATAGTTTATTTGACCGGTGAAATAAAAATAGTGTCTAGTGCATTAAATTATTGTATTAACTTAATTTAATGTTTAACTGACAAAAAATTAGCAACAATTAGTAAATCTAAATATTATTAATAAAGTCGAGTGTAGTAATTAATGTTTTTTTTTTAAGAAACAGAAAAAAACCTGCAGAAGATTTGCGACAACCAGCTCTAGTTCTGTTAGTAAATAAGACGATTAGATTAACTAAAGTTAAAACTAGAATAATGTTTAGTAGCAGCAATAATTAGCACATACACTTAAAATAATTAGAAATACAAAATAATTAGCAAAACAGTATTTAAAATGCAACTAAAATCAATCCTTGCACATTTTTAAACATTATGTATTAAAAATAATATGGCGGCAAATAAATGATGGTTTACAGTATTTCCGGTGGTTTCCGGAACGGCTCGACAGACTACGCCATGGTTTTACTGTTTTTTACTGCTGTACAGTTCCGGAATAATAACCGACGCTATATCGTGATTTTACCGAAATATTATCATTATGTACATGTAGTAATATCAAATATGTAGCCTTAAACTCAACAAATTATTTTCAAGTTCTCTGGATTTGCAAATTTTATAGCATTTATTCTAAAAATATAAAATTTCTAAATTAATTTTAGGCTTAAGTTTTTTTTTTTTTTTTTTACGGTCTAAATCTAAAAAGCACGTTTTTAATCCATGTCAACAACATTAGTCATCTCATTGAGTCATTATGGATCTCGTCAACTCGCTCGCCTCCATTACTAGCCTCGGCCGATTTTACGTAGATCTACCTAAAGCGATAGATTACCCGATTTCGATGTATTGAAATGTACGCAATCTGTAAAGTGTAAAGCTTTACCTGGGAGAGTTCATTAACATCTGCAACCCCTGGAAATATTGAGGGTTGCTTCTCTTTACTCAACTCGTGGTTCTCCATATTTTATAATGATTACTTGCCAGACAACTGAAGTGCCAGGCTTTAGAATTGCCAAATTAAAAAAAAAAAACAACCAACAGTTTAATAAGTTATAGATCTAGATCTATATTCTAGTACTAGGGCGTCTTTAAATAAAGATAAGTTATAGATCTAATTGTATTTGTAATCAATATTAAAAATAAAAATATTTTTTCCCCGGCAAATGTATTTTTACACTCCGCCTTCATAGCCATTCAAGTTTTAATATAATAACACGTACTTTTTTAATATTAGATTCAATAAGGCATAAGGGTCGTCCATAAATGACGTCACACTCATGAGGGGGGGGGCGCAGTGTTTCTTCCAGACTTTTTTCTCCGGGGGGGGGGGGCACTTGAAATCTTCGGGGGGGGGGGGCGGTAAACTTTCTTCGGGGGGGGGGCGGACACTGTTAAAAGTATATATTTTCTATATAAATTATATAAATTTCATTTCGTTCGGGGGGGGGGGGGGGGCGGTAAAAAAATTTCGGGGGGGGGGGGGCTTTGCCCCCCCCCCCCCCGAAGAGATGCCTGGAAGAAACTCTGGGGGGGGGGGCGTAATTTTGTGACGGTGTGTGAGGGGGGTTTAGATGGTGTGACGTCACACTTTTGCATTACATAAATAAAAGCAATGTTGGAAAACGAGTTTTAGCCCTTATTTTGCATTATAGGAAACTGTTTTAATAAACTGTAATAGGAATTGATTAAAATACTCTATGTTGACAGAGTTCAGACAAGATTTTGGAAAAACATCGATGTTTTAAGAAAAATTCAACTGCAATTTTGAGGGGGGTTGTAGGCTGATGTGTGACGTCATTTTAGGGGAGGGGGTCTGGTTTTTTGTGACGATGTGTGATGGAGGGGAGGGGGAGGTAAAAATCGTCCAAAAAAGCGTGATGTCATTTATGGATGACCCCATTATTATTCAATATGTTAAAAGGTCTAGTGTATTAGTGTTAAACCCTGTGCATTACAACAATTATCGATAAGGCTTGTCTTAGAAGTTAACTTAACCTTTAACACAGTGGCTTAGACATTGGTTGTTAGGAGATTATACTGATTATACCCCTCTCCATGAGCCACCAAAATGACACTTTTTCTCTAGGGTAGGCCTACTTTATGACAGTGCGTTCGCAGAGGTGTAGCTGGGGGAGGGCGGATGGGGCGGCTAACCCGGGCGCCAGCTCTTGGGGTCGCCAAATGGGGTAGATTTTTTCTAAATGCTCATTCTAAATTACACACAAAGTTAAGAAAACAGAATGACACTTGGTTTTACGTGCTTATTTAGCTGTTTTCTACATCCATTTAGTGAAACATTGGTGTTTGAGGAGGGAGGGTACTTTTTCGCTTACGTAACTAACTAGCTAAATTGATAGTTCGCCCTGGGCTCTGTAATGCAAATAAACCCTATAGCAGGAACACGGTGGGTTACTATATAGGATAACTAAACTGGAGCATGGATTGCACACGACAGCCTTGTGGAAGTATAACGAGAGCGCACCGAGCCGCCAACTCACTATTGGTTATATGTACACTAAATGCTTAAATACAGCTCTCTCATGTGCGTCTGGGAAGTAGTGTAGACAAACCTACATCCCATAACTAAGATCCATGACATATAGCGCCGGTTTTGTTTGAATTTTTAAAAAATTCTCTTCACACGCTACTTCACGCTCGTTTAAGAACCTTGAATGTTTTTCAGTTTGTTTTAGTAGTTTTCGGTTTTACTTTTGTTCTTCGCGGAAATGTTCTAGGCATAGATCTAGTACTAGATCTAGATCTAGTAGGGCCTAGGCCTAGTCTAGTATTCCCAAAGCTGGATAACAGGCAATGCTTCTGCGCATGAGCGCATTAACCTCATTCATAAATAAACATCGCCTTCACAGATTACTCACATTTGGTTTAAGCACCGAGACAGAAACAATAAATGAAATACGAATATCCTAGGCCCAAGTGACTATTTCAGTTATTTGATTTAATGATTTAATCTAGATCTAGTCTTACTAAATCGACGGTCACCAGCTATTGTGTTTTTCTTTCGTTTTTGCGGAAGTAATGACGTTATAGATTATAACAAATGAGAATCTAGAATCTAGATCTAGTAAATAGTAAAATACACTACTAACTAGTAACTAGTCTAGATCTAGAGACCTAGATCTAGACTAGATTCTAGTTAAGATTAGTGATTTGATTCGTTTTTAGTCACTAAATCTAAGTGATTAATTAATTAATTAATGATTAGGCCCTAGATATCTAGATCTAGAAATTAAGAAAGTAATCATATCATCATTATTATCATAAGTAACATAAGTAACATAAGTAATCTAGATCTATCATTTAGGATTTTAGGTAGGCTACATGATACTATTGATAGGCCTAAATAAAATTATTAAAATTATCTGAGACTAGAATAGATTTAATCAGAAAGCTAAGAAGATGCCCAGGAAGTCAAAGGCATCCTTTTTAAACTTTTGCTTTGATGGACAATCTAATTTGTTGCTGTCAAGATTGCTTATTTTCTTTATCTTCTCATTGGATTTAGAAGTTGCACAAGGACTCTCTACAGGTAACTTTTTGAGTTTTTAACCTTACGACTAAAGGCATGAGCAGGTGGGGAGTACCAACTTCCTTATTTCCATAAAGATGTAATACTTGGCTAATAGTTATAACTCAAAAAGCTAAGCATAGGCCCCTACACATATTTTTTTTAATTTTTAAAATCCTCTGTAGTCTGTTGCCTTGGTGATGGCCATATTCATATTGGATTTTATTGAAAACGAATTTCATGAAAACTTAATAGGCCTATAGTCTGGAGACACATTACATTTTCAAAAAAGAAGATAGTTTTTTTTTTAACTTGTTTTCCCCCATACATTACTGTAAAAATTACATTACTTCGTCCAATTTTTTCACTATTTCAACAATACAAATTTTTTTTTTTAATAAAATTCCAAAAGTGTTCTGTCAGTTTTATTTGAACATACATACAGAGTAACTATAGGAGCAGGCTGGTTTTTTATGAGGCTTTTATTCAATCCAGGTTGGATTATGCTTCTGTAGTGTGGAGCGGCAGCTTTATAAATAAGCAGCGTCCTCTTCTTTCTTTACAAAAAAGGGCTATAAAACTGGTTACTGGCTTGTCTAGTAGTCTGGATTCTTTTCTTACTACTAAAATACTTCCATTAAATAAAAAGATAATATATACTAAATCAATTTTCTTATATAAAATATTCCACGAAACAGCCCCCTCTTACTTATCAGATCTATTTTCTTTTAACATAAAATTAAATCGTCGTCTTAATTTACCATTCCCTTATTCAACCTTTTTCCAAAAACATAGCTTCGCCTACTCTGGTTCTAATTTGTGGAACAATCTTCCTAATAAAATAAAGCTATCTAGATCTGAAAATATATTCAAATCTAAACTAAAACTAAAATTATTTAATGACCTAACTGACTCATTGTAACATTTCTCATTCATCTATTATATTCTCTTTTTTATCTCATTGTGTATGATAACTATGTACCATTGTTTCTTTATTCCACATTTTTAGTGCTATGTGTTACTGCTATGTGTTATTGAATTGTTTTATTTGTTTAAACTGCCAATGTGAAAAAAGGCCTTTGTGCCTACAATTGTAACCGTTGTTTGAATAAATTTGAATAAATTTGAATTTAACTGAAGCAAATTTAGTTCAGTTTTGATAATTATTAACAAAGTTATTTCAACAATGGTACAAAAAAAACATCAAACTGAGAAAAACGCAAAAAATCAACAAAATGTTGCAAAAAATGAAAATTTACCGCTGTATGTCACTAAAATCTACCACATTTATAGCCTGAAGTATGGTGCTGCTGAATATATTGCTTCTGAGCTTTTTCAGCTGTTAGTTTCCTTTTTTCTGTCGCTCTTTGTTTTACATAGAGCTGTAGTAAAGCTGTTGTCAAGGTGTCTTTTTTGGCGTCCTTCACAGAGTCTTCGACTATGGTATCCTTCTTTTGACAGCAATGCCATAGCATGCATGGGTCCAAAATTGAATTCTGCTATCGCAAAAACAGCAGTATATTTTGCATGGTCTCAGGTCTAAAGCCAATTATGATAAGACGATGTCTTTGTTTATTGTAAATGGCCTTGTTCTGGATTCTTTCGCAGTTGTATTCTTACGGTTTACAACATTTTTATTACTGCCACACCATGCTTGAAGCAAACGCTTTACACTTTTTTCATAAATAGTAGCCACTACATCACAGTTACACTCTGGGAAAGGAAATGTATTGATAACATCAAAAAGCAAATCACAGTCGACAATAATTCTGCATGGCTGTGGTTTACAATTAGCACTACCAGTATTAGATGTAACAGTGCTTTCTTCTGCCTGTAAAAACTGTCTTACATTGCCGCAGTTTCTTGGTAAATGTGCATATTGCATCTGCATCATTTGGACGCGCCCTTACTTTAGTAAATTAGTTAGATGTGTGTATCTATTTTTAGCGAGTGTTTTGTTCTACCCATTATCGAAAGAGAAACAAATTAAATCGTCTCACTGCTTATGACAATTCACACATATTAATCTAAACTGTTAATAGTATATTAGTATATTTAATTGAAATAATCATATGTTAAAATAATGTAAATATTTCACAGAAGCTTAGAGATACAAAACTAGATCAAACTTAGCAACGCTGTGAAACTAAGGGAATGTTTACTTCCGAAGCAAAACGACCGATCGCTAACTAGCTTCCGCATTGAATGCCAATGAAAAAATTGAGGTTAAAAATTTGATACCGGAAAAACCCGACTGAGTAAAATAAACAACTTTATGACGTAGAAAAATAATCATATTAAAATAGGTATTTTGATTGATCCTTTAATTTTAGAACAATTAAAGAAAGGATGTCATGGCCCTTCCATTGATATGAAGCACATTAGGCTTCCGCTAAGCCTAATAGTACTTTTCTAGGTAGAAAAATGGCTATTTTTACCAAAACATCAAACAAATGACCCTGTACACACTACTTTGAACCCGGTTTTTCATAAATAAATAATGTTTTAGGGTCATAACAATGTCATTTTTAGAATCAACTATGGTTATTCTGTATAGATCAAGTAAAAGTGGGAAATCGATGATTTAATGGATTTATGACGAAAAGTACACCCGCCCATGCCCTTAACAATTTTAAAAATAGTCTTTTATTTAATTTTGATGTAGCCTAAGCCTAGAATTTATAAATTATATTTAATATTTATAAATTATAATCTTCTATGGCCTAAATTCTATAATATTATTAGGGTCTTGGTAAGATGCAAACTCAAAATGGCCAGGCGGTAAAGTGCTAGTCAATTGCTGGCTTGCGAGTAAATAGTGAGACTCCAATTTGTGAGACATTTTTTTTTTGTTTTATGCTGTTGTTTTCTTGGTTTCTTTTATAAGTGATAACGTTTATCAACTAGTTTATCTAGTGTAAATTCTTCTGATTTTAATTGGCAAAAAAGCCCCCCCCCCCCCCCCCAAATCTTCAGTAATGCAAGAAAGTTGGAGGTGGGGGGGGGGGTGTCATTCAGATTATTAAAAGAATAACTAATTGCCATTTATCGAAGAAATAAATAGGCTAACCTACCTAATAGTAGGCCCCACGTATTGCAGAGATAAGCCAACATATCGTTTTTAAAACATGGCTAGTCATTAGTGACATTTGTACATTATTAAAAACGTTTTAGGCTACTAGTTGCTATAACAATTTTCTTTCAGAATTTTATCTTTATAGATCTAAATTAACGATTTGTACTCCAGTCAAGAGATTAAAAAATTGGCATTTCACAAGACCGACGATATTTAGTTTTTTAATATTTTGCCATTGTTTGTCTTCTATTATTTTCTTTTTGCTTCGCCACTTCATCTGATTTTTTTGTACTGTAATGTGAATACCAATTTTGCTTCAAATTTACAGCATACTACGTTTGCATCTGCTTTATTTTTTTATTTTCTATGAAAGGTGGCCTTGGCTAATAACCCAATTACCTACTATTTACACAGCACCTTTTATAACCGAAACAGAAAGTACCCGGTCCGTGTAACACGCTTAGTTCAGGGACTTTGGAACCTGTCCGTGTCACTGTGGGCTTGGTTGACTCGGGTTTTTACAAGCTTTTATGAAACTTACAGTGCTTATTGCAGTGGTTCTTAACCTGGATTAGTTCGAAACCCAAGGGTTTGGTGAGTCAGTCTCAGGGGTTAGGCGGTGGTCAAAACACACACGACTCATAGAACCAGTTAAGTTGTAAAAACAAATTACGGTTAGATATATTAGCGTACTCGTCCCCGCGGGGATAGAAGAAAGAATGACGTAATATTTTAAGAGAGTGTCATCATTGCGTCACTAATATTATATTCTTGTGACCTTGTTTCCTAAAGCTGAGTTATTTAAATGTAAACAATGCCTGCGTTTGGATCATATTTATCGGGGCACGGGTTTTAAACTACCGTAATAGAGAGGTGGAACAGACTTTAGTGACCGTCCAGTTGTCAGGGACATAGAGGGGCGCTCTCGGGACCACTCGATTACACTATTGCTGAGGCGCCGCGTACTGCCCTGGCTCTTTAAAACTAATGTAGGCGCCATGGTGTTCACAGGATTACCTAGGGCACCAAATAGAACCCTGCGGGGGCTCCGGCGAACTTATAAGCGCCATAGCGCTCACGAGATAGCAAAAATTGCACCCGTTAAATGGCCCGTTGAGGAAGGATACAACGGGCGCTAGGTTGATAGTGCTGTCTCTCTTCTCTAAACTAAATAAACCGGTAGTGATCTCCCCTAAACTTTCTCGAATATTCTTATATAAAACAACAGGGGATGGTAACTGGGGATATAGTTATGATTTTTAATCCATTTTAAATACTGAAACTTTTAAAAATAGAATAGAATCTCAGTAAAAAACAATTGCTCACCAAGCGAACGCCTAATAAAGGTGTGTATAATAGTGCGCAATAGTATTAGTACTTAATAAATTTACATTAGTTTTTTGAGAAATCGGAAGTAGCGTAAATTACTACTTCCGGTCAACGGAAATTACTCAAAATTTAACAGAAGGTAGAGAATTAGATCTTTTACTTACATGTGAAATTTCATTTATCTATCTGAAATAGTACTCAAGTTATAGGCTTTTGAAAAATTCAAAGTAGAAAAAGTACCACTTCCGGTTGTCGGAAATCGCTCAAAAGTTGATACGGATCTACGATTTTGATATAATACTTATATATGAAATTTCATCAACCTAGCTGTAACGGTACTCAAGTTATCGTGTTTACACACGGACACACAGACACACACACAGACACACACACACACACAGACATACGGACAAGATTGCAAAATTATGTTTTTCCGTATCAGTGAGGTGTAAAACGTCGAGATTTGTAAAAATCTCGATTTTTTTTTTTTGCACGATTACAATACTTTCTCTATACTACGTATATACGAGAAAGTAAAAACAAAATCACCACCGTAATCAAATTTAAGCGGAAACTAAAAGTGACATGAAAACGGATTTTTATCCAGAATCGGTAGTTATCGTAGTTACTGCACATTGATATTAAATATAGTCGTAGCCATACCCCTAAACCTTGCACCTAATCTCGATCATGACAAAAGTCGCATTTAGAGTTTCTTTTAGGCTACTCTACTTGTCGTCCCCCCCCCCCCCCCCCCCCCCCCCCCCACCAAAGCACATCTACCGTCCCATTCAACGAAATATAATTTATATAGAAAATTTACTTTCACCAGTGTCCGCCCCCTGCCAGAAAATTTAGTCTGACAGCGAAACTATTATTACAGATGTTCATTTGGGTCTGCTCACATCCATACATCCGGCCATTTTGGGCTACTGGAGGCTATTAGCAAATCAAATGCTAGTTGATTCGTAGAAGATAAAAGATTCTACAATGTAATGCGTATCAAAGGAAAGAACTCGATCTTGCCTAGCAACATAAATCGATAAATATTGATATTTTATATTTACCCAAATATTTTTGCTTTTACGAAAATACACAACGTGTATCTTCATGTTATTTATTTTCGCTTGTTTCAAATGATGTGGCGTATTTTATATAAGAAACTACCATGCTTTAATTTTACGAACTGTGCATGTTCACCGTTTTAGTAACTATCCTCAAAGCCTTATGATTTACTTATCGCCGCTTACAATTGTATTGATTGGCTGATTTTGTCGTGAAGTGACACGAAGGAAAAGCGTTAGAACTTGTTTTACTTGGGGAAGGGTGTCTTATATAGTACTTCTGTAAAGAGATAGTTGGTCTAAACACAGGTCTTTGTAGGTATTTGCAACATGTTGGGAAAAATAAGTTAGGCTCATATTTAAAGTGTAAAAAGTTAGTATCCACCACGGTGTATGTCCCTGGCTTACACTCGGCGTAAAATTCTCTCTATTTTTCACTGTTCACCCGATCCTTAAATCATTCATTCACATTGAGGCTGTTGAATAATCTTTGTATGAAAAGAATATGTTGTGTAAAAATCAGTCTTCTTTGGTGGGGGGGGGGGGGGGGGGGGGGGTTGGAGTACGACGACATAACATACACTCCATTACTATGTCGCAACTTTCTATGTGAAATTATTTGAGGTGTTTGGGTAAATGCAGCTTAGAGTGTCGGCTAGCTTGTTCGGGCTATCGCGAGTGTTTATTATCTCCACTTTTAAAATTGACTTGAGTAATCGTGCGGTTAATTACTTTTAATGAAATTGTAATGACTAATTTAATATCGATATATATATATATATATATATATATATATATATATATATATATATATATATATATATATATATATATATATATATATATATATATATATATATATATATATATATATATATATATATATATATATATATAAAGATGTTATTGTATTGTCATTGGAGGCAAATGTATAAGCGACAAACCCACAAACAATATACATAATTCTAACCATAATCATAACCTGACATCTATCCACCCCTATCCCTATCCCCTATTCTTATCACGTGACTGCGGAAAACTGCGCACAAAACAGTGCGGCATTTTTGTAATAAGGATACAATTTATACATGTTTTCGATAAAAAAAAACAACTATTTCGGGGGCGGGGGTAGAATTTTCGGGGAGGGGGCGGACACTGGAAAAAGTATATAATAATATTTCGTTGAATGGGACGGTAGACATGTTTTTGTGGGGGTGGGGTGGGGGTGGGGTTGGGGGGTGGTGGGTGGGGTGGGGGGTGGTGTGTGTGAGGGGGTGGGTTGGTTTTAGTTTAGAGAAAAGAGACAGCACTATCAACCTAGCGCCCGGTGTATCCTTCCTCAACGGGCCATTTTTCTCGTTAATACTAATAGTTTCGCTGTCTGTCTATCTATCTATCTATCTATCTATCTATCTATCTATCTATCTATCTATCTATCTATCTATCTATCTATCTATCTATCTATCTATCTATCTATCTATCTATCTATCTATCTATCTATCTATATCTATCTATCTATCTATCTATCTATCTATCTATCTATCTATCTATCTATCTATCTATCTATCTATCTATCTGTCTGACAAGAACGCTCTAGAGAAAAGACAAGGAAATTAAAAACCTTCACAGTAAAACGAAAACGAAATATGACGTCGACACATTTAGCACAGAGTAGAACATAATCTCAAACCAGAGAGTGCACACAGTAATATGACGTCATTGATTCTCGCGTAAACATTGAATAAAAAAGGAAATTTTGTCTAATCTAAATGGTTTGCGTGAAGAGTTTCTTGCATATAATTCTTCGGGTAGGGGCGAAGCCCCACCCCCCGCGTAAGAACGTCTGAGCCCCCCCCCCCCCCTCCCCATCTCAAAAGAAATTTCTTCATCGATACTCTATAATAAAATTACCGCCTAATTAATGTGTCTAATCTTGCAATTTCTTTAATGCAATTCTTCGGGTAGTGGCTAAGCGCGACACAAGTGATTCTTTCAGACTTTTTCCTCCCCGGAGAGGGGTGGGGTAATTGAAATTTTCGGGGGCGGGGGGTAGAATTTTCGGGGAGGGGGGCGGACACTGGAAAAAGTATATAATTATATTTCGTTGAATGGGACGGTAGACATGTTTTTTTTGGGGGTGGGGGTGGTGTGTGTGTGGGGGGGGGGTGGGGTGGGGTGGTTTTCTCATCGATACTCTATAATAAAATTACCGCCTAATTAATGTGTCTAATCTAAAAAGTGGTTGTCTTGCAATTTCTTTAATGCAATTCTTCGGGTAGTGGCTAAGCGCGACACCAGTGTTTCTTTCAGACTTTTTCCTCCCCGGAGAGGGGTGGGGGTAATTGAAATTTTCGGGGGCGGGGGTAGAATTTTCGCGGAGGGAGGCGGACACTGGAAAAAGTATATAATTATATTTCGTTGAATGAGACGGTAGACATGTTTTTTTTTGGGAGTGGGGGGTGGGGGTGGTTTATGTGGGGGGGGGGGGGTGGGGTGGGGTGGTTTCCTCATCGATACTCTATAATAAAATTACCGCCTAATTATTGTGTCTAATCTAAAAAGTGGTTTTCTCGCAATTTCTTTAATGCAATTCTTCGCGTAGTGGATAAGCGCGACACCAGTGTTTCTTTCAGACTTTTTCCTCCCCGGAGAGGGATGGGGGTACTTGAAATTTTCGGGGGCGGGGGTAGAATTTTCGGGGAGGGGGCGGACACTGAAAAAGTATATAATTATATTTCGTTGAATGGGACGGTAGACATGTTTTTGTGGGGGTGGGTGGGGGTGGGGTGGGGGTGGTGTGTTTGGGGGATGGGTTGGTTTTAGTTTAGAGAAAAGAGACAGCACTATCAGCCTAGCGCCCGTTGTATCCTTCCTCAACGGGCCATTTTTCTCGTTATTAATACTAATAGTTTCGCTGTCTGTCTGTCTATCTGACAAGAACGCTCTGTCTGACAAGAACGCTCTGTCTGACAAGAACGCTCTAGAGAAAACACAAGCAAAATAAAAACATGCACAGTAATTCGAAAAACGAAATATGACGTCGACACATTTAGCATAGAGTAGAACATAATCTCAAACCAGAGAGTGCACACAGTAATTAGACGTCATTGATTCTCGCGAAAACATTGAAAAAAAGGAAATTTTGTCTAATCAAAATGGTTTGCGTGAAGAGTTTCTTGCATATAATTCTTCGTGTAGGGGCGAAGCCCCACCCCCCGCGTAAGAACGTCTGAGCCCCCCCCCCCCCCCTCCCCAACTCAAAAGAAATTTCTTCATCGATACTCTATAATAAAATTACCGCCTAATTAATGTGTCTAATCTAAAAAGTGGTTTTCTTGCAATTTCTTTAATGCAATTCTTCGCGTAGTGGCTAAGCGCAACACCAGTGTTTCTTTCAGACTTTTTCCTCCCCGGAGAGGGGTGGGGGGTACTTGAAATTTTCGGGGGCGGGTGTAGAATTTTCGGGGAGGGGGCGGACACTGGAAAAATTATATAATTATATTTCGTTGAATGGGACGGTAGACATGTTTTTTTAGAGGGGGTGGGTGGGGGGTGGGGTGGGGGGGGGGGGGGGGTTGGTGTGTGTGTGGGTGGGTGGGGGGTGAGTGGGGGGTGGTTTTAATTTAGACTTTTTCCTCCCCGGAGAGGGGTGGGGGTACTTGAAATTTTCGGGGGCGGGGGTAGAATTTTCTGGGAGGGGGCGGACACTGGAAAAAGTATATAATTATATTTCGTTGAATGGGACGGTAGACATGTTTTGGGGGTGGGGGGGGGGGTGGGGGGTGGTGTGTGGGGGGGTGGGGGTGGTGTGGGGGGTGGTGGGGGTGGGGGTGGTGTGTGGGGGGTGGTGTGTGGGGGGGGGTGGGTTGGTTTTAGTTTAGAGAAAAGAGACAGCACTATCAGCCTAGCGCCCGTTGTACCCTTCCTCAACGGGCCATTTTTCTCGTAATACTAATAGTTTCGCAGTCTGTCTATCTATCTGACAAGAACGCTCTAGAGAAAACACAAGCAAAATAAAAACATGCACAGTAATTCGAAAAACGAAGTATGACGCGGTCACATTTAGCATAGAGTAGAAAATAATCTCAAGCACACAGTGTGCACACAGTCATATGACGTCATTGATTATCGAGTAAACATTGAAAAAAAAAGGAAATAATTTTGTCTAATCTAAATGGTTTGCGTGAAGAGTTTCTTGCATACAATTCTTCGGGTAGGGGCGAAGCCCCACCCCCCGCGTAAGAACGTCTGAGCCCCCCCCCCCCTCCCCAACTCAAAAGAAATTTCTTCAACGATACTCTATAATAAAATTACCGCCTAATTAATGTGTCTAATCTAAAAAGTGATTTTCTTGCAATTTCTTTAATGCAATTCTTCGGGTAGTGGCTAAGCGCTACACCAGTGTTTCTTTCAGACTTTTTCCTCCCCGGAGAGGGGTGGGGGGTACTTGAAATTTTCGGGGGCGGGGGTAGAATTTTCGGGGAGGAGGCGGACACTGGAAAAAGTATATGATTATATTTCGTTGAATGGGACGGTAGACATGTTTTTTTTAGGGGGGTGGGGTGGGTGGTGGGATGGGGGGGGGTGTGGTGGTTTTCGTTTAGACTTTTTCCTCCCCGGAGAGGGGTGGGGGTACTTGAAATTTTCGGGGGCGGGGGTAGAATTTTCGGGGAGGGGGCGGACACTGGAAAAAGTATATAATTATATTTCGTTGAATGAGACGGTAGACATGTTTTTTTAGGGGTGGGGGTGGGTGGGGGGGTGGTGTGTGGGGGGGGGGGTGATGTGTGTGGGGGTGGTTTTCGTTTAGACTTTTTCCTCCCCGGAGAGGGGTGGGGGTACTTGAAATTTTCGGTGGCGGGGGTAGAATTTTCGGAGAGGGGGCGGACACTGGAAAAAGTATATAATTATATTTCGTTGAATGGGACGGTAGACATGTGTTTTTTTTTGGGGGGGGGGGGGGGTCGGGGGTGGGGTGGTTTTAGTTTAGAGAAAAGAGACAGCACTATCAGCCTAGCGCCCGTTGTATCCTTCCTCAACGGGCCATTTTTCTCGTAATTTAAATATTTTGCGCTGGTTTCAACGCCGTTGCTATTTAGGTTATCATTTATGTATTTTCCTATTTAGAATTTATTTAACATTCTGAAATAAAAACGGGTATGAGGATATAATAAAATTTGATAATTTGATATTTTAAAATATTTCATGTTTTACTTAATTTTAATTACCTTCAAAGCTGTTTGGTTTAGGAATTATAATTTATTTTATCACTTCTTTAGACCTAATTTCTTAATTTAGTTTGAGGTTATAGTGAGGGTTGGTTTATGTTCATGGTTGAGGTTGTGGTGAGGGTTAGGGGGCCATTCGTTGCTAGCGTCCCACTTATGGGACGCTTCTTGTACACTTGATATAACGTAGTTTTAAAAAATTGTTACTCTTAAATTTTTATCAGATATAAATATGGTACTGCTACTAGTTGCAAATATATTTTGCACTTTAAATGTTAATATTTTAGAAGATACACATTTTCAGGTGCGCATGTTTTCTTTTTTCCGATATTTCGACTAGTCTTACAAAGCCGGCGCTATAACAATTTTCCAAATAAATTTTTTTCACAAAACGTACACAACTAAAATAGTCTAACCATTTTCAAATACAATGAAACATAATTTGTGTTTTAACTAGTTTTTAACAAATTTTAATCGATTTTATTTTTACAAGTGTCCCATAAGTGGGACGCTAGCAGAATATGTATGGGTTAAGGGTTTGAGCTTGTGTGTGTGGTTTTTTTGTGTGCGTTTTTTTACGTTTGTATTTTATGTGTTTGCGTTTGTTCTTGCGTTTGTGTTTGCATTTATGTTTATTTTTGGTTTTGGTTGCTTGGGATGAAGTTTAGAGTTACAGTTTGGGTTATGTTTGGTTTTCTCAAACTTTAATATTTGCATATAGACATTTAATAGGAAAAGTAATATATTGCCTCAACCCGGGCAATGCCTGGTATATGCTGCGTAACAAACACACAAGTCACGATCTTTTACTTTTTTTACATAGAGGGCCTGCCGGTTAGTATGTATATGTATGTATATGTATGTATGTATATATATATATATATATATATATATATATATATATATATATATATATAGTTTTATGCCCGCTAGCTACTCTAAAAATTTTGTAAGGATATTATAACCTTTGACATTTCATTTTAAAGCCCAGCTTTAACCTACAAATAGGAAATGATGTGGAACCACATTAAATCTGACCTTTGAAACCATTTCCTCAATAGTAATTGAAGCACTCTCCATTAAATGACACTTAACATGAGTGCTTTACTGTTGACACTACTATGCAGTTTAGTTGTATGCCAGATTGAAATTGTCAAACATTTAACCTTTTATTTTTATATTATGCATAGATGATGTTTAATGAATCCCATTCTGTTTTAATTTCTACATATTGATACATCTTTAGAACGCTGTCCAAAAAATCTGGTAACGGCCTATCTACAAGCTGCTGAGTGGGGTAAATGCTATGAGTTTCATACAGATGAAAGAACTTGGAATGGTGCTAACAATGTGTGCCATAACAAGGGGGGGAACCTTGTAACTATTAAAGAAGAGAGAATTCAGGTAATAATGCACACATATATAATTCATGATTGCATTTTATATTTGTTTGCAAAAGGTAGGTATGTCAAACTGATTTTTTAAAAAGGTTCTAGAGCTTTTTTGAAAGTTATGTTAGGAACTCAGGATTCTAAGTTAGTGGATATATCTCAAGTGTTAAAAAAGTTACGACTTAAAAAAAAATAATATAACATTTTTTTGCACATATAAAAAATCACCATAATAAAAAAATCACCATAATAAAAAAAATATGTATATCAAAATTTAGGGGAACAACGCGTTTTTTAAATTTAATTACTATATAGGCCTATAACATTTACCTTTAAGAAACAGGGCAGGGGTTCACAATCTCTCAAAAAATGCATCTTTTATTTTTACAGTTCCGGCTGGAACTTTGCCGCCGGGGCGTCGCGAGACGGGTGCGGGGGTGCGTATTTAGGGGAGTGACACCAAGACAAAAAAAAATTGCAAAATATATAGAATAAATATGATTTTTGCCAGTTCAATGTATGGTTAATTAGAGGTAAAAAGTTTTTTAAAGTACAAATTGACGATTCCGGGGTGGGGAGGGGGGAGGAAACACCATGACCTAAACATGCAAACTGTAGTGAAAACGTTACATCCAGCTGAATCGACTATAGTTGGCAATCACGGAGTCTAGGCAGACATGGGAATGAAGGTGTGGAACGAATGGGTCGACAATAAAATATTTTTTTTCGGTACGAATCGACAACAGCAGCTTATGTCTTTAAGAAAGAAATGATTCGATCATAAAGACACCGCGGCACACAAAGCTGCGCTTAAGATCCTAACAGAAGCCGCGGCAGTATCTATAGAGAACTTGTTAAAGGCAGTTAACTGCAAAGATTTTTCGTACAGCACACAAAGTAGCAAAATAAAACCAATCTGAAATAGATTTGCAAGAACTAAACGGAGTTGAGATGGGCCGTATTCTTCATTCAACCAATGCTTGCATAAATGTAGTGAATCACATTACTTGTGAAATAAGAAGGACCTTAGTTTCTCTTGCATGTAATGGAGCAGCTGTGATGTTGGGAAGAAAAAGTGGCGTCAAGACAAACATGAAAAAAAAAATTTCCATCGGTTCTGTTTGGCATTGTGCAAATTACCGACTGGAACTCTCAGTATGTAGTTTATCATTCTTCACCCAAAATCTGCAGAGAATTGCTAATATGTGCTCGTTTGTTGGAGGGAAAGTTGTTTAAATTGGAACAATGTTAAGCACGCGATGGGTGGCATCCAGCTTCAGTTCTGTTTTAGCAGTTTGGGAAGATTATGAAGTTTTAGTACAATATTTTGAAGAAGCAAAACTTGACTCAACCAGAGACTAAAAAAAAAAGATCATTGCATGTATGAAGGTTTGCAGAGCATTGTCAGAGTTAACTTTGGATTTGCAAGAGCGCAACATAGGCATCTACCGAGCAGATTAAAAAATCAAGGTTGTTATACAGATTTTTGAAGAAAGGCAAATTATTCCAGGCCCTTATTATAAAATTGCGGCCTCTGTTTTAGATAGTAACCTTTTCAAAGGAGTTTCACTTCACACAAAAAACTGTACCATTGATCCTGCAAAAAAAAAAAAATGTTTACAAAAACTACAAGAATCAATTAAACAAAGGTTGCTTACTAGTTGGCATATTGGGCTCCAGTGCTCGATACAAAGCGATGGCCGGACAACATTGGTACTCACTTAACATTTGGCGAAACAGAAATTAGAAACTGGTCAACAAGATTGCAATTAAACGAAAGAATAATCATTATCGGATTTCGTGAATTTCTCATCGAAAATATCATTCCGGATAAACAACTTCCTTTACAAATTGCTCTCAGTACAATCCCAATTTCTTCAAGTGAAGCCGAAAGAAGATATTCGCAAATGAATCCTATCATCCCGACAAGAAGTTCATTGATGACAACAACTGTATCTTCACTGTTATTTATCAGATTAGTACATATAACAGTTGCAAGATACGTTGATTCATGGCTGCTTAGAGGCAGACATTCAGCCAGATTCGAACAGCAAAGAACGCAGTCGGGAGTATACGTCAGATGAGAACTTGATTAAACTTTGGAGTTTATTATGAATAATTCATCATTTATTTTTCATTTTTAACAGTTTTTTCCTATAACTATAAAACACAAGAGAACTTGACACAATTTTTAAGAAGTAAATCAAGAATAACTTAAATAAGTTGTTAGTTACATTTTACAAATCATGCAAATGTAGATCTAGATCTATACGGTATACCAGAGGCGAGGGGGCGGGGTGCGGACCGCACCGGGTGACACCATCTATGGGTGACACCAAGGCAAAAAATAGCAAAATATATACAGAACAATGATAATTTCACTTAATTAAATGATTAATTACAGTGAATTAAATAGTCTGTTAAGAGCAAAGTTGACAAATCCTGACATGGGGGGGGGGGGGTGACACCATGATGTAAACCAGATAATGATAAAGAAAACATGCAACATCCGGTGCGCGGACCTTTGGCCACAGGTGCTTTGACCATAGGGGGTTTGACCATAGGTGCTTTGACCACAGCTGGGCTTTGACCACAGCGGGGCTTTGACCATAGGGGGTTTGGCTACAGGTGTTTACTCAGCAGAGGGTCTTTGATCACAGGTGGTTTGTCAACGAGTGTTTGATCACAAACGCCGTGTCCGCCTTTGACCACAGGTGGTTTGTCCATATAGGGTATATGATCACAGGTTGTTTGTCCAATGCTGGTGTTTGATAACAAGCGCTTTGTCCATATATTGTAATGATTGATTTTAAAAGTTTGTGTAAAGATATTTTAAATTGTGGCAGGATGTAATAGTATGTTAATTCATCATGTATAAATACAAGTAATCTAAACCATACAAGTATTACTACTTTGACTAAACTGTCGGCATGTTTTTTATCCTTTGTTATCCTTTCCCTTTATGTATTTTCAAGTATTTCTACATTTTTATTTGAGAAACTTGTTATATGTCGCATTATTTGTGTTCCATTTATATTTAAAATAAATTCTATTAGGCGTAGCACCAGCCTTTATGTGGAGACTAAAATATCGTTCTTGACTTTTTTTTTTAGTACGTTAATTTCTATTAATGGACTCCCATGAAACATGTATAAAATCGTATTAATTGTATCACAAATTAAAATCAAATAACAATTTATAATTTCTATTTTAAAATCTATATATTAAATTAACCCCCCCCCCCCTTTCTGGTCAAAGCCCCGTTGTGGTCAAAGCCCCGCTGTGGACAAAGCCCCTATGGTCAAACCCCCCTATGGTCAAAGCTCCGCTGTGGTCAAAATTTACAATAGAGTATAATAGTGCGTAATAATTGTATAAGACAGCCTACTAATTTGGACACAAGATTAATTAATTCATAAAAATTAATTAGGCATCCAATTAAGTCAAATTTAATGTCATGTTGCATTGTCTTTACGTCTTGACACACGTCCCAACTATGAACCGAATCTGTCAGAAGTGCCCGAATTTTCGCTCTGGCGTTTCGATCTAGACTGACGACAATGAGTTAAATAATTAAATTGAATTGCAATATTTTTTTAAAAAACATAAAAACGTATTAATAACAAGCTTTTATGTAATAATGCACTAAAAAGTAGAAAATACACTACTATTTAAATAACTATTTTACCGTCGTTATGGTTACATGGTAATGATGGCTGCCGAAAACGACAATACCGTTATTCGTTTTTTTAACCATGTTTCATGGTCATTTCAGAAATGTAATATTTAAATCGTTATTTTTGCGTATTATTCAACGATGCCGGTCTGGTTTTAACAATGGACGATTAGTGTTTAATGCAAACTTGCCATTAGTATATTATTGTGGTCTAATCGTTGAGAATATCGAGCAGAACATAGTAAAAGTAAGCAAACGTGAATTGCTTTAGGGGTCATCCATAAATGACGTCACGCTATTTTGACGATTTTTACCTTCCCCCCCTCCCCTCCGTCACACATCGTCACAAAAAGCCAGACCCCCCTCCTAAAATGACGTCACACCTCAGCCTACAACCTTCCCCCCCCCCCCCCAAAAAAAAAATTGCAGTTGAATTTTTTTTAAATTAAAACATCGATATTTTTCCAAAATCTTGTCCGAACTCTCTCAACATAGAGTATTTTAATCAATTCCTATTACAATTTATTAAAACAGCTTTCTTAAACGTTAAATAACGGATAAAATTCGTTTTCCAACATTACTTTTTGTTAATGCAAAAATGTGACGTCACACGCCGTCACAAAATTACGGACCCCCCCCCCCTACGAGTGTGACGTCATTTATGGACGACCCCTTATTTAATATTATACTAAACTCAATGAAAATTTTTTCTAAACTATAGAAACTAAAATCTATAACTTGCTTTCTACTAATGTCATTAATGTTTTAAAAATCATGCAGGGTAAAAACAAACCTTTAAAAAATAACTCGATCTAGACAACAGCTAACTAACTTTTACTAAGCCCGCCCATTTTGCCCGCCGTGTATTTGAATAGGGAGAAATTTAGTAGACGACACATTTCTGCTGAAAGGCAGTCAATCGCGTCACAACAACACTCCTTAAAAACTAACCAACCGTATCAATGACAATACGTCATATCATCGTTGCCATTTAAAAACAAACGCGTTTTTTCACAAATCATTTTCTAGGTTACCGATTAAATTTGATAAATAAAATTGGTATCAAATTAAAGGTAAATAAAAGTAGTTTTTAATAGTTTAAGTCATCTTGAACAATAATGAAGTTTAAAATCTTAGGCTACACCCTACTGTCTATATCCCGAGTTGCCATCCCCGAGAAAGTTTAGGGGAGATCACTCCCGCTTTATGTAATTTCAACAACTATCTATAACGAGAAAAATGGCCCGTTGAGGAAGGATACAACGGGCGCTAGGCTGATAGTGCTGTCTCTTTTCTCTAAACTAAACCCCCCCCCCACACACACACCCCCCCCACCCCCGACCCCCCCCCCCCAAAAAAAAAAAAAACATATGTCTACCGTCCCATTCAACGAAATATAATTATATACTTTTTCCAGTGTCCGCCCCCTCTCCGAAAATTCTACCCCCGCCACCGAAAATTTCAAGTACCCCCACCCCTCTCCGGGGAGGAAAAAGTCTAAACGAAAACCACCCCACCCCCCACACACCACCCCCCCCCCCCCCACACACACACCACCCCCCCCCCCACCCCCCACCCCCCTTAAAAAAACATGTCTACCGTCCCATTCAACGAAATATAATTATATACTTTTTCCAGTGTCCGCCCCCTCCCCGAAAATTCTACCCCCGCCCCCGAAAATTTCAAGTACCCCCACCCCTCTCCGGGAAGGAAAAAGTCTGAAAGAAACACTGGTGTCGCGCTTAGCCACTACCCGAAGAATTGCATTAAAGAAATTGCAAGAAAATCACTTTTTAGATTAGACACATTAATTAGGCGGTAATTTTATTATAGAGTATCGATGAAGAAATTTCTTTTGAGTTGGGGAGGGGGGGGGGGCTCAGACGTTCTTACGCGGGGGGTGGGGCTTCGCCCCTACCCGAAGAATTGTATGCAAGAAACTCTTCACGCAAACCATTTAGACACAATTATTTCCTTTTTTTTTCAATGTTTACTCGATAATCAATGACGTCATATGTCTGTGTGCACACTGTGTGCTTGAGATTATTTTCTACTCTATGCTAAATGTGACCGCGTCATACTTCGTTTTTCGAATTACTGTGCATGTTTTTATTTTGCTTGTGTTTACTCTACAGCGTTCTTGTCAGATAGATAGATAGACAGACAGCGAAACTATTAGTATTATAATATGAGACTGGTGGTAGTGTGTCAGTCATTCCGTCATCGCTATAGATTTTGGAACCATAAAAGTTAACACATCACATGTCGTGCTTTACACTTGCATCACAGTGTCCTATTGTATAGAGTAAGGTTTGTTTATATAACGACTTAAATTTATTTTATAGTTGCTACAGTTTTTACTCTTTCGCATAATGTAAAGAAACTATTAAATACACGCAAATTGCTAAAACATATTAAACTGATTAATGTCAAATATCATTTTCGTTTTGATTCCCATAAAAGTGGATACATTTTAATAATAATAGGGTCGAAAAAGCGAATTAATGAAACTGTTTTGTAATTTTGCCAAGGGAGGTAATTTAAAAATAAATTAAACTCACGCTAATAAAAAATGTGAATGCAAAATCTCCAAGAGGGAATTATTGTTGGAATAATATAATTAGCAAAATGTGAATGCAAATCTGCAGAGGACACTATTGTTACGGGACATTATTGTTGGAATATTACAGAATATTATAGTTAGCATTGATTGATCAAAGGGTATCTTTTATTTATTTTATTCACTAAACGTCCTGTTTACTAATTATAATTTTTAATCAACTATTCTGCACTGTTATACACGCGTCATCACATTCATTAGGTGCGTAATGGTTTTAGTCATGAAACTCTATTGTAAATTTTTAAAATTCTGAAAAAAAAATGCATGAATTGATAAAGTGCTATATGGTAGGTAAAACACGGATATTTTAAATAGTACCTTTTATTTATTTTATACACTGAACGTACTGTTTACTAATTATTATACTGTTTACTAATTATTATTCTATCTTTCTGCTTGCGGACAAGCTGGGGGTTTTATATTCATTCACTGAATCAGGCACCTCCGCCGGTGCTCGGACAGGGTGCGATTAGGCACCACGTGCTAAACTGTGAGCACTATGCATTTATGTTAGCATTTAAGTTGTGTTTATGTTATGAGTGTTTGTTTTTTCATTTGTGTTTTTTTTACGTTTGCATTTGTGTTTGCACTGTGTTTGTGTTTTTATTTGCGTTTTTTTTTTTTTTTTGCATTGTGTTTGTGTTTTCTTTTGTGTTTTCGTTTGTGTTGTGTTTAGTTTTGTTCTGTTCCCAAGTTGGTACATTTAAAAAAGATTTACGTGGCGGAGCATGGGTATGCAGCTAGTTAAATAGGCAGAATAAGGGGGTTTAAAATTTACTTTTTAATTGTACTAAGCTTATTGCTATAGGAAAAATATGAAATGAAAAACTATTTTATCTGGGCATTTTTTTTCGGCCGTTTGACATACCTACTAAAGGCAGAAAATTGCAGATTTTATTATGATTTTTATTTACATTTTTATTTTGCTTCAGAAATTTTTATTCAAGGCCTTACTTCATTATCGGTGGCCTAGAAATGGGCTTTGGATTGGTGCATCTGATAGTGATAAAGAAATGGACTGGAGATGGGTTACAGGTATTATATTCATAGCTTTATTTAGAAAAAATAAGTAATAAAAAAAAAGTAATAAATAAAATAAATTCTTTGATCTTAGTCAAAAAGTAAATAGTGAGCTATCTACAATTTCTAATAATGCTCTAATTAAGGACAATAGTATTTGCTTTTTTTCTTACTTATCTAACAAATTATTTTTTAAATTCTACTATTTATATATTTGTTAGGTGAAAAGGTTAAGGATGGTTACAATAAGTGGGCCAAGGGTCAACCAAGTTGTTCATTTCTCTGTCTGGAAGATTGTGCTGTTATGAGATGGAAAATTGCTGGTGGAGAATGGCATGATTACCACTGCTCTTTATTAGAAAAATATTCATTTATTTGTGAATATAGTAAGGAGAGATTGTTTTATGTCATTTTTCTCTTCAAATTTTTGAAAATGTTTTTCTAAGTCTTTGATTTTTGCCTATTGAATTAGCTTGTGGGTTTAAATATCTAGATTTTTGTTTCACATTTTTTGGTTCTATTTTAGAACATCTTAAATTTTCTATTTTAAAATGTTAACAGATATGCTGCCTGAGCCAACTACAACACCCACTACTACACCACATTCAACTAAGACAACCACTACTTCTACCACATCTCCTGGAACTACCCCAGACACTGTCATAATTTTGCAATCAGCAATGCAAACTTCTTCTCAAGTTGTTAAAGATGTGATGACAACACCTGTGAAGAATCTAAATGGGTCTTCAGACTTAATACCACTTGCTGTATTGGCACAAAGTATTTATAAGTTTTTCTGTTTTAGTGTTTAATAATTTTAAAAAGTTAACATATCTTTTTATTAGGCAATTTTCATGAAACTTTTGCTTTCCCTTGCTATGAACAAAAAAAAATTACCTTTTCATTTTCATGTACATTTTTTAACTATTATTTCTTTAAAAAATATTTCCCACTAAGATATTCTATTATCCCAATAACATTGTTTGCCACTTTCTTTTTTACTTCAATACCTGTAATGAGCTGTTTGCTGTGTTCTCTCAGTACCAAAAGGTGTAATATTTTGTTGTGATGGTTCCAGCTTATTTCTTGCTGTGTGGCTGGGTGTGACAGTGAAGCGATTGATGGTGGCATATGATGTTTTTCCTTACAGCTATTTAGTAACAGTCACCTTCTCTGTAAGGTTCTGTGGCTTCTGTGGATCCCTTAATATCTGCAATATGAATGGCTTTATACTCATGTAATTGAATGGAATACATTACTTAAAATATTTTAATTTATGTTTTAGATCACGACCAAAGCCCTACAACCTCAAGTCTTAGAACTGGTAAGTCGTGTGACTTTGTTTTGACTTTATACACCTGTTTCAGTCACTGCTTGTGGAGCATGTTGAAATCTTTGGCTTGCTGGACAGAACTGATAGAATATGACATTACACTCAATAAAGATTTATGATTACAAGTTTATTACAGGATTTAGAATTAAACAAAATTTCACTGCTAAAAATTTAAAAAATACTTTCATTTACACCATGACACCCAATAGCATTATAAACACTTAAAATTCTACACATAGTTAACTGATAATTTTGACTCTTCCATTTGAGAGATCTTCTTGGTTATGTATATTGTTTTAGTACATACCATCAAGAGCACAGGATAAACATTTATATAATTCATTATGCTTGCCTTCATTTTACTCTCTAGTCTACACTCACGTATTGAAAGGCTATAATGCCTTTATACTAACCTTGTTTATAATATGCAAGTGCATCATCATACTACCATATATATTAAACAAAAACTGGGATAATTTGATAAGCCAGTGAGCTTATATCATATGATTGCCCTCAAAAGCTTGTGATGATTGAAACTGTATTAAAAAATACAAAGAAAAAAAAGTTAGATAATGAATATAAATGCAGGGGTCAGTAACTTGGTTTGATATTGGTTTTATTTGTATAAACCTTACAGCCCTGACCTACTTTTTGCCCACTGTTTTTTCAGCCCCTTGTTTTACAATCAGTTCCGTCCTACCAAGAGTATTTTGCTATGTAATACTTCTCCTATCTTTCTGATTTGAATCTTCTTCGTCCACCAGATTAATAGGAAGTCAGGGATTTAAAATGTATATTTAATTCTAAATTTACACTGATTGTCATCTTTTAAATGATTACAGGTACTTTGGCAGTGATTGTGTGTTTTGTATTAGTCCTCCTGTTTGTGGCAGTTGTGCTTTTCATTTTTTTCAAACGAAGGTACATATTTTATTCAGGTCCTAACATTTTAAAAAAGTGATACATATTTGATATATTTTACAGTCAATTATTTGGTTGATAAAAAGTATATTCTTCATTTGGCATTAAAAGTCTTGATTGATCATGCCAGACAAACTGTGATGTTTACAAAACTGTTAGAGAAAAAAGTCACTGCATGAGATAAGACAGAAAGATAACAAAATGCTTAGGACTTTTATTTTATGCATTAGATTATCTTGTCATTTTTCTGATATATTACAGCAAACAGTTTTAGCTTTCACCTAGGTAATATTGTGTATTTTATAAAGTGATATTTAACTTGTTTTTTTTTTAAATGTTTTTAGACGCAGAAACAGAGAAAAAGAAGAAGACTTTAGTGTAAGTTATGAAAATCCATCATATGGAGAAGTCAAACGTCCACTTTGTAACTATAAAAATTCAATCAATGAAGACATTAATGATTGTAAAAATAATAGTAGTCTCAGACCATCACTTGCTGCACAAGATGCTAGGCTCTTGCCTCAAAGTCATTCTCAGCTGAGAGGTGAAAATAAATATGATACTCCACCAACTTCATCAAGGTATAGAGAAAAACTACCAAAGAATACTTTTGATGGAAGCAATGAAACTTTAGCCAGCTCTACAAAAAGAGCCTTCTTGGATCATGACAAAAATGAGGCATATACCTATGATGTCCCTCGCTCAGCTCTAAGTCAAGCAATGGCCACTGGAAGTGAAAGCATATCTGATGAACCATACTACTATGATGATGAAACTAATATTTATGAGTCATTAGATGGTTCAGGGGATGAAGAGTTTCAGAATAATGACCTGGACAGAGATGACATTGTTTACAGTAATGTTGAAGCTTTAAACAAAAATGTCTATGTTCCTTTCCCATTTGATGGAGCCAATTCTAAATAACGTGACCACTGAAAACTACTTACATTTGGTAAAAATCTACAAATCTAAAGGAAATATTTGAGATTTTAGTAAAAGTTTGTTTTAAATAACATTGTAAAAATATTTTAATACAATTATTTTGAATAAGCAAAATCTATTATAAAAATCTATCCATATGTTTAAATACAACATTCAACTAATTAACTTAGTGTTCAATAAATAAGAACATTATATCATGTTAAATACATTTAATAAACTTTTAAACACATTTACGTTTACTATGTCCCTCCAATGAAAGAATATTTTGATAAAATATATAACTTTTGAGATGAATTGTGAGCGTTTATTGTACAATATTGACCTGTTTGTTTTTATTATTCTTTGATACAAAATTATTATGCATGCGTTTATACATTTTAATGTGAATGTAACAAAGGATGAAAAAAAAGGATATTTGTAAATATATATTTCATGCACGGTGAAATTTGTCTTATATATTTAAGCTGAATTTTGAAATTCTTGGTCAAAGGCTTATTGTACATGTAAAAAATATATATATTAGCAGTGATCACTCTTGCAGCAATTGACATTGAACTCAATTTTAAAAACTTTGTATCTAATGATTTGTTTTTACTTAAAAATCATGTAGTATATTAAATAGGTAATTTAATATCTTTGATCATAGTCATAGTCACAAAACATGTAAACTTTACTCCATTTGTCCTATTTACTTTTAAAATGTATATATTTGAGAAAAAAATAGTGTTTATGTTGAAAAGAGATCAAGTGTTTATATGTTTTTAGTGTACTTCCAAGCATGTCAAGGGCCTCATTCAGTGGTACCTTAAGATACAAATTGAATTCATTCCGTAACATATATTGTATTCAAATTGCTTGTATCTGAAAGTAATTTTCCCCATTGAAAATAATTGAAATGCCATTGAATTTATCCAACCATGTAAAAATGTATATATACATATAATGAAATGCTAATGAAAGTATGCAAGTTATTTGGTCTGTCCTTATGCATTACTACACCTTTCACACAATCGCACAAAATTTTGAAAGGTTGCTTCCGGGGAGGACCTTTGTCAACACATACTTACTTGTACATACACTCATACACACACATTCATACGAATGCTCATAGTCTCTCTCATACATATAGATTCATCCACATGCACTCTCACACATTTTTAGGAACACTCATAAACACTTATTCAGCTTGCATATACACATACAAAATCTCACCCATGATAAACACACTCCCTCACACACATTTTAACACTCCTACTCAAACTACACTAATAAACACACTCACTTTTTGTAATCACAATATAGTTTCAGACAACTACGATATATCCTGTCACTGGGACCCTATTGTTTATCAGATAAGAATAGCATCCACTGCTGCAATGTCTATTGAAAGTTCCATCTGGTTGCACGTCGGTAATGGCGCCAACTACTTTTTATTTTTTTGTTTTGTTTTTGATAAACTTATCTTGTCATTCTAGAGCAGGCTATCACAAAGAAGTTACATATTGTGCTATATTTTGACAACTAACGAAGGTGTAGATTTTTTGGTCTGTGAGCCTCTTTGCTCTATGTAGCATTGCATATAGAAGAAGGATATACAATACAAACTTGAGCAACACATTACAATGAACCCACAGTCAAAATTACCACCACACTGTAACATACACAGGAAATTGGCTGGCCAATGTATGAAACACATTGTGTGCTAAAAGATTTTCCTGCTTTGTTATTTTGTCCATGATTGATTAAACACTTTTAAAAACTAGCTTTTGTTTGCCCAACTGGGATTTTTAATGTTCTTTTAAATGAAGCATATACTAATAGACCTAAGCTTACAAAAAGATTTATTTCATTATTTGGTTTTATCCCAGTGTGATAAATCGTTTAAAAACTTAATGTATTTTGATGTGTTTTTTTTTCTGTGCATGAAACCTTATTAGTCATCTGCATGATTCTTTATATAATATGCCTAATTTTCTTCTGTCAAATAATTTTTTTACTGCTGTCGATAATTTAGCTCTTGGTTGTTAAAAATCAGAGTAAACCTAATGCAAATTGTTGTTTTTATTTTGTTTTTTAAATTAAATGTTGTCCCTAAAAATAATCAGTTTCTTCCACGCATCTCCTCGGTGGGAGGGCAGGGGGAGCCCCCCCCCCCTCCCCGTTGAAAAAAGTCTGGAAGAAACGCTGCAAATAATTTGTATCAAGCTGCCTATTAAAATACAAGTAATTTGTCCTTTTTGGATAACTGTTTCTTGGATGTCTTTTAAAATCGAAACCGAACATGTTAAATCTGGATTATTTTAAAAGATCATCATCCCCATCGTGCCAACGATATATTGTGCAGATGAAGTAACGTTTTCAATGGAGGCCAGTGGCGTAGATTGTAGGAAAAAAGTCACAGGAAAAAAACGGGAGTTATCTCCCCTAAACTTTCTCGAATATTCATAATATATAACACGGGATTGGCAACAAGGTATATAGATATGAATTTTATCAATTTTTTAATTACTTTATCTCCCCTAAACTTTCTCGAATATTCATAATAATATATAACACGGGATTGGCAACAAGGCCTATATAGATATGATTTTTATCCATAGAAAACAGAATTGCGCACCAAGCGAACGCCAAAACAAAATGTGCATAATAGTGCGCAATATTATAGTACTTTATAAATTTACATGCGTTTTTTGAGAAATTAGAAATAGCGTAAATTAGTACTTCCGGTCAACGGAAATTACTCAAAGTTTGACAGAAGGTAGAGAATTAGATCTTTTACTTACTTGTGAAATTTCATTTATCTATCTGAAATAGTACTCAAGTTAAAGGCTTTTGAAAAATTCAAAGTAGAAAAAGTACCACTTCCGGTTATCGGAAATTGCACAAAAGTTTATACGGATCTACGATTTTGATAAAATACTTATATATGAAATTTCATCAACGTAGCTGTAACGGTACTCAAGTTATTCATTAAAAACGTTTTAATAACAAGCTTTTATGTACTAATGCACTAAAAAGTAGAAAATAAATTATAGCCTACTATTTAAATAACTATAAAGAAAAGCGTGGGTCTCTTCCTAAACATTAGTGAAGGTATCCAATAGATACTAAAAAGACCCACGCTTTTCTTTATAGTTATTTAAATAGTAATCTACAATTTATTTTCTACTTTTTAGTGCATTAGTACATAAAAGCTTGTTATTAAAACGTTTTTTATGAAAAAAATTTATCTAACAGATCTCAAAGCGTGTTTCACCTTAATACCATCTCTTCACAGAAATATGTTTATATAGGGGTTCCACGGGGTTCAATTTTAGGTCCTTTGCTTTTTTCTTTACACATTAATGATCTTGCTTTGCACATCGACGCAGGTCAGTGCGAGATGTTCGCTGATGATACTTTGTTACATGTCTTTGCAGACAGTGCTGACTCACTCAGTTACAAACTTCAAACATGTGCCAATCAGCTTGCTACTTGGACAAAATTTAACAAAATGAAACTTCACCCCGATAAAACCAAGTCAATGATTATTACTATTCATCAGAAACGCCTTCGTCTTCCACCCACTTCATTACGCATTACAGTAGACCAGGGGTCTCCAAACTTTTCCGTCCGAGGGCCGCATTAACTATCAAATTTCAGTTCGAGGGCCAGCTTCTTCCAGGCATGTCTTTGATTTTTCTGGGCAAAGTTCCTCAACCATCACCAACAAACGTTTTTTCCGTGGACAAAAAGATCTCCGCGGGCCGGATGAGAGAACCACGCGGGCCGGCCCGGCCCGCGGGCTGTAGTTTGGAGACCCCTGCAATAGACAATACAAACATTGAACAGGTTAACAGTTACAAATGCCTAGGATTGGTTATAGATCACAACCTCACTTGGTCCGATCATATTTTAAGAATGTCCTTATTAAAGACAACTTTTCAACCAGCAAGGATAAAGAACTTTCTGGACTATAGCAGCAGGCTAGTTTTTTTATGAAGCTTTTATTCAATCTAGGTTGGATTATGCTTCTGTAGTGTGGAGCGGCAGCTTTATAACTAAGCAGCGTCCTCTTCTATCATTACAAAAAAGGGCTATAAAACTGGTTACTGGCTTGTCTAGTAGTCTGGATTTTTTTACTACAACTAAAATACTTCCATTAACTAAAAAGATAATATATACTAAATCAATTTTTTTTATAAAACATTCCACGAAACAGCCCCCTCTTACTTATCAGACCTATTTTCTTAACACGTTTTTCTTAACTCAGCTTCGCGTTTGTGGATTTGTTTGTTGTTAAAATTGACATCGAAAATTAGCCCACTTCTGATTGCTCTACAGATCTGAAATTTGGCATACAGGCTACTTTCGCCTAACAATTTCAGATGCAATCATAAAAACTAGCAATTAGAGACCGTAATTAGCTTAATTTAATTACGCCCCAAGGACCATAAAATTGAGGACATGATTTCTAAAGATACCGACAAGACTGGAGGCTTATAGACACAGTTACTTCGGCCCCAATCGATGTGAGCGCGCTGGCCGTGATCGTATAGTGGTTAGTACTTCGCGTTGTGGCCGCGACAACCCAGGTTCGAATCCTGGTCGCTCAAGATTTTTTTAGTCCGTGTATTTATAAACACTTAGTCAAGTCATACTTAATCAAGTCATTAGATAAAGTAGAAAATAAAGTATATAAAAAACTTTTTTAAAAACCACGTTTTTCATGTGTAGCAACGGACTAAAAAGGAGAAAATAAAATACTTAAAAAAAACTTTTTAAAAAACCACGTTTTTCTTGTGGACTAAAAAGTAGAAAATAAATTTTTCTTTTGTGCTTCCTCGAGCTGTGCAGGTTCTTGTGATGACTGACAAAAAAACGTGGGTCGGGCAGATGGGTCGGGAAATTTGATGGTGAACGTACCCACGTGTTTTGTCAGTCATCACAACAACCTGCACAGCTCGAGGAAGCACAAAAGAAAAATTTATTTTCTACTTTTTAGTCCACAAGAAAAACGTGGTTTTTTAAAAAGTTTTTTTTAAGTATTTTATTTTAACATAAAATTAAATCGTCGTCTTAAGTTACCGTTCCCATATACAATTTTTTTCCAGAAAAAAGTTGCTTCGCCTACTCTGGTTCTAATTTGTGGAACAATCTTCCTAATAAAATAAAACCATCTAGATCTGAAAATATATTCAAATCTAAACTAAAACAACAATTCTTTAATGACCTCTATAACTGACTCATTGAAACATTTCTCATTCATCTATTATATTCTTTTTTATCTCAATTTGTATTATAACTATGTAATATTATTTCTTTATTCCACATTTTTACTTTCTCGATTATACGAAGTATAGAGAAAGTTTTGCAATCTTGTCCGTATGTCTGTGTGTCTGTCTGTGTGTCTGACTCTGTGTGTGTAAACACGATAACTTGAGTGCCGTTACAGCTAGGTTGATGAAATTTCATATATAACTATTTTATCAAAATCGTAGATCCGTATCAACTTTTGTGCAATGTCCGATAACCGGAAGTGGTACTTTTTCTACTTTGAATTTTTCAAAAGCCTATAAATTGAGTACTATTTCAGATAGATAAATGAAATTTAACATGTAAGTAAAAGATCTAATTCTCTACCTTCTTTCAAATTTTGAGTAATTTCCGTTGACCGGAAGTACTAATTTACGCTATTTCCGATTTCTTAAAAAACGCATGTAAATTTATAAAGTACTAATAATATTGCGCACTATTATGCACTTTTTTATTTGGCGTTTACTTGGTGTGCAATTCTTTTGTCTACGAGATTTTATTCTATTTTTAAAACTTTAAGTATTTAAAATGGATTAAAATCATGTCTGTAGCCCGAGCTCCCATCCCATGTTATTTTACATAAGAATATTCGAGAAAGTTTAGGGGAGATCACTCCCGGTTTATTAGTGCTATGTTACTGCTATGTCGTTACTATGCAATTGCCTTTTTACTTTCTCGTATATACGAAGTATAGAGAAAGTATTGTAATCGTGTAAAAAAAAATCGAGATTTTTACAAATCTCGACGTTTTACACCTCACTGATACGGAAAAGCTTCTTCTTCTTCTTCTTCGTTCTTAATTATTAGTGTTGAAGGGGATCGAGATTTATCTGCCAGTGGGGTTGAACTCGAGACTGTTCGAATTTATCAACGGAAAAGCATAATTTTGCAATCTTGTCCGTATGTCTGTGTGTGTCTGTGTGTCTGTGAGTAATTTCCGTTGACCGGAAGTAGTAATTTACGCTACTTCCGATTTCTCAAAAAACTAATGTAAATTTTTAAAGTACTAATAAAATTGCGCACTATTATGCACTTTTTTTTATTTGGCGTTCACTTGGTGTGCAATTCTTTTGACTACGAGATTTTATTATATAATATTTAAAAGTTTTTTAAAATGGATTAAAAATCATGTCTATAGCCCGAGTTCCCATCCCCTATTGTTTTATATAAGAATATTCGAGAAAGTTTAGGGAAGATCACTCCCGGTTAATTTTAATGCTGTTATTGAATTGTAGTTTTATATGTTTATTTTAAAAAAGGTCAATGTGAAAAAAGGCAGTAGCGTACGCAGGGGGGGGGGGGGGGAGCAGGGGGAGCGGCCGCTCCCCCTCTGGCCATTTTCAGCAAAGTGGCGCCTTTTTGGAAACTTTTTAAACAATGAATTTTGTTAAAAAATTATTTTGGTCGGCACATCTATGTAAATCACAAGATTTCTTTCCATGCAGCAATTAAGCAGAATTGTACTATTCTAGTTGCGTCTACGTTAACAACACGTATTAACAGCTGTATCAAGTTTGTCATTCTAAAAATAACCATTACGATGCATTGCAATTTAAAAAAAACCTCTTAGTACCACTTGGCAAGATGGGGTGTTAATGTATAATGTATTTGCTTAAGAATAATCTAGAAAATATTATACATAAATCTTCACACATAGTTACTTTATATATACAGTTTTAATCGTGTAATTAATTTTTTAAAATTACAATACAGACACAAATACAACTGATGTGGCAACTCTATTTAAATTTACTTATGGGCAAACTGCGTAGTGGCGGTGACATTTTGACAAGGTCAACAACGTCATCGCGATGAAGTAGTAGTATTATGACAGTTTGGGCTATAGTGATTACGATTACAAATTATATGAAACAGTTACAACCACCCTCCCCCCCATGGACCCCTTTGTAAAAAAAATAGTGTCATAATACCACTGCAACTTATTTAAATCTATTTCTGAATCAGTATATATGTGTAATTGAACATGTATGTTTAGAACAATTCATCTAAAAACTGACGCTATGTTCACTCTGTTCACCACACACACACACACCTCACCACCTCAATTGTGTAGAGCGACATTAATGTCACACCTAGGTATACACTGGGTTGAATAATTGACCTAAAGTGACCGGACAGTGGTGAATGAAGTTGAATATTCCCCCCCCCCTCCAACCCACCCCGAACTGATCTGTTAGGTACATTTGTGAAAACGCGTAACGATGTACCAAAGTACCATGCCGCCAGAATCATAGCTTTTGAATCAGGTAAAACTCTGTAAATATGGATTTTGCAATTACCAGTAAAAAGGTGTGTGATCAATACAGTGATCTAACCCATACCTGATCACTATGTTAAATAAACCGGGAGTGATCTCCCCTAAACTTTCTCGAATATTCTTATATAAAATAACAGGGAATGGGATGGGAACTCGGGCTATAGACATGATTTTTTATCCATTTTAAATACTTAAAGTTTTAAAAATAGAATAAAATCTCTTAGACAAATTAATTGCACACCAAGTGAACGCCAAATAAAAAAGCGCATAATAGTGCGCAATATTATTAGTACTTTTAAAATTTACATTAGTTTTTTGAGAAATCGGAAGTAGCGTAAATTATTACTTCCGGTCAACGGAAATTACTCAAAATTTAACAGAAGGTAGAGAATTAGATATTTTACTATATATATATATATATATATATATATATATATATATATATATATATATATATATATATATATATAATATATATATAATATATATATAATATACGCATATAGAACGTGTTAAAAATTCGGCGCCTTTTTTTGCTCATTTCGCTCCCCCTACAACGAAAACCTAGATACGCCTCTGAAAAAAGGCCTTCGTGCCTACTATTGTTACCGCATTTGAATAAATAAATGAATAAATAAAGATCCGGATTTTTTATTCCAAGGGTTAAATCTCCAGAACCCCAAACATTTTTTAGTTAGTTGAAGACTGCTCTTGCCTTGTCCGTCCTTATTGTTCTGTCTGTTTCTGTCCCACCCAGCTTATCAACAATACTTCCAAGGTAGGTGAATCTATCCACTTCTTGTAGGGCTTTTTCTGCCAATGTTATAGGGATGCTGTTTGATGCATTGACTTTGAGAACTTTACCCTCTGTGGATGTTCAGGCCCAGGCATGTAGATAAATTAGCAACCCTGTTGGTTTTATCCTGCATTTGCTGTTGTGTGTGAGAAAGAAGGGCCACGTCGTCAGGAAAGTCTAGGTCATCCAGCTTGCTCCGCAGTGGCCACTGTATACCGTTTCGCTTTTTCTCTGTTGACAGCTTCATAATTAAGTATATGGCCAGCAGGAACAGGAATGGTGAAAGTAGGCAACCCTGCCTTACTCCGGTCCGTACTGGGAAGGCCTCCGAAGTCTGTTGGCCATGCACTACTCTACATTTCAGACCTTAATATGAATACATAGCGTTGACTATTTTCTGTGGCACCCCGTAGTGTCTTAACAATTTCCACATTGACTGTCTATCCAGGCTATCAAAGGCCTTCTCGTAATATATAAAATTAATATAGAGAGATGAGTTCCACTCTTGGGTCTGTTCAATGATGATGCGCAGGATAGCAATTTGTTCTACGCATGACCTTTCCTTCCTAAAGCTCGCCCGTTGAAATCGAAGCTGGGGGTCTATCGCTTCCTTCATTCTATTTAATAATATTCTGTTTAAGACTTTGCCTGGGATGGGCAAAAGTGTTATCCCTCTATAGTTAGTGCATGCACTAAGAAAGCCTTTCTTTGGAAGTTTTATGAGTAGTCCCTCCTTCCACTCCTCTGGTATTTGTTCATCTTCCCAGATTTTCTTGAAGAGTGTGTGTAGTACTGTGGTGTCAGTTTCTATATCTGTTGTCAGTGGCGTTCTGAAAAAAAGATTGCTTGGGTAATCGAACAGCTCGTAAGGTCTACCAAACGCTAGTAGAGGAAGGAAACCCATCAAGTTCTACATCAGGAATGCCATGTACAATATGCATGAAATTGCCCTTGACACAAACTTTGTTCGTCACATCATGTCCCACCCTGATCTAACCATTGTAATGTGGATGGATGAGACCATTCAATTATTTCGGGACACTTTAAGGAAAACTAATTGCGTCCAACGGTTGTCGTATGACATGACATTCTACCTTGGTGATTTTTACGTCTCAGTGCTTTTGTGAAACGGAATTCACGAATGAACCAGTTATACCACTTGCAAGTTTCTATATCTGCTGTCAGTGCTGTCTGTATCTCTTCTTTTGAAGGTGGGTTACAGTTATCAATAGGAAGTAAATTGTACCGAACAGATTTTTAAAAATTGCTTGCTTCGTAATTATTTGTTTTCATAACTAGTCCTAATACTGCAATTTTTTAGCGCAATTTCCATACTGGACAATTGCGATTATTAACTCGTCAAGGATGAATGGATGTGTGTCCACAGCTTTAAGTCGTATCTCCTCCTCAACGAAGCAATATCGAGGACTAGTTCCAAAAGCAAATATGTTAAGCAAGTTCCGAGGATGATTGTGGGCTAAAAAAATTCCCGGAATTCCTTCCTGGATTTCCCGGAAAAGCCACACAAAAAACCTCGAAAAAATGCAGTTTTTGGCCCATATCTCGGCAACCAGACCACTTAGCGACTTGAAACATTTACCAATCGATTCCTGCCATAATTTAGAACAATATTGCCGAAGAAAGTTTTCAAAAATATTCTTTCGTTCGGTCACAAATTTAAAAAAAAATATTACATTTTACATAATACACTACAGTACTATATAGCAATATATAGATATAGATCTATGGGGAAAGGGATGTGTCAAACAAAATGAAATTGCGCTTAAATTGTCACTAGACTTTTTATTAACTTGTTTAATAGTAGGGGCCACTAGACCTACTAAACAAGGTAAAACTTGTACAACACTACGACTACTCGACTACTATTGCTTTGTTACTTTGTTCAACCTAGCTGATAATTTAAAACTGTAATATACTAGTATCGAAATTGTTCTGAGAACACGAAGAAAAGTAGACCAAATAAACTTGCGCATTCTATAAACTACCCTCTAACCAGTGGTTCTTAACCTTTATGGAGGTATCGAACCCCACCAGTTTTAAATGCGCATTCACCGAACCCTTCTTAATAGTTCCATCACCCGCACTGTCAAAATCCAATCGTGAATCATATGAATCGGGTGTGTGTCTTCAGCTCATCCGAACCCTGAAACTGAACGTCATTATTTTTGGAATAATTATAATGTGTGTGTGGGGGGGGGGGGGGGGGGAGATCCCTGGAACTAGACTAAACACAGGCTAAGAGGTAATCCATTGGGGGTGAGAAAAAAATCGGTTCGAGTCATTGTGGACGTCTACATGATGCATGTTGAGTTTATTATCAACAAATTACTTATCTAAAAAAAAAACAGAACAAAACTGCACATAAAATGTAGGTTGTACATTAAATCGGCAGCTCTTGCATTGAATATTCCTAGTGTGAATAAATGTGCAAACAATGTAATTGTATACCGCACGCCTAAGTAAAAAAGCGGCAGATTTTTTATTTTATTTTTTTGCAATCGGGAGGGAGGGTTGGGGGCAGTGACCGCGGCCATTATCTAAAACATTTCACGGTACATTCCTACCTGCAGTATGCATGTAGGCTATAAAAAAATGTCGTTATTATGTAATATCATGTAGGTCTTATATCATACATTTAAACTTCTGTGCGCGCTTTTAAGTTACAGGTCTTTCCTGTTGTAAATAAAACATTATCAGAATTTTAAAATTGGTAGAATATAGCTGTAAGGGCTTGATTTGTTTATAAATTGCTGTTGGTTCATGAAACAAATTTCATTCAGGCATTTAAAAGAGGTTATAGTAGTAGTGGAAATAGGAACTGCATGTGGTTGGTGGGTTGGACAAAGCTGTTACTTTTATGCCATTAGTAGTCATACGATTCATTTGTCTGAGGCCAATATGTCGGAAGCCATTTTGTCGGGAGCCATTATGTCGGGAGCCCATTTGTCTGGAACCAATATGTCGGGAGCCCATTAGTCGGGAGCCCATTTGTCATGAACCCTTATGTCGGGAGCCGATATGTCGCGAGTCAATATAACGGGGGCCCATTTGACTGGAGCCAAAATGCCGGGGCCTTTTAGACGGGGCTATTTTGACGGTGTCGTTTTGTAGGGTGTCGATTTGACGGGTCATATTGACGGAGTCGTTTTAAAAGGGCCATTTTGTGCTGGGCCGTTTTGTCCTGGACCGTTTTGACGGTGCACCGTCAAAATCAAAGCTTACTGTATATTAGCAGAAATTGAAATTTCCAGAGGGGGGGGGGGGGCTGACTAAAATTTCCGTGGGGGGCACTGTTAAAAGTATATATTTTCTATACAAATTCCATTTTGTTCGGGGGGGGGGGGGGCGAAGAGATGCCTGGAAGAAACACCGGAGGTCTACTGAATTTTTTTGGACGTCCACATTGAGGGGGGGGGGTGGTATACAATTCCGAATGTTTGTGGACGTCATAAGTAGATGACACCAGTTCTAACAATTGCGCATTCACTTAGGCCTTCCCCAATAATGACCACTTTTTCAAATATCTATTCTCACTATTAGATTAACTACGGGAGTCTAAGCTTAGATCTTTAGATCTAAATTCAGTTTCCAATGTTGTTGTTTTTGTTTTTATTTTAATCATTTAGATTTGATTAAAATCTAGATCAATAATAAGGCACGGACATTTTATTGGCAACTTTTAAAAATAAATGCGGATGTCAATAATAATTATTACCATACTCTATTCATATCCATATTTACAATTATACCTTATTAAAAATTATGGGATGGATATTTTTTTATAGAAATTATGGGATAGAAATTATGGGATAGAAATTATGGGATAGAAATTATGGGATAGAAATTACGGGATGTCAAATGAGCGTCGATTGCGCATGTTCTAAATGTAAAAGCGGCTTTCTGTGACTGGAAATGTTCCTAAAGATCTGATCTAGTCTAGGCTCTAAGATCTGTGAATCTGTCTAGTTTAGAATCTAGATTCTAGATCTAGATCCAGTCCTTAAACTCTACAATTGGCTACGAACAAACAACGAAGATCTAACCTAGATCTAGATAAGTTCTATCTAGACCTAGATTCTAGTTTTATATACTAGACTCTAGATCCATGACTGTGTGTGGTGCAAAGTGTAAACAGTAAACAGTAGGCTACATCACATGCTATAATATTTATATTAAGAATCTAGAAATCTAGTTCTAGAAAAATCTAAACTCGAGACACTTTTGTTCATTTGTTAAAGCTTTATCTGAATCAGCCATGTCGAGGAGAGAAGAAGACGAATTTAGTGTAGATGGAGATGATGATCTTGATGAAGGTAGATCTACTTAAATTTATTATCAAATTAGATCTAGTATTACGCCTCGTAATTTAGTTTAGGTACGTTAAATCGTCCGAGACTAGAGCTAGAGTAAAGTTCCACGCGCGGTTAAAACACCGGTGCGGTCATCGCCTGTTTATCGCTTCGTACAATATTTGTTTTGATGTTTTATACGAAACTACCGATATCTGCTGTAAACCTGTCCATTTCTAAATATATCCAGGTCAAATACTTTTGTTTTTCTCCTTCTGGAAGTCGAGTTTTTAAATTTTAAAGTTTCGAGGTATGACGTCGAAGGCGATTCTAGTTCCCCGTATGAAAAACACTAAGTCCCGGATGAGATGAATAAACCAACCAATCAAAGCTTTTTATAACTAGGTTAACTATAAATAGCTTCTACAATATGTGCGGGACACTGTACATACGATAGATTAGGCTAATAAAGCAACCTGATAGGTGAATAGGGGTGGCCGCAGCTTGGGTGTCGATTTGGGTGGTTTCACCGCGCTGCGTAACCAACGACTTGAGCTAGACTAGCCTAGTTCTAGATGCTCTACATTTCAAGCTAAGCCTAGAATCTATATAATTTCTATTTTTTTCTGCTGTTTTAAATTATTTCGATCATCTACTTCTTCTAAATCTAGTTTGTGTCTCTACATACAAGCATATCTAAGCAAATGTTACGTTATGTCTTGTCAGTGGTTGTTACGTCCCTTTGTTATGATTATTATAGTTGCGTCCCTTGAGTCATCACTGGGTCAACTTTTAATGTCGTTAATTAATTTAATTAACATGTTTTTAATTTGGTTTTGAAATCTATTAATTAATAATACAATCAACAACACGTTTAAAAGTGTAAAATATTTATTTTATTTATTAAACTAGGATTAAAACGTATAAAACACGATCGTTACGCAGGCCGGTTCAGATGGCCGCAGGGAAAAAAAAAGAGGGGAAAAAAATATCGCAAGTAGCACGTCACTAAAACATGAATATCTCAAATTCAATGCGTAGGAATTTTAAAGTTTCGAGGTATGACGTCGAAGGCGATTCTAGTTCCCCGTATGAAAAACACTAAGTCCCGGATGAGATGAATAAACCAACCAATCAAAGCTTTTTATAACTAGGTTAACTATAAATAGCTTCTACAATATGTGCGGGACACTGTACATACGATAGATTAGGCTAATAAAGCAACCTGATAGGTGAATAGGGGTGGCCGCAGCTTGGGTGTCGATTTGGGTGGTTTCACCGCGCTGCGTAACCAACGACTTGAGCTAGACTAGCCTAGTTCTAGATGCTCTACATTTCAAGCTAAGCCTAGAATCTATATAATTTCTATTTTTTCTGCTGTTTTAAATTATTTCGATCATCTACTTCTTCTAAATCTAGTTTGTGTCTCTACATACAAGCATATCTAAGCAAATGTTACGTTATGTCTTGTCAGTGGTTGTTACGTCCCTTTGTTATGATTATTATAGTTGCGTCCCTTGAGTCATCACTGGGTCAACTTTTAATGTCGTTAATTAATTTAATTAACATGTTTTTAATTTGGTTTTGAAATCTATTAATTAATAATACAATCAACAACACGTTTAAAAGTGTAAAATATTTATTTTATTTATTAAACTAGGATTAAAACGTATAAAACACGATCGTTACGCAGGCCGGTTCAGATGGCCGCAGGGAAAAAAAAAGAGGGGAAAAAAATATCGCAAGTAGCACGTCACTAAAACATGAATATCTCAAATTCAATGCGTAGGAATATAAAATGATTGATACATATTAAGAGTAGAAAGGCAGAGGAATAATATAGTACTTTGGGTTTGTTTCTGTGTTAAACGGTTACAAAAAAGTCGATGAAAGTCGGGAGTTCGCTATGTGTGACCGCGCGTGGAACTTTACTCTAGAGTAAATTTCGCAAATCGATCAGACATAGTGAAAAATTCCGAACATCAGATTTTCATCAGGCGCTATTTTGTAATCGTTTCACAAAGAAACAAACCGAAAGTACTGTGTTACTCAGCTGCCTTTCTACTCTAATATGTAGACTCAAGGTACTAGGATACATTTTTAAAATTGGTTTAACTGGGAAAAAACATCTAGCTAGATCTACAGTTAAAAGGAGTAAAAAATTACAATAACAAAACAGTTTTCGGGGAGAAGGTTTACACCAGTGTCCGAAAATAGAATCATCTTTAAAAAAGGGGTGTTAGGTTACTGTTAGTTAACTAAGTGCACAGATGGCTGGCTATGCTAACCCTGTCCCTAACCCCAACCCTGGTCCTACCATACGCCTAACCCTAACTTCTAACCATAAAATTAGTCGAGATTACAATACTACTAACAACCCAACACCCCTTTTTTAAAGAAGATTCCATTATCGGACACCGGTATCTATAATAGTATTACTTGCTAACTTGGAGGCGTGGTCGGTTGCTTACAACAAGGTGGTTTCCGGACCGGACGCATGACTTCCGAGGTTTTTTCGGCCTAATTCCAGTGACCTTCTACAATTTACTATTAAAAATGTTTACCACGAGCAAAATGGCGGGGTTTTCACGCTATAACAACAAACTATAGGTGGCAAGGCTAAAAATGCCAGAAAAGCATTTCAAAATTTGCGTTGGAAAATGAAGCCTTAATTTAAAAGTTGGTTTCATTAAAAATACTAGAACTTTTTAAATATCAACCTGAAGAGTACAAAATTGAATTGAAGTCTGTAGAACTATTATGTTTATCAGTATCAGTCTATGTAAAAAGAAATCAAATATTGCTAACCACTTTTATTTATTTTTTTAAACCACGTGACCGCTATTTCGTGATCACTATTGAGGAACTCTGGGTGCATGGCCGCTTAAAAAGTCTAACCGGATTCGTGGTTTTCTTAAGCTTCAAACATAAGAGAAGTTGTCATGGAGAGGTGTGTTGTGCATGGCAGAGAGTGACAATAAATATTAAATTAAGTAGGCCTAATTTTGTTTAAAATGAATTAAAAGCTTCAAAATTAGTGCCTAATGGATTAAATACGGTTGTCTATCATTCAGTGGTCATGTTTAAATTTAAAATAGGGTAAATTTTAGATTAAGTGAGAAAATCTAATCTATAGGCCTAATCATCCCAGTTTTCCTTTTTGATGTAGCTCAAATGGTTAAATGGTTATGATTTTTTTTCCTATAAAAAAAGGTGATTTTTTTTACGAAGTGACTAGGCCTACTCGGAAAAAGATTTTTCTCCCCAACGTCTCCACTTAGTCTGCAAAAGATAGGGTTAGGGTTCTGTGGTTGTAAACACACGCATGCGCAGTACCATCGAAAACATCGTCGCGATGGCAAGTTGGTTTCTCTCCATTGCGCATGAATGTCTTTTTCCGGCTAGCATGGGCCTTTTTTTTTAACAGGATTTTTTCAAGTTCTGTGAGTTTTTTTATGCGTTTACTGAAATTGTCCTAGCTTGCAAACCATACTGTCAAATTTGTTATAACTTTGTAGGCCTAGTATCTTTATTTATATAGCTAAGCCAATGCCGCTGCCGAGAAAATCGGACAAATCGGCCTTTCCCTACCCCCTGCGTGTTCAACACTTTTTTTGCATGCTTTTATTGTGTTTATATTAACATGTTATACATCATTCTGTTCGTAATTGAATAACTTTTTAAACTGTATAAGTTTGATTTGAATATGATTTCAAACGTTGAACGGGGGGAGACTTTCAACTTTTAAAAACAGGGTTGTTACTATGAGTCTATAGAGTCTTCGAGTTTTCGTACCTCAACAGTGAAACTTGGCAGATATACAGATTAGATGTAGACGTATTTAGCGCAGGGTTGGTCGTCAAAATATATTAAATACTTTCGGAGATATCGTACAGCAAAGTTGAACCAAGTTTCCCGGGTTATTTATAGACCGATTTTTAATTTGAACCCTGCGCTGTGTTGCTGAAATCTGGACATTTATTAATATGTATGATATGTACTATAATGCCCTAAGATAGCGACGTCTATAGACTTTGAAGTGGACCGAAAATCAATACATGACGCGCCGACCTCTGTCTGACTGAACCGCTCGGCTGTGCTTCAAATCGCCCTCTTTAAACAGGCGTCGCGTTACAATATTTTTATACACAAATAGAGTTTATGTACTACTGAGCTGTGGTTCACTCTAAATGTTTACAAACATAGCCGGGTTTAGTGACGACTATTAGGGGCAGATAATTTAGTTTGAAACTATTTTAAACGTAGGGGCGGGTAACTAAGTGGGGTTTACTTTAACGGAGGGGGGAGGAGGGGGGTTATCATCTTTAACGAGCTACTTATACTTATAGTGTTTTAAAGAAATATTTTCGGTGGCAGCGTTGGTAGTGTCGAATTCACAAATTATGAATAACTGAAAAGTAGAAAAAACAACAAAATAGCGGCGTTTGATATGCCGCGGGTTGGCTCATATATTAATAATATAAATCTTAGTTAGGGTTTAAAGATTATCCAATTTCTATCCAAATTGATTAAAAGCAAGGTTCTTTACACGAATGTAACCCAGATCCATTTTTTACTCTTAGCAGAAGAAGAGGATGAAGAAGAGGAGGAAATTGTTGAAAAGCAGCCAAGTAAAAGAGGTCGGAAAAGAAAACAAAAAGATAGCAGTGAACGCAAAAAAAGATCCAAAAAAAAGAAACGCAAACATGGAAGTGATGCTGAGGTATATATTAACCCAGTAGCCTAAATGGAAATTTTTCTTAAACTATTTAAGGCTTGACAGGTCGAGCTAAACAACTGTTTTGTGCAATTTTTGTTGTGAGCATACTCACAGTTGGAGACATTAAGGTCATAAAAGCAACACAGCATTACTCATAAAAGAATGCCATTAAAAGAATATCATGCTACAGAACATTTTTCTTTTAAATTGTAATTTAAAGTTAAGTTGCATTTATTATCTAATAACCTCCAGAGAGGTTTTGTAAGTGTTTTAACAAGTTTTTAAATGTAATATAGGAAAGTGAGGGTGATGGTTCAGAAGATGATAAGTCCTTTGGGTTTAAACCTCTTAAAGAAAAGAGAAAAAAAGGATCAGCTGTACAGGCAACTCCTGCGCCAACCAGACCTGCTCAGGTACTATTGTTTTATCTTTTATTGTTTTTAACCTAGTCCCATTTTTAAAATGGTTTGCCTGAATAATTGCATGGCTTATCACAAAGGCTTCACTTACAAGGGTAGATAACGGGGGGGGGGGGGGGGGGGGGGGGGGTGTGCAGTAAAAATTTGTTAAACAAACACAAGAGACATAAAGGAAAGAAAAAGACATTAATTATATGCATTGTTTACAATATCAGTGTATCATTTAAATTATTGTATTTAGAAGTCCTCTGAAGAGTTCTGTGATGAAAATGGCTTAAAAAATGTCACAATGGATTTTTCTGAAGAAGATTACAAGAATGTTACCAATTACAAATTATTCAGCCAGCTGATGAGACCTATGTTGACAAAAGAAAACCCTAAGGTAGTATACTAGCATAATGTTTTTGCTGCATGTTTACATATAACCTGTTACTGTAATTTTTCAACATCGAACACCTCTATACTAGCTTTCACTTCGCGCCACCTAGTTTCATTATTATTTGACAAAGAATGAAAAGGAAAGCTCGTAAATACTCTACAGCCAAACATTTAAACATTTAAAAAGGCACAAAGTCGGAATGTGTCTCAGGTCATGTGTAACATAAAAATGGCTGCCAGCAGACTGGAATTATTCATTCCTCTATCGGCAATTCATTGTAGCTAATTTTGACACAGAAGTTGTTACATATAAAACTTCTGAATAACAGTGCTATGACTATTCAAAGTGAAGGTGTTAGAGGTTGGTCCACGTTCAAGGTAGGCACAGTTACTCTACATAGATACATGAATGTTACAAATGTGTATAGTAGAATACGCCTTTTTTTTATAGATTCCCCAGCAAAGGCTGGTCATGCTGTTGGGTATAAAATGGAGAGAGTTTGTTGCTAACAATCCTTTTAAAAGTGACAGACCACCTGATATTCCAGCTCCTGTTGTAGTTTCAGTCAAAACTCCTGTAGACTCTCCTTCTACACCACAGAGAGGTATTGGTTTTTTAAATTTTGACCTACTCACTGTTATTCTGTAATTATTTAGGGCTGATGTTACTTCATTACAAAATGGGAATAATTTTAGATGCAGATGATGATGATGACTCAGAAGCAGAGGAGGAGGAAAAGTCAGGTTCTCGGAAAAGGTCTAAATCCAAGAAGGCAAATGCACCTGCTTTAGCTCCTCTCAAAATAAAGCTCAAGAAAAGAAGGAAGAAGAAGAATAGCTCTGTAAGATTTTTTCAAACTTCTAACGTGAGTTGTTCTTGCTAGTTCCTTCTGACTCAACCATGACATAAGTTGAATATTTTAGGCAAACTGCTATTTTATCTGCTAAGATAAGGTGTAACATAGCTTATGGCATGCTTAGCCTGGGATACCCAATGTAGCATTTTTTATTTTCAAAGCTTAAATGTTGTTAAGCACATACGTACAATATACTTCTTATGATTTAGATGAGTATTTTATATTTGTTCTTAATTTAGTTTCAGAATAACCAGTTATTACATGATTTTTCATAAATTAAAGTTTTTCAAATACAGGATGATGATGGAGAAAAAGGTTTTAATACTAGTGACGAAGAATTCGAACGCCAGTTAGAAGAAGCTGCTTTAGTTAAAGAGCAGGAAAAAGATAAATCAGGAAAGAAGAAGACAAAAAGGGGACGTGGAGGAAGAAAAAAGAAAACAAAGCTGACAAGCAAATATCCAAATGACCCTGATGCAGATGGTTATGAGGTAGTTTCACATTTTCTCACTTCTAAATTATTGGTTTCTTTTATAGAATTTAAAAATTAAATTAATCACATTGTGTTATTTATATATATATAGACTGAGCATCAGGATTACTGTGAAGTATGTCAGCAAGGTGGAGAAATCATTCTTTGTGATACTTGTCCGCGTGCATACCATCTTGTATGTCTTGAACCTGAGCTTGAAGAGGCACCTGAAGGAAAATGGAGTTGTCCTCACTGTGTATGTTGTTTTTATCAAAATATTAACATAACTGAAAAAGAAATGTATTTGGATGTTTGTTGGAATATTGACTGAATATTTTTTCTGTATGTTCTTACTTGAACTAAAATATTTGCATTTGCATATATAGGAGGGCGAAGGAATAAAGGAGCAAGAAGAAGATGATCACATGGAATTTTGTAGAGTTTGTAAAGATGGTGGGGAGCTGCTATGTTGTGATCTCTGTCCTTCTGCTTATCACACACATTGTTTAAATCCTCCAATTAAAGGTGTGCCAGATGGAGAATGGCACTGTCCAAGATGCTCAGTAAGCTTTACAAAATTTTCAGCTTAATAAATTTGAAAAGTCATTCGATCTAGATATGCAAGATCTTGTTGCATTTTTATTGCAGTGCAAACCTTTAAAGGGTAAAGTGAAGAAAATACTTACTTGGAGATGGTGTGAACCCCCTAAGACTGACGATGAATTAGACCATACTCATCATGATCCTCCAAAGAAACAGACTCTGGTAATGGTTTTATTATAACTTTAAGGATAAACATAATATCATCTTAGGTTTTTTAATATAAGCTTGTTAAATAAGAAGAAAAACATGTTTATTCTTGATGCTGCATTTTTAGCCAAATGTAGTATATTTCCATGAATTTTTTACCCATAACTTACATTTTTTCAGAAACCTTTGCGCGAGTTCTTCATAAAGTGGGCAGATATGTCTTACTGGCATTGCTCTTGGGTCTCCGAACTGCAGGTAACATGATTTTAAACTGAATACCTCTTAATCCAATACATTAGTACTCAAGAATCAAGTATAATTTTTTTTACTTTGAATAGATATAATAGATTAATTGTAATTTTATTTGCCAGCTCGATGTTTACCATCCAGCCTTGTATCGTAATTACATCAGAAGAGTAGATATGGATGAACCACCACCACTTGAAGATGGAAGCAGCTACAAAGATAAAATGAAAGAAGAGGACCCGCATAACCTTGAAGATAGATTTTACAGATATGGTGTGCGACCAGAATGGCTGAACATTCATAGGATTATTAACCACATGTATGTCATTGAGGTTTAATGTTTATTTGTGCAGCAGGCTAATATAAGCAGCAGCTAATGTCTTCTAATTTCTATTGCATTCATTTACTTTAAGTTTAATACTTGTGTGTACTTTGTAGGGAGACCGATAAAGGCACTTATTATTTGGTAAAATGGAGAGATTTGCCATATGATCAAGCAACTTGGGAAAAAGAAGATGCTGATATAGCTGATTTACAGACTGCTATTGATGACTACAAAAATCTCAGGTTAAAAGCCTTATGAACTTAATCTTTGTAGCTATTCACCTTGTTTATACACAAACTTTTGAATACAATTTATCTTTAATTTATAGACTTGTAATGTATGGTAATGATGAACCTCCACAAACCAAAAAAGCTGGGAAGAAAAGTAAAGGAAAACAGAAAAGAGAAAAAAGAGATTTGGATGAAGATATCTTATCAAAAATGCCTCCAGCTTATCCTACAACTGATGTAAGTTTCATGAAAGTTTCAAATCCAACACTAACATTAAATTTTGAAAGTGTTGATTGTTACATTTTTGTCAAGTCTGTTTTTACACTGAATTAAGTTAGCTTATTTAGTCATTTGATATTGTTGGTATAAAGTCTCAGCCTAAAATAATAAAATGTTCACCTTTTAAATATTTGCATATGTATTATTGTAATGGTACCGATAACTTTTGTTTTGGTTTTAAATTGAGGTAATATTTGTTTATCCTTTTTTTATAAAAGCAACCATCTTTTGTTGTAATTTAATCTTTTAAATCAATCCATAGCTGCGTAAACAACTTGATAAACAGCCATCTTATTTAGATGAAACTGGTGGAAACTTGCATCCTTATCAATTAGAAGGTCTGAACTGGCTACGCTATTCATGGGCTAATAATACAGATACCATATTGGCAGATGAGATGGGACTTGGAAAAACTATACAGACCATCACTTTTTTGTATTCTCTTTATAAAGAGGTATAAAAGATGTACTTTTAGTATTATCTATGGTTAAAAGTTAATGATAAAGTTGTTTGGTGTGCTAAAATTGTGAATGTTTAATTTGCTGCATGTACAAATTTGAAACTTATTTTATTAAAATATATATTTAATCTTCAAATATTTTCTACCAAAAGGGACATTGTAAAGGACCATTTTTAGTTAGTGCTCCTCTTTCAACTATAATCAACTGGGAGAGAGAGTTTGAATTCTGGGCACCTGATCTTTATGTGGTGACATATATTGGAGATAAAGACTCCAGAATTGTTATTAGGTATTTTAATTAAATTTTGTTTTTACATATTAAATAATTTTTCTTTGCATAAAACTTGGATTCTTGTTCTATTTTCTTTAATGTTGTATGACCTCGTTTCAGAGAACATGAATTCTCATTTGATGATAATGCAATAAGAGGTGGTGCCAAAGCATCCAGAATGAAGCAAGGCTGTAATGTTAAATTTCATGTTTTGTTAACTTCATATGAGTTAATCAGCATTGATGCAGCATGTCTAGGTTCTGTTGATTGGGCTGTTTTGGTAGTTGATGAGGCCCATAGGTTGAAGAATAATCAGTCAAAAGTAGGTGAAACAGATTCTTTTATTGTTAAATTTACTATTTTTTACCATATACTTTAACATACTGTTTGGATTATTAAAAATTATTTTAATTTTCTAGTTTTTCAGAATTTTGACAAATTACAAACTAGGCTACAAGCTTTTGTTAACCGGAACACCATTACAAAACAACCTTGAAGAATTGTTTCATTTGCTTAACTTCCTGACACCTGAAAATTTCAGGTAACTAAAATAATAATAATTTGCTTAAAATGTCACTTTACAAAAAAGTTGAAATTAAACATAAAATTATAGAACATCAAAAATGTAAGTCAAAAGAAAAGGACACTAAAACAGTGATTTCTTTTACAAGCTTTTTTAAAAACTTGTTTCATCTTGTTTTTGTAATGGATCATAACTTAAGAACTAAATTTCAACCATTGCTACCAAACTGAATTGTTTCAAACACAACATGCATTTCAAGACCTGATGATAGCGCTTCAAACACGACATGCATTTCAAGACCTGATGATAGTGCTTCAAACACAACATGCATTTCAAGACCTGATTATAGTGCAATGTGACATAAACTTTGACTTACTTCAATGATGTGACATTTTGCTGAAATCTGATTTTCCGTTTGAGCAGTATTTTATTGTGCTAAATTCATTTCCTCCCAAATAATTCTGCCACAGATTCTTGCTGATTTTTGTGTTTAACAAAAGCTATAATGATCTCTACAGAAACAGCTGACATTCCACATGTTCCTATTTAAAATAGTCATATTACGCTTGGTCTAATGATTTCTTTGTTGTCACTTAATTCAAAACAGATGATCAAAATGCACATTTCTTTTCAATTTGGTGATTAGGCTAGATCTCTGTACTAGATAAAGATTCAATCTATATCAAGATTCAACTCACCTTGTATGTGAACTCACAATTAACCCAAGTACATGTTTACAGGGATGTGACTTTTCCGAATTTAGTAGCGGAAATCAGATTTTTGCAGCTTCAATTTTCCTCTGCTGATTTCATTTTCGCCTAATTTTTCCGCCAGTTTTCTTCGTTTTTTGTCTATTTTTTTACGGATTTTTAAAAATTAGGAAAAAATAACAGAAATTTCTTCTACAGAAACAGCCGACCTGTGCATTCCAAATATTCGGATTTAAATAGAGAATTACAGTACTTGCGTCAAACGGACACCCAAATTGCACATTTATTTTTAATTGGATGATTGCGCTATGTCTGACAATGCTAGATCAAGATGAAATGTAGATCTAGGTCAAGATTCAGAACTTATGCAAATTACAGAGTTTTTCAGAACGCACATTTTTAGTCCAACTTTTCCGCTATCATCAGTTAAATATTTATAACAAAACACGGGAAAAAGTAATCTAAAATAAAGCTGTATTTCTAATGAATCTTACATCTCCCAAGCCTGGTAATCTAGCTACCAATATAGCCTAATTTATCCATCTGCCTTATTACCCGCCCAAATCTACAGTTTCTCTCTGCTTCTATTTTATTTTGCAATCTGGCTCTTGTGACCTCACCATGAACCAAAGATGTGTTTGGAACTGCTTGTGGGGGGAAAAAAGATAAATGACGTCACAGTCAATTTCAAATAGCTGTTCCTTCTATACATATGATATGCTATAGGCCTACAGATTTAAAAAAACAACTGAACTCAACGTGAGTCCAACCGTGTCTTTGTGGAAGAAAATTTTACGGACTGTTTTTAACGACAATGTTAAAATTATATATTTTCTATGGAAATTCCTCCCCCCCCCCCCCCCCCCCCCCCGAAAAAATGCCTGGATGAAACACTGATAGTGTGACGTTTTTTCTGCTGTACTGTTCCTGAATAATAACCGACACTATATCGTAATATTACCTTGATAAGTTTAACAAAATGTTTAACAAAAATCTTGTTTAAGCAGACCCCTCCCTAAGATGATGTCACGCTTCAGCCTACAACCCCCCCTCAAAATTGTGCTATATTTTTCCCAAATCTTGTCTGAACTCTGTCAGCATAGATTTTTTTAATCAATTTCTATTACAATTTTTAAAACAGTTTTCTAAAATGCCAAATAATTGCTAAAATTTGTTTTCTAGCATTTTAAACGTCTTGTTTGTGGGAGAAAAAAAACACTAACAGTTTTTAATTTTGATTCTTTCCTTTCAAATTTCAGCAAATCTGGTTGATTTCATATTCCGTTTCACAAACTAAAACTTGTAATTTGCAATTAGTCTAGATTTAGGCTCTTTACTGTTGAAGACTTGCATGTTTTACCATGTTTAAGAATATATATATAAGGTGTAATTTAAAATTTATAATGACAGTCCAACTAGATCATTACAGTTTAAATTATTATTAGCTTAATTTCAAAATAAAATTTATTTCCTTTTTTGTTAAATTTAAATTTTATAAAGTAGTTTACAAAGGAAACATTAAATTACAATGTTAGACTTTCATGATTATTTTAGAGTAACTAACACTTCTTCTGTTTTAAATATTAGCTATATTAAACTATTGATTTGTAAATAACAGTGAGAGACTGCTTTAACAGATAAACGCACACAGTTTTAGTTGAGTGGTTAAAAACATTTTGTTTAAAATAAATGTTAAAAAATAACTATGATTTTGCCCATAATTTTACAATTTTGGCACAAGGGTTACAATATTAGGATTATGTTTAAAAGGTTACTCCTTTACCTTCTTTAAAAACATAAAACCATGACGAGCATCAATTAGATTGTTTTCTTTTGGTAACCTTTGTTTACAGCTGTAATAGCTTGTTCTTCTATCTACTGGCTGCTTATGTAACATCTCCCCCTTCCCTACTCATCCAATATCAAGGCAAGTGGTGTGAACATTTTCTGACCCTGTGAATGGTCATCATGCAATGACAGTTTCTCAATTCCTAATCTACTTTTTTTTTTGTAGCTAAAGGTCTAGATTAAAAATAACAATTTTTCCATTTCCTTGAAAATAATAATGTAAGTTGTTTGAGTAATGTAGATGATTAACATCAATGTGCTGATAAAAGTTGTGACATTAAACATTCTTCTTAGTTACCTTGCCTTCAAAATAAGTTGTGAACAGTAATATTTTATTTTATGGGCAGAAGCCAATTATTAATTTATTTTTGAAAATTCAGTTATTGTTGCTGTAAATGCTTGTGATAAAAATGCTTCATAAAATGTATGAGACACCCTCACTTTTCTTTACAGTTTTATAAATGCTAGTGCCTTATTATTGTTGTGAATGGTAATTTAGTGTACTGAATAGGTATGAGAGTAGGTATGTTCTGGAATGATTTATATTAATAAAAGATTTTGAATGTGACGAGGCAAGTAAGGATGTGACATGGGAGAGTATGATTTAGTTAGGGGATAGAGTTTAATCAATCTTAGTCATGTTGTGTTAGGGTGTAAAATGTCAATGTGGTCATCCGTGTCCATTATGTATTTAAATAGTACAATAAAAACCAAGGAAAGTACAATTGCGGTTCTGTTTAGTGATTTCTATTGAGTGATATTGGATCGTCGTACGTTGTCCTTAGACCCTGTCCTCACAATGTAACAGTTATATAATTTTAAGAAAACTGCATGTTGATCTTATTGAAGTTTGCATTATAATCTATGAAATCCATTTACATTTTTGTTTAAGAATATTTTTATCTCAGTGGGCTTATTGTTTTGGATTGCTTTTAGATAAATTGTATTTTATTTCAATATTTACAGTGATCTTCAAGGCTTCTTGGATGAATTTGCTGATATCTCTAAAGAAGATCAAGTGAAAAAACTTCATGATATGCTTGGACCACATTTACTGAGACGACTTAAAGCTGATGTTTTAAAGGGGATGCCTTCAAAATCTGAGTTCATTGTTAGAGTAGAACTATCTGCTTTACAGAAGTGAGATTTAAAAAAAAAAACCTTTATAACTACTTTTTTAGTTTTGATAAAATATGTTTTAATCAACATCCACTTAATACTTAATATCTTATGAGTTAGATTTATTCTTGTGCTTTATCTCAGAATATCTTATTCCAGCGTCCTTAATATTCTAATATAGAGGAAGTGGGGGGAAAGGAGGCTGAAATTTTGGCACTAAAGGGTGGACATTATTTAAGCTTGACCCATGAACTTGAAACCTGCAAACTACTCTGGCAAATTTTAATTGTATATATTTTACTGTAACATCGTTCTTTTTTTACAGAAAATATTACAAATATATTTTGGCAAGAAATTATGAAGCATTGAACATTAAAGGTGGAAGTAATCAAACATCACTTCTTAATATAATGATGGACTTAAAGAAATGTTGCAATCACCCATATCTTTTTCCAGTAGCTGCACAGGTAGAAACACATTTTTTTAATGAATTATTTACAATTCTATATAATGTATGATTTAAAAAAAAAACATTACTGGTTAATTACATTTTGCAACACAGGAAGCTCCAAGAACACACAACAATGCTTTTGAAGGATCTGCTTTAATCAAAGCTTCTGGTAAACTGGAACTTCTATCAAAGATGTTGAGAGAGCTGTTTGGAACAGGCCATAGAGTTCTTATTTTTTCTCAGGTTTGCCTTTTTTTTTTTAAAAAAAAGACTTTCCCATATGCATGAATGAAAAACACTACTTTGAGGTAAATTTACCTTTAACAGGAAATTTCATGTATGGTTTTAAAATCTCACAGATGACAAAAATGTTGGATTTACTGGAGGACTTTTTAGAAGCAGAAAATTATCGTTATGAAAGAATTGATGGTGGTATTACTGGAAGCATGAGACAGGATGCTATTGACAGATTTAATTGTAAGTAAATTTATACTTTAACCCTTTTCTATACTGTACATACTGTAGATTTATTTTAGTTGCCTGATGCACCCAAAGTATGTCAAGTAGGCTACAGTTCTATGTAGTAAAAGTAAGTTCTCTATTCAAACCTGGCAAGTGAACTAGAGTTCACCTGTTTCTGTGCCCTCTGCATATCAAGGGATAGTGTGGTCAGCACTATGCCCAGCCACCTTTACTTTCCCTAACTTGAGTTCGGTACCTATCAGAGCTGTGTTGACTCAAGGGCTTTCTACTAACTTGAACCCGAATTTGAGCACTAGATTTCTACCGCTACGCCATGCCATCACATAGATCTATATAGTAAGGCAACTTAAATTTCTCATTGTTAATATTTGGTGGTTAATTTTTCTTCACTTTTTTCTTCTCGTATACAAAGTATAGAAGTATTGTAATCGTGCAAAAAATCGAAATAGAGATTTTTACAATTCTCGACATTTCTCAACTCCTGCAGTCGGAGAAACATAGTTTTGCAATTTTTGTCCGTATGTGTGTTTGTATGTATGTGTGTATGTATGTCTGTGAACACAATAACTTGAGTACCGTTAAAGCTAGGTTGATGAAATTTCATAGATAAGTATTATATCAAATTTGTAGTTCAGATAGTTCTGTATTAACCTTTCAGCGATTTCCGGTAACCGGAAGCAGAACTTATTCTACTTTTTTTTTAAAAACCTATAACTTGAATACTGTTTTAGATAAATAAATGAAGTTTCACATATAAGTAAAAGATCTAATTCTCTGCCACCTATCAAATTTTGAGTATTTTCTGTTGACTGGAAGTAGTACTTAACACTATTTCAGATTGTCCAAAAACGCGTATGAATTTATAAAGTACTAGTATTTCACACTATCATACACATTGTTTGCTATTCACTTGGTGCGCAATTTTATTTTTACAAGATTCTGTTCTATTTTAAAAAGTTTAAGTATATAAAAACTGATTAAAAAGCATGTATATGTCCCGAGTTGCCATCCCCGTAGTGTTATCTAAGAATATACGAGAAAGTTTAGGGGGGTTCCCTCCCGCTTTATTTAAAGTCAAGTTTTTGTTTAAAACTACCTCATTCATTTATAAAAGTTGAAACTTAAATGAATAAAATCTCTTTGTTGTTGTAACATGGTTCCTTTATATGTAACTAACATATCAATATAGTTTCAGTAGCTTGGAAAACTTCTTGTATTGGGTTTTTATTGTCTGGATCAAAGAAATATATGTTGGTTGGTTTGTTTGTCAAGAAAAAATGTTTTCATTTTTAAAGATTTAATATTTTAAATATTTAAACTTAGTATAAGATTTTTATTTACTTTAAAAATTAAAAATTAATTAAATGCAAATGTTTAAAAATATTTTTAGCAAAAGAAGCACCAGCGTTTGTTTTTCTATTGTCTACCCGAGCTGGAGGACTTGGTATAAATTTAGCCACAGCAGACACTGTTATTATTTATGACTCTGATTGGAACCCGCATAATGATATACAGGTAAAATATTTTGAACTATAAAAACTAATCGCTTTAATAGTAAGTAAACTTCTTAATTTTGTTAAAGTAAAAAGGTTTGATTTCTTTTATTACCATATGACATCATAAATCATCAATGCACTAATAATTACATTACAATTTGAAAGTGCTATAAATTCTTTGCAGGCATTTAGTAGAGCCCATCGTATTGGTCAAGCTAACAAGGTGATGATTTATCGGTTTGTTACTCGTAGCTCAGTAGAGGAGCGCATCACCCAGGTTGCAAAGCGTAAAATGATGCTAACACATTTGGTTGTTAGACCAGGCCTTGGTAACAAAGGTGGAGCAATGAGTAAAAAGGAATTAGATGATATTCTTAAATTTGGAACAGAAGAACTTTTTAAAGAAGAGGAAAGTGTTAAAGAAGGTAAATTAAAATGCAGTTTATTCCATAGATTCCAGAAATTTGAAGCTCACTTTTAAAAAAAAAAAATTGAAATTAAAAAAGTAAAATTTGCTTTTTGAACCTGACTGTCCATGGGACAGTGTAGTAGAGTTCACTTATCTCTGTGACCCCTGCATATGAAGGCATAGTATGATCAAAACTATACCCAGCTGCCTTTACTTTCCCTAATGTGAGTAAGATACCCATCAGAGCTGGGTGGACTCAGTGAAGTTCTACTGACATAAACTCGTATTCAAGCTCTACTATTTCAGGTTTTTTTTTTTTTGAAAAATTAAGAAGATATTATTTTAATGCTAATTTTACTTTAAATTTACTTTAAATTTATTTTAAAAACCTTTTTGATTTATAACTTATTTTTTAATAGCATTAAAAATGTTTTACCTTAGGTTCTGAAGACAGAATAGTATATGATATGGAAGCAATTAGAAAGCTGTTAGACAGAACACAGGCAGGCCAGGAAGAAAAAGAAATGGCAATGAATGAATACCTCAGTTCTTTCAAAGTTGCTAACTACACAATCAAAGAGGGAGAAGAAGAGGTATTGGATTTAACTTTAGTTAAGTGCTACACTTAGCTTAAAATTAATGTTAATAATTTAAATTAAAATAATTTATTTTTGTAAAAGGAGGAGCCTGAGACAGAAGTTTTAAAACAAGAAGCGGAACATGCAGATCCTGCTTATTGGGAAAAATTGCTGCGGCATCATTATGAACAACAGCAGGAAGATCTGGCTAGGACTCTTGGAAAAGGAAAGCGTATTAGAAAACAAGTTAACTATAATGATGCAATGAATGGCCATGATGAAGAAGCATGGAAAGAAAACCTTTCAGATTATGATTCTGATTTCAGTCAAGGTACAAAGTAGTTATATAAAAAAGTTATTACTTTCTCATATACAGAGTATAGAGGAAGTATTGTATAATTAACATATATTTTGACAGTTTTCGGCATTTACACCTCCATACCCTATCATATTGAGCAAAGACAATGCTTTGTAATTGTACGAGAAACCTAAGTAGAGATTTTGTTTGACAAACTGACATTTTATATCTTTTGTAATGGAAAAACTTGGTTATGAAATTTGGTTATGAAATTTGTACGTGTCTATGTGTGCAACCACTATAGCTTGAGTAGTTTCAGTTACGATGAGGAAATTTCATATATGAGTATTATATCAAATTTCTAGTTCTATTTCTTAAAAACCACTATTCTTAAAAACCAATAACTAGAGCCCCGTTTAAATTGTGTAGAAGAAATTTCATTTATATGTATTAAATTGTATGCATAGTATTTGAATGATTTCCGGTAACTAGAAGTGGTAATTTATCCCTTTTCTGTAAGAACACTTTAACTTGAGTACTGTTTCAGTTTGGTAGATGTAATTCTTATATTGCTTAGGATCTTATATTTGGATTATTTTCAATTTGTGAGTGACAGATAACTGGAAGTTGTAATTTACTCTATTTCTGGTTTCTAAAACACTGATAATATAAATATCATTTCATTTAGGAGGAAAATTTTTTCTATACATAGGTATAAGATCTTATTATTGCAAATCTATCACATTTTGAGTGATTTCTGGAGATCCGGAAGTAGTAAAGGTATTTCGGATTTCTCAAAAAATATCACTTCTACTGGGCCGATCTGTTTCAAACTTTTCATGTAGGTAAAGACTTGGATGACAACAAACTGACAAATTAAAAAAAAAATAAACACATCATTTTTGCATTGTTCATGCATTTTATTATGTAAGAATATTTTTTACTACTTTAGTTTTTAAAAACAAAAGAAATACCTATTCCTTATTTAACAATCTAAAATTTTAAAAACAATTTCTTTTAGTTAATGAAGAAGATGATGATGATTTTGATGATAAACAAGAAGGACAAGCTACAAGTAAGAAAACTTTTTTGAAAAAATAGCAAAACCAACAGTTTAATTTTGCCCCCTCAGGAAAGTTATTTTATTGTACTATATGTATATATTTCCATATATAATTTTATGTATCTAAACGTCTCTGAATGTTTAATAAAATGAAATATAATTATGTAGCACGCAGCAGGAGAAGAAACGAGAAGGATAAACCTCTGCCTCCTCTTCTGGCAAGAGTAAATGGACAAATTGAAGTAAGTTTTAAATGTTATCTAACAGTATACATTGTCTTCATTGAAGGAATGATACAATAGAAAAATCATTCTTTATTTTTGTGGACAAACATAAAACTTCATAGCTGATTTTAGGAACATATTAATTCAATTTACTATGTTCAAAGGCTCAGCTGTACAATTTTATACATATCTGTAAGTTTTATAAGCTAAATCTGTACCTCATAATTTTCTGTACATAAATAAATGGCCCTTTATGTTGATTCTTTTTTACTTTTTTTCCAGAGAATATAATAAAAATTCAATTTGGTTGAAATTATCCTATAATAATTTATTGTTTATCATCTATATTTATTTTTTAATATACAGGTTTTAGGCTTTAATGCCAGACAGAGAAAAGCATTTTTAAATGCTGTGATGAGATGGGGTATGCCTCCTCAAGATGCATTTAATTCTCAATGGTATGCATTTCAGATTGATCAATATTACTTTTTATAAGCTGAACCACTGGACTGTGACAATTTTTAAAGCAATTAAAAGTACAATTAACTAAACAATCTATCAGAAACATGCCCTATTCTGCAATGTATTTTACTTAAATGACAAGTTTCTTTAAAAAAAAATTACTTCTTTCTAGACTTTATACAAGTAAAACCATTTGTTCTTTGGATTTTAATTTTTAACTGTTACATTTTTGGAATAATTAGGAATTTAATGTTGTTTTAATTTTGATTATATATAGGCTTGTCCGAGACCTCAGAGGCAAAACTGAAAAAGTCTTTAGAGCTTATGTTTCCCTCTTTATGCGCCATTTGTGTGAGCCTGGAGCAGATAATGCTGAATCATTTGCGGATGGAGTACCGCGTGAGGGCTTGTCACGGCAACATGTTTTAACAAGAATAGGCATTATGTCCCTTGTCCGAAAGAAGGTGAAGAAGACAGCATGTGATTTTGAAACATAATTTATATGAGATATTAAATTTAGCTGAAACTAAATCAGAAGTTGCAGGCTATTTATAATAAATAATTCTATTAATACTTTTTACCCAATGTAGGTCCAGGAATTTGAGCTTATTAATGGGACTCACAGTATGCCTTATGTTAAAGCTGGTGAAGCTATTGAAAAGCTAAAAACTGAAGCTGAAGCAGAAAAAGCTGAGAAAGATGCTAAAAAAGAAGATAAAGAAAAAGAAGAAATCAAAGGGACAGAGGAAAGCACTAAACCAGAAGAGAACAAAGCTGAAGATATTAAAAAAGATAATTTGCCAAAGGAAGAGCTCATGGTATTGTGATTTTCAACTACTGGCTCTGTACTTCTAGTGTACTTAAATTGTTTTGTTGTAATGAAAATCAAAATTGTGAATTTGTTTAGACAAAGTTGTTTTTCTTCTTCTTAGCAGACTGAGAATGTAGCAAACGAAAATAAGGAAAAATGCAGTAAAACTGAAAGTATGGAAGTAGATGAGAAAGAAAAAACAGAAGTGGCTGAATCTGAAATCAAAGATGATAAATCAGATGCTGATAAAAAAGAAAAGACAGCTGTTGACAAAGAAGGTATTGATTATTTAATATATTTTAATAGTAAATGATTAGTACTGATTTTTTTTTCACCTTGTGATGCCAAGAATGAAATTTGAAGGAGCCCAGTTCAGATGAGTTTGAATTGTGATATTGTTTAATTACTAAATTTAATACAGTTGAATTGAAAATTTTGGATACATTTTTATATACATTGCATAACAAAAGTAATCCAAATTTCTTTTTGGGCAGATTCTTCAAAAGAAAAAAAAGATGTAGAAGGAAGCAAAGAAGAAGTTGATAAAAAAAAAGAAGGTACTTGTTTAAATTTTATTATTCTTTGGGGGCAGGGTTATGGTTTTTATTTTAAAATATATATGCTAAAATAACTAGGGCATATTACTCTAAGTAATGTGTTTGTTCTGATACACCTATTTTTCTTGCAATCACTGGTGTAACCATACTTTTATTTTACTTAGTTTACATTCTTTAATAATGGTATATTAAGAAAAATCCTGACCCTCTTTAAGAATCTTAATACATTTAGTAAAATGCATGTTTTGATAGTTGCTTATTTAGAGGTTTAATAGAAAATTGACTTGACTTTTGACTTAGTCCTCTTTGCTCCTTATGGAGCATAGGGCCTCCACCATTTCCTTCCATAGAAAATTAGTATTAAGTTAAACTACAACTTATATGCATACACAATTGTTTTACATGTCCACATTTATAGGTTATGAGGATTTAAAAGAGGTTAAAAAATCTGAAGACAAAAAAGATACAGAGAAAGCAGAAGATAAGAAAGAAAGTGAAGAATCTAGGAAACAAGATGAACAATTCCAAAAATTTATGTTTAATATTGCTGATGGAGGGTTTACTGAGCTGCATACTTTATGGTCTAATGAGCAAAGAGCACTAACTAAAGGCAGAGAACATGAAGTTTGGCATCGTCGACACGATTACTGGCTTTTAGCAGGAATTATAACGTATCCTTTATCAAATGAATATTTGCTTGCAATCTAATGAGACAGAAATGAGCATTATTTGTTGAAGGGTAATAACCTTGTATAGGTTTTAAAAAATCAAACTACATTTATTATTGAAAATCATTTAAAAGCTTTAAACTTTTCTTTAACTTCATCAGTCATGGCTATGGTCGATGGCAAGATATTCAAAATGACTTGCGTTTTCAGATTATTAATGAGCCATTCATTTCTGAGCAGGGCAAAGGCAATTTCCTGGAGATAAAAAACAAATTTTTAGCCAGAAGATTTAAGGTAAGAGTTAGTTTATTACACTATATCACGATTAACCATACTCTGCTTTGATTAGGCTAGTCATGTGTGCTTTTAAAGAACAATTTGTCTATTGTGACATTATTCAAATACTGTCTCATATTCATTGTACTAAACACAAGGGTCATCCTTTACTGACTTGTTGTGAAGATCATCTGTGTATTTAGATGGGTTGTCATACTTAGGTGGGGGCAGGGGCGGTTGAGTTCCAGTAAATGTGATGTCTCATTTGCATTTACAAAACTTTAAATAAAATATTATTTTGCTAGCATCTTTAATTTGTAAAAAGTACTAAAAATTGATTAGTTAATATTTTAGAAAGCAAAACAAAACTATATTGTAGAGTGATGGTGGGGTATAAGGCTGAAATTTGATAACTTGATTTCTGAATTCCGTCTTACAATCGTGTCATATTACTAAATTTATGTTTGTGAAAGAAATTAACAGGCCTCAAAGCATTTTGTATAAAGCAAATAAAAAATAATTATATCAGTGTAAGATCTCTAAGCTTTTTAAAATTTGTCCCATGGCTAGCCAATAATTTTAGCAGCCATATGCTGAAGGTTTATGTAATTGTTTAGTGCTTTTTTTCCTTTTTTTTCACCATGTATTTAGTTTAAAGCCACAGTTATTTGCACTACATAGATTGTATTATCTTCCTCTTATGTTTAGCTGTTAGAACAAGCACTTGTGATAGAAGAACAATTAAGGCGTGCTGCCTATTTAAACCTTACTCAAGATCATGCCCACCCTGCAATGGCTCTTAATGCAAGGTATGTGCACTGTTTCAAATAAACATTAAAATATATTAACTAAATTTAAATATGTTTGGCCAAAAATACATACATTTAAAATATATTAACTAAATTATATATGGCTGGCCAAAAAAGTCTGCCAAAATAATTTGTCACAAATTCATTCAATGCAGTATTTTCCTGAAATAATTCACCATTAAAAGCTTGTTATAGAACTTGCTTTCTCATACTTTAGTTTTCGTCATGGGTAAAAAATGACAAGCAAAATTTTAACCCTTTCTAATAGGTTTTTTTAATTTGGCACGGGGTCAAGACCTGATGACAATGCAATGTGACATAAAATTTTACTATTTTATTTTAAGCAAAGGATTGTGTTTCCCGTATAAAGTACTATTTAATGCACTATTGTATGCACATTTTTTTTTTCATTTGGTGTGTAATTGGTTTTAGTTGTATACAAAATTTTCAAGAATTGATAAAAATTAATACAAAATGTTTAAATAACAAGCCTTTTTATAATAATACACTAAAATGTCAAAAATAAATACTTTTAAAATTTATAGTAATGAAACACTATTTTTATAACTTGAAAAAAATTATGGATCACCAAAAATAATATTAAAATCAAAGAAGAAGCCTACACTTTTCTTCTAATTTAAAAAAAAAAATCATTTTCTACTTTTTAGTGCAAAAGCATGTTATTTAAATGTTGATTTTTAAAAAGGTATGTCTTATTCTGATTTGTTTTGTTGTTTTTTTTTCAATTTTTATGAGATCAATCTTTTTTATTTTAAATCTGAAATCATTTATTAATAAAGCAAAAATTTGTAGATTTGCAGAGCTTGAATGTTTAGCAGAAAGTCACCAACACTTAAGCAAAGAATCTTTGGGAGGTAACAAACCTGCCAATGCAGTTCTCCATAAAGGTTAGTAAACTTCTTACATTTGAAAACTATTTAAAGTATTTATGAAAAAAAAACAGCAGACCTAAAATTAGTTATTTATTATTTTTCATTTTAAGTAATTAACTCACTGTTATGCCTAATTGATATGACTGCTAGTGTACGAACCTGCTTTAAAAAAATTTAATTAATTTGCAAATATATTCTGAATTTATTTTTTTATGTCTAGTCTTAAATCAATTGGAGGAGCTGCTTAGTGACATGAAGCAAGATGTTTCACGCCTTCCAGCAACACTGGCAAGAGTGCCACCAGTTACACAAAGATTACAGATGTCTGAACGTAACATTCTCAATCGCTTAGTAACACCCAGTGTTTTGCCAGGAGCCAACCTTCCCCAGCAACCACAGATGCAGACACAACAGCAGCAGCTCCATCAACAGCAACAACAAGCTTCTACATCAAGGACTAGCAGCCCAGCGTTAGTCAACCCAGCTATAACAGGTTATACTTTGTCACTTGTCTAATCATATTTTAAGAACAGTTTGGAGGAATTTTAAGAGTAAGTACTTTAAAGTAGTGTTGACATTTTTTCAAATTGTTTTAAACTTTTTTCAGCTGCCAAAACAAGTGGTAGAAATAGCCCTGCAAGTTCTTCAAAGTCTCCAGCACCTCCATCACAAGGTTTGAATTTTTTTTTTTCTGACTATACTTTATTTCCCAAAGTTCAACAAATATAGCAAAAACTCTAATGCCAAAATAACTCAGAATAGATAAATATTCCCAGAATAACCCAAAATTTCAAATACCATAAAATCTCAATAAAACTTGTAGAATAAATAAAATCTCACACTATCACTTTAAACATATCATTTGCTAACTGCTCTTAAAAGTTAACTAAACGAAACTTTTTAATTGAAATTTTATCAGATTTTGTCTCGCTGGTAGATACATTCAAATAGAATTTATAATTTGTTATGCATATTACTGATGTTACTAAACTATTTGCCATCTCCAGATAAAGAGGATGAACCATCTAAAAAACCAGAATCGACTGTATCAGAAAGGTCTGATGAAAAGAAGTAATTTTTGAGGAATTTGTAATCATGTATTAATTTTGTCTTATCATACTGTAGCATATATATGATGTTGTTTGAAATTCTTTTTTCTTTAGAATTGTCAGGTTGTATTTTATCAAATCATGCATAACATTAAACTACAATTACATGTATGATTTTTAAAAAGACCTCTTTAAAGTTAGTAGAAGTAATTGCATTTAGTTTCTGCTTCACTTAAATATGTTTCTTTGATTTTTTAATAGACCCAGACATTAAACATAGTGTTTAAATTTTTAATAAACATTTGTATTAAGCTTTACCAGAACAAGGCTGTTATATTTTTAAAAAAGGTTTATACAACTATTATGTTCTAAATGTAAATCCATCATGATCTTGGCAACAGTTGTGGCCATATCTCACCATTATTACACAATTCACTTTTTCCAAAAGGTTTTATAAAAAGAAATAATTTTAAGAGTTTTGAATAGTTGAATTCTGTACAAAATATTGATGACATTGTTACAGGTGATTAATATTAATAAAAATAGATCTCCACATATATAAAGTAATTTTGTATATGATTTATTGAACCAAAATATGTATGTGATTTTAGTGCATTAAGTTAAAAGCAATGATTATTTTTTTCTTTTTGAACTCACATTCTACTCACAATAGTGATTTTAAAGTTTAGTTAAAATGTTGGCAGAGACTTTAAAAAAGTGGTGCAAAATAATTCTGTTGCTATTGATTTGGCAAAAATTAGGGATAAAAGTATAAAACTACATGACTTGTGGAATGCCATTTTTGTACAGTTATGGTTGTTCAGATTTTTTAATGCTCTTTCCCTGTAAAAGATTGAACTTTGGTACATTTTAAAATCAAATATATATTTAATGTTGTTATTTTTGTTTCATTAAAACAACTGTATTGAAATGTCTCAATAGTTTTTATCTTTAATTTTTTCGTTATAACAATTTAACTTTTATTATTGTGAGCTTTTACTAGTGCACAATGTGTTTTAGGTTGTAGTTTTTTGTTAATTTTTAACTACATTTTACAGACTTTGCAAATATTATTAGTACTTTATAAATTCACCTGCGTTTTTTCAAAAATCGGAAATAGCGTAAATTACTACGTCCACGGAAATCACTCAAAATTTGACAGAAGGCAGAAAATGAGATCTTTTACTTGCGTGTGAAATTTCATATATCAATCTGAAACAGTATTCAAGTTATACTAGTTATAGGCTTTTGAAAATTAACAGTAAGACAAGTTCCACTTCCGGTTACCCAAAAACGCTGAAAGGTATATATAATATGAAATATATCACCCTGGCTGTAACGGTACTCAAGTTATCGTGTTCACAGACAATCTGACAAAAATTGCAAAACATTTTACCTACTCAGCGAGGTGTTAAACGTCAAGATTTGTAAAAATCTCGATTTTTTTTAACGATTACTATACTTCTTCTATAACAGAAAGGAGAAAGTAATTAATTTTCTTTTAAATATACTAATAAATCCCCCCCCCCCCCCCCCAAAGAATTATGCCGTCGATAGCGAATGTTTGATGGTAGGAGAAAGAGTACTCGACCTTTACAATGGTTAAAAAAAACAAAGGGAAAAACAAAACAAAAGAATCATAAATAACATTTTAAATAAAAATTTTGGGCCCAACAATTCCCCCCCCCCCCCCCCCGCTCCCTCTTAGTCCCCTCCCTGCCACAGTAAACTTGCAAGGGCCATTCGAACTGTTAAAATGCCATAAGTAATAAAACAGATAGTGTTAGTTACCTCACAAGTAAAAGACAGTTACAAATAGTGTTTGTGGTTTAGAATACAACTAACGTTGGCCAAATAAGTTACGTTATAATCTTAAGGTTTTCTTAATGATAATGCACAAACAATCGCTGAATGAATACTTCTTAAACAGGTTTGAAGAGGAAAATGTGAAAAAAACACGTATTCCGGTTAGACTGTAGCATTTAATTAAACTAACATCGTTTTAATAACATTTGGAAGGTGAAAGTTAAAAATAGCGTAATCTGGAAAATACATTTGGTAAAGTTTCCTTAAGACAGGTTTGGACAACTGGGAGTAGAATTTTTTTAAGAACAGATCTGTTTTATGAAAACTGTGCACTGTTGATTCATTGGAAATCTGTACCATTCCAGTTAGTCTCGTTTCTTTTAATATATGGGTCATGTCTTTCCCGAAACTTGTTAGTTTTCCCACATAATCATAATTGATCTGACACGGGAAACAAAGCTCATAGAAGGGCTGCCAGTGGCCGTTCATAGGAACTTTCCGTTCCTGGTCAAGCAAGTAGCTGACAAACTCTGTAAACGTTACACCACCTGTTTCTGTTAAATTAGTTCTATACTTTGACACAAGCTTTTTGTTTAAGTAAGCGAAGTAACTAGACGCCGGTCTCAAGAATTTGTTTCGGTACGCCGATATTAGGCGTTCAAAAGGATCTCTGACGAAGACGAATTTATAATAGTTTTTCACTCTTTGAATTATTTCTGGCAGCGGTAATGCGCTGAGGTGTGCCTGCAGCTTATTCAGTTTGTAATGGACGTCCTCGGATGGGATTTGACTGGGATTTGAACTATTCGTTTTGCCTGCTATAACTGCAAATATTTTTCCAATATTTGTAGATGCAACTTTTGCGATTTGACAGTATAGGATCTAGAGACGAAAATTAAAGTGCAAACATTAGGCATTAAAAAATTAAACACATTTTTATTTGTATGAGCGAGTGTATGTAGGCCTAGCTAATATATAAAACATGTTAATTACTGTTTCGAGCTCAGTGGTCATTAGGACAGATGAGACATAATCTATTTCTGTTATCTCGGCATAAGAAGAGGTACTGTGGTCAGTTCAATGGCCAAAATAGATAGACCTACTTAGTTTCACATAAAAGAAATATGTCTTAGTAACTTCACTGTTTCCTAAATACAACCTAACAGAGCAAGTAGGACCTAGTATGTAACTTAACTCTCAGTATTAATACTATTTACATTGTTGAAATTTATTTAACGGAACTAATGCTTTATATATTTTTTAAAAGTGTCGTATATACAACACAAAATAAGATGATGCCCCACTTCATGTAAAACAGTGGCGTAACAACATATGTTTTAAATTTCAAACAATTGTAAATGTTTGCACTAATTGTTAGTGCAAACATTTATAATTGTATATATTTAGACATTACTTTTGGTAATTATCTATTATATTTGACACAAATATATCACAATATACTTGTATTAAAGCCATAATAATAAGTCACATTTTTTCACATTACTAGCCTCGGCCGATTTTACGCACCTAAAACGATAGATTATTAATCATTTTAAACGGCGCGGCCCTCCGCTAAAATTCGCGGCCACAAAGTGGCCCTCGAGCCCAAACAATCTCCACTAACAGAAACCTATTCTATAACACGTTCTTAAAGATGTTTGTTTTAAAATACAAGAATAGATCACAGGACTGTACACTGTATTTTTTCAGCACTAGTACCTTAAAACAACAATATTCAGAGAATGAAGTTTCAAACAATGGCGTCGCTAGGTCGGGTGTTACTCGATGCAGCACATCAATGTGTCACCCCCCCCCCCCCCAATTTAAAAAAAATATTAATAGTTACATTGTTGGGGAGGGGGGCATAGTAATTGTGACCTTATTGGAGTGGGGGTACAGTACTAGTTACCTTATTGGAGTGGGGGTACAGTACTAGTTACCTTGTTGGGGTGGGGTACAGTACTAGTTACCTTGTTGGGGTGGGGTACAGTACTAGTTACCTTATTGGAGTGGGGGTACAGTACTAGTTACCTTATTGGAGTGGGGGTACAGTACTAGTTACCTTGTTGGGGTGGGGTACAGTACTAGTTACCTTGTTGGGGTGGGGTGCAGTACTAGTTACCTTGTTGGAGTGGGGGTACAGTACTAGTTACCTTGTTGGAGTGGGGGTACAGTAATAGTTACCTTGTTGGGGTGGGGTACAGTACTAGTTACCTTGTTGGGGTGGGGGTACAGTACTAGTTACCTTGTTGGAGTGGGGGTACAGTAATAGTTACCTTGTTGGGGTGGGGTACAGTACTAGTTACCTTGTTGGGGTGGGGGTACAGTACTAGTTACCTTGTTGGGGTGGGGGTACAGTACTAGTTACCTTGTTGGAGTGGGGGTACAGTACTGGCTATCTTGTTGGGGTGGGGGTACAGTACTAGTTACCTTGTTGGAGTGGGGGTACAGTACTAGTTACCTTGTTGGGGTGGGGGTACAGTACTAGTTACCTTGTTGGGGTGGGGGTACAGTACTAGTTACCTTGTTGGGGTGGGGGTACAGTACTAGTTACCTTGTTGGGGTGGGGGTACAGTACTAGTTACCTTGTTGGGGTGGGGGTACAGTACTAGTTACCTTGTTGGGGTGGGGGTACAGTACTAGTTACCTTGTTGGGGTGGGGGTACAGTACTAGTTACCTTGTTGGGGTGGGGGTACAGTACTAGTTACCTTGTTGGGGTGGGGGTACAGTACTAGTTACCTTGTTGGAGTGGGGGTACAGTACTAGCTATCTTGTTGGGGTGGGGGTACAGTACTAGTTACCTTGTTGGAGTGGGGGACAGTACTAATTACCTTGTTGGGGTGGGGGTACAGTACTAGTTACCTTGTTGGAGTGGGGGTACAGTACTAGCTATCTTGTTGGGGTGGGGGTACAGTACTAGTTACCTTGTTGGAGTGGGGGTACAGTACTAGCTATCTTGTTGGGGAGGGGACTCAGTAGTTACCTTGTGTTGATCATCTACCAGCACCTTGTCGACCATATGGGGCTGTATCTCAGCTGGATTAGTGTTGATACCCAGGCTGGAGCAAGCAAGCCGAGTGTGATTCCTCCAGCTGTTGACTGCACCTGGCCAATCCTGCAACCACGTCATTCTTTTTTTTTCATTTCAAACAAGATGTTCAATAACAAAAAGAGCAACAACAAAACAACAAAATAATAAACAAACAAACAATAACTATCAAACTAGGCATACTACGTAAGCAGGACCAACCATGTTAAAGTAAAAATCTTAAAAACTCTAACAAGGACTAAAAGCCTCAAACTTATAACACAAATGTTGTCTGTCAGCATTTTAACAACTTTCTTTCCGTTGGAGGGGGGGGGGGGGTAATAGTTTAAAACTTAAAACACATAGGGCTATTAGTAACGAATAAGAAAAAAAATCGTCTTGATTATTTAACTGTAGAATTTGTAGAGCCTACTAGAAAATTGTCTTTCCAAATGAAGTCAGGAGGCGTTAAAATTTATAAGGTTAAAAAAATTATTTCTCTCAACGCGGGGGTTCTCTGCCCTTTCTAGTAAAGCTTTCTTATCGGACAATCTTCTCAAACTTGTATTGTGATAATACACCCACAACGGTGGAAAGAAATTAATTTGATAAATTTTGGAGGCATATTAATTGCAAGATATCATCATACAGATGCATCCGATCAAACAAGACTAGATTAAAAATTAAAACTCAACATTAAATTGCGCAATGTGTTAATAATATCTAGAGCTCGTTACGTTGTAGTATGGAGGAATGTTCTCGACGTTATTCCGAATATCAGATGTGTCAAGCGATGGTTCTGTTAAACAAATAAAAAACAAACATATTAAGAGCTGTGTCAAAATTAGTTCTTAATTCATATATTTTTAGGTATTAAAAAATACCATAGAACGCTAAGTATTTATTCAGAAGTCTATTAACAAAAACAAAAATAAAATACATTCAGGAAAAAAAAATGCCTCAAGAGTCAAAACAAAAGCCACAACGGACAAAACAAATGCCATTAGCAATAAACAAGGGGTCAAACAATTACTTCAAGGACAAAACTTACACTTCCAGGACCTAAATAAATAGTTCAAGAACAGAACAAATAATTCAGGGATCAAACAAATGAACATAATATGAACAGTATGAATAAATGAACACACATTTTTTCCCGTAGCACGTTGCATTTTGACAAGTCAAGCACTTGGTGTATAAAAAAGGTGAATAAACTGTCCTACAGAACAACCTTGAAAGATACACCTATACGGTCTGTTGAGTTCCAGAAATCACGCGTTATGTGTAGTAAAACACAAGGAATAATTCCTTACAGTTATCACGCTCTCTTTCTCTCTCTCTCTCTCTCTCTCTCTCTCTCTCTCTCTCTCTCTCTCTCTCTCTCTCTCTCTCTGTGTTGACCAAATTTCATACACGTCTACATCTGCAACTACATTGTTTACATGCTTGCCTGCCTGTTTGTACGTCTGTCCGTTTGTCCGTTTGTCCATCGGTCCGTCCGTCCGACCGACCGACTGTCTGTCCTGCGGTCTGTCTGTGTAAAATTTTATATTCGCCCATAAATGATAAGTAAATAAATGAATGAGTATATAAATAAATAAACGAATGAACGAATGAAGAAATGAAAGAATAAAGGAATGTCCGAACAAAGGAATGTACGAATGAACGAATTAAGAAATGAAAGAATGAATGAATGAATGAATGTGTGTGCGTGTACGTATGATTGTGTGTATGAGTGTATTTAGGTAAGAGTGGGGTTGGGGGGGGGGGGAGGGGTGAAGGGGATATTTGCGAACAAGGCTCGATTTTTTTCTGCATAGTGCACTTGAAGTGTGCTGAGCGAGGTTGGCGCACTTAGAAATGGCAAGAGATAAAATTATATTTACATTTGTAAAAATTAAAGCCGTTTGGGAACCATCGTTTGCACTCATTGTTATATTTTTGTATCGAATATAAGTAGTTGGAAACAGGTTTAGAATTATTTTATTGATTCAACTATTTTGAAAAACTGCCCTCAACCTCTCCTTGAAATCAATCGGAATGGCCAGGGAGAGTAAAACAATACATGTCAGAACAACTGTTTTGCATGATGAAAATACATAATAGTGATATATGGTGTATGCTTGGTGTATAGCATAGTATTGTATTTATATTAAATAATATAACATCCCCAATCACCACAACACCCTGACTCTACTATTCCAAATTTAAAATAAAAGTGTTTGCTAAAATTACTATTATATTACTGGTACTTAAAAAAAAAATTTCTAGCTTTAATGGAACCAGAAGTAATTTTGTACTTCTTACACACGTTATAAAATATTCAATTTTGGTTGAAAAATATGCTTTCTGGCAACAAAAATGTGGAACCGTTTGGAAGTTGAAGGCGAAGAAAAACTAAATTTCATAAAAGTTCACGTGATCATAATAGTTTGGAATGTCGCACAAAATCAAGAAAAGTTTCAGAATTTGGTCCATGGGAGGTGATACTGGCCAATGAGTGCATTGGCCGACTTTACCGTAAAATTTCTATATTTATATCAGCTAGGAATCAAGATCTAGTGCGTGTACAAACTTACTAGTTTGGTAAAGACCTGGACCGCTCGAAATATTTTGATGACAAATTTTTTGAACAACTTCATATAGAACTTGCTCTGTCTCGTGATCTGTTGAATTACAGTTATGTTTTAGTTAATCAAATATTTGTTAATGTCATCATAAACTAAACTTTCACAAACATATTAAGGGGGTCATCCATAAATGACGTCACGCTTTTTTTGGACGATTTTTACCTCCACCCTCCCCTCCGTCACACGTCGTCACAAAAAGCCAGACACCCCCCCCCCCCCAAATGCAACACACCTCCGCCTACAACATCCATCAAAATTGCAGTTGAATTTCGATTTAAACATCGATATTTTTTCTAAAATCTTGTCTGAACTCTGTCAAAATAGAGTATTTTAATGATTTCCTACTACAATTTATTAAAACAGTTTTCCAAAACGCGAAATAACGTCTAAAATTCGTTTTCTAACATTGCTTTTTTATAATGCAAAAGTGTGACGTCGCACTATCTGAACCCCCCCCCCCCCCCTCCCCCTCATCACACACCCGTCACAAAATTACGGACCCCCTCCCCCTACGAGTGTGACGTCATTTATGGACGACCCCTAAGAGGTTTTTGGTAAAAGAGGATTGGCATATAACCAGGGGTTTGATATGTGATAATATTATGAAAAGTGAGCGGGATTTCATGTAACTATTGATGTATGTATATATGTATATATGTATATATGTATATATGTATATATATATATATATATTATATATATATATATATATATATATATATATATATATAATCTAGATACATCTTTAAATTGTGTTGTATTTCTTGTATTGTATGCGATCATTTAAGGTAGTATGTATCTAATTATTATCTTTTTTTAGGAAAGATATTTTAGTAGAGCAAACTTTGTGAGAAAAAAAAAAGAAAATACCGTCCAATCAACCGCATTGAATCGACGAATTTAGATCTTTCGATTACATTTTTTTGGATGCAAATCCAGAAAGAAAAGAAGGCTGAAGTCCGAATGGCCCAAATCTTGCTGACACCTCATACTTAATTAGCTATCTACTTTAATAATACAATTACAAACGAAGAATGAAAAAAAAAGAGCTTTGGACGAAATGACTGTTTAAATAAACCTCCCTACATGAGGACCATCGTCAATATTTTTCTCGATATGTTGCACCAAATGGCAGTAGCAAATTCTACTCCAAGCACAGCGGGATTCTGAACTTATATCTCCTTAACAAAAAACTGACAAAACTCAAGTAAGTCTTAAAAAATGCACCATGTCTATGGGACAGTTTGTGCTGTATGATCTTTGGTCAGTCTATGGGATAGTTTGTTCCGTTCGACCTTTCAATGCCGCGCACTGAGTTACGGAAAAGCCACATTGTTATACACATAAATATGTTCATTAACACAAGACCATTTTAGCACATACTCTACTTCAGCACACTTTATGTACCTTTAAAAAAAAATCTTTTCTTTAAATTGTCATTTTGCACGTTTGGCTTGGTAAAGATTAGGTTGTTGTACAGTAGAACGAGGGCTGCTCCAAAGCAAATTCCGAGCAGCAGCTGACAGCTCACAGAAGAATGCCGGAGTCTCATCTCTAGAAATCACAAACAACTTTAAGTGGTCTAATAAACTTGTTCTTTACATCAACATTATCCTAATATATAAAAGCCCATGTGCGTACTTCTCTTTCTCTCTGTCCGCAACATTTTTGAGGCTATGTGATCAGTATGTTCAGCGATATATGGAGAACTTAAAGATACGGACTTTTGTTGAAAATAATATGTTGGATGTTTTAAATGTATAAACTTAATTTTATTTAAAGAAGGAAAATAAAAATAAAGGCATATCCAAATGTAGAAACACATTTTAAATTATGCTGTGACAAGAACGCAAAAATGTGACATCATGTTTAAACTACTGACAGTTCACTAAACTAGTTTTAGAATATGAAGAAATGAACTATTTCATTCAAATTTAATTTAGATCTATAGATCTACTTATCAAGACGTACGCTATGAAATGTATACCATTGTATCGGTCATTGAACAGCCGGGTTTTTAACTAAATCATTTAAGTATCTTAATCAGTGTGCATTTACTATGGTGTTGTGTTAACTAATAATGTATATCATTTGGTTTTTCTAATAGTATTGGTAGCCTATGTTAGTTTTAATGTGACGGATTTTTAGCTATTTAGTTATTTCTTTGCTTTGTCACTAATATCGTTCAACATTGCGTTTTGACCAATAACTGTTTTATAAAACATTCTTCTCAAACAAGTCTAACATTAAAATATATAGGCCTATAATTAAGGCATACAGACGGCTAGTTCATTAATAACAGTGAAATGTAAAATATTTGAGTTTATAGAGTTTTTTTTAGGCTGTAAAGCCTCCCCTCCACATTCCTCTTCTCACCTATTGTTACAGCAGTAGAGAGCCACCCAATCTGGTCAGTCTATGGAACAGTTTGTACTGTATGATCTTTGGTCAGTCTATGGGACAGTTTGTACTGTATGATCTTTAGTCAGTCTATGGGACAGTTTGTACTGAATGATCTTTGGTCAGTCTATGGGACAGTTTGTACTGTATGATCTTTGGTCAGTCTATGGGACAGTTTGTACTGTATGATCTTTGGTCAGTCTATTGGACAGTTTGTACTGTATGATCTTTGGTCAGTCTATTGGACAGTTTGTACTGTATGATCTTTGGTCAGTCTATGGGACAGTTTGTACTGTATGGTCTTTGGTCAGTCTATGGGACAGTTTGTACTGTATGGTCTTTGGTCAGTCTATGGGACAGTTTGTACTGTATGATCTTTGGTCAGTCTATGGGACAGTTTGTACTGTATGATCTTTGGTCAGTCTATGGGACAGTTTGTACTGTATGATCTTTGGTCAGTCTATGGGACAGTTTGTACTGTATGATCTTTGGTCAGTCTATTGGACAGTTTGTACTGTATGATCTTTGGTCAGTCTATGGGACAGTTTGTACTGAATGATCTTTGGTCAGTCTATGGGACAGTTTGTACTGTATGATCTTTGGTCAGTCTATGGGACAGTTTGTACTGTATGGTCTTCGGTCAGTCTATGGGACAGTTTGTACTGTATGATCTTTGGTCAGTCTATGGGACAGTTTGTACTGTATGATCTTTGGTCAGTCTATGGGACAGTTTGTACTGTATGATCTTTGGTCAGTCTATGGGACAGTTTGTACTGAATGATCTTTGGTCAGTCTATGGGACAGTTTGTACTGTATGATCTTTGGTCAGTCTATGGGACAGTTTGTACTGTATGGTCTTTGGTCAGTCTATGGGACAGTTTGTACTGAATGATCTTTGGTCAGTCTATGGGACAGTTTGTACTGTATGATCTTTGGTCAGTCTATGGGATAGTTTGTACTGTATGATCTTTGGTCAGTCTATGCGACAGTTTGTACTGTATGATCTTTGGTCAGTCTATGGGACAGTTTGTACTGAATGATCTTTGGTCAGTCTATGGGACAGTTTGTACTGTATGATCTTTGGTCAGTCTATGGGATAGTTTGTACTGTATGATCTTTGGTCAGTCTATGGGACAGTTTGCACTGTATGATCTTTGGTCAGTCTATGGGACAGTTTGTACTGAATGATCTTTGAACAGTCTATGGGACAGTTTGTACTGAATGATCTTTGAACAGTCTATGGGACAGTTTGTACTGTATGATCTTTGGTCAGTCTATGGGATAGTTTGTACTGTATGATCTTTGGTCAGTCTATGGGACAGTTTGTACTGTATGATCTTTGGTCAGTCTATAGGACAGTTTGTACTGAATGATCTTTGGTCAGTCTATGGGACAGTTTGTACTGTATGATCTTTGGTCAGTCTATGGGAAAGTTTGTGCTGTATGATCTTTGGCCAGTCTATGGGACAGTTTGTACTGTATGATCTTTGGTCATTCTATGGGACAGTTTGTGCTGTATGATCTTTGGTCAGTCTATGGGACAGTTTGTACTGTATGATCTTTGGTCAGTCTATGGGATAGTTTGTGCTGTATGATCTTTGGTCAGTCTATGGGACAGTTTGTGCTGTATGATCTTTGGTCATTCTATGGGACAGTTTGTGCTGTATGATCTTTGGTCAGTCTATGGGACAGTTTGTGCTGTATGATCTTTGGTCAGTCTATGGGATAGTTTGTACCGTTCGACCTTTCAATGCCGCGCACTGAGTTACGGAAAAGCCACATTGTTATGCACATAAATATGTTCATTAATCGGGTTTATGCATACATTTTGAAGAAAAGTGTGTCCCAGTTTTCGTCCACAAGAAAGCAAATAATTAGATTGACTTTTCAACTTGTGTTGGTCTATTGACTGTAATACACATCAAGTATATTATTCTTATGTCCACCATAACTTCTGTTTTATTCACAATAAGTCCGAATTATGGCCGAATAGAATAAAAATCTATATATATAATTCTCTTCTTCGAGCCGTTAGAAAACAAGCTGCAAACGCTCTCCCTACCTCCCCACCCCTACATGGTTTTAGTGAGCTGTGTTCACTAAAACCGTGTTCAATGTTTACAAGCAGAGCCAACGATTTTAAACGTAGGGGGGGGGGGAGGGGAAAGGGGGGGGGGAAGGGGGGGGGAAGGGGGGGGGGAAGGGGGGGGGAAGGAAGGGGGGGGGGGGGGGGGGGGTGTTATGGTCCTTAACGAGCTACTTATAGTGTTTTAAAGAAATATTTTCAGTGTCAGCGTTGGTACTGTCGAATTCACAAATTATGAATTATTGAAAATTAGAAACAACTAAATAGCGGCGTATGTTATGCCGCGGGCCGGCTCGTATTTTTTAATTCACATTAGATCAGTTCATTAAGGCAACTTTCGTTGCTGAAATAGTGGGCGGGTGAGAGGTGGTAGTGACCTTCAGGTCACACCCTGTTTGTTCAGCTAGTTGTGCCGCTTGTCAAACAACCATTGAATCGCTTCCATTCACGCCGTGCTCTGATCAATTCAAATTATTTATCAATAACTTTTTCTTTTGGTTCCTGCCAGCACTTGCCTTACGCAACTTGCTCTAGCTAACGTTTGTAAAATATAACCACCTTGTATTTAAGTGCCTTTGACACTAACAG